>NC_091849.1:36608822-36911852 GCF_037783145.1 Equus przewalskii | reverse complement strand
GGCATAGTGGTTAAGTTCACACGCTCCAGTTCGGGGGCCCAGGGTTCATGGATTCAGATCCCGGGTACGGACCTACACACCACTCATCAAGCCAGGCTGTGGTGGCATCCCGCATACAGAATAGAGGAAGATTGGCACAGATGTTGGTTCAGGGCCAATCTTCTTCACCAAAAACAACAACAACAACAAAACAAACAAACAAATGCCTGAGTCCCACCCCCGAAGACGTGATTTAATTGATCTGGGCTTTGGCATTTTTGAAAGATCCCCGATGACTGTAAGGGGCAGACCACCTTGGGAACCAGACCCTCTATGGTAGTGCTGTGCTGGTACCTAACAGGGTAGGGGCAAGCACTGCACCCCAGCTGTCGGATCTTCCTCCTCACCCTGGCTCCTTCCCACAGGCTGAAGACATGGGGAACCCCCAACTGAGAGGACTCAGGCTGGGAGGTGGGGTCTAGACAGCCCAACCTGTGCCTGGGGGCCGGGACCTCCAGCTTTAGTGGGGAGAGACTTGCCCATTAACTCAATGAATAAATAGTTCCTGAGTGTTTACCCTGAGCCAGGTTCTGGGAATCCGGCAGCAAACAAGACAGTGGGGTCCTAATTCTAGTCCCCATTCCCTTTCCTCCTGCACTGGGGGTGGGGCTGGAGAGACCCCTTTCTAGCTGGCTCGGAGCAAGGACTGGGGGTCCCCCGAGCCCCTCCTGCAGAGCCCTGTCTGGGGGACTTGCTTGGTCTCGGGGACCCTGTAGCATCAACCTGCCTGAGGGCAGCTCAGAAGAGACCGGAGACTGCGGACTCTCTGTGGGGTCTCAGACTGCCCCAGGGCCTGCAGGGGAGGGAGGAATGAGGGACAGGCCAACACCCTAACTGCCCTGGAGGGACGCTGTAATGAAGCCACTCTCTCTGCATTTGTTACTGTATATTTTTTCCACCTGGCCCAGGCCTGCCTGCCAGTGACATGCCTGGAAGGAAGGGGAGGGGCGGGAAAGGCAGACGAAAAAGAAGAAGGGATGGGGAGAGGGAAAGAAAGGTTCGAGGGACCGGGCCCCTGCTCCACCCAAGCTTCCTTTCCTGCCTCTAAGAAGCTCCATGACTACGTGGTCAAGCTTGTGGGCACTGCAGCCTGGGTTCAAAACCCCGCTCCACCACCTGCTGGCTGTGTGACTGTGGACAAGTTACTCAGTCCTCTGTGCCTCACTTTCCTCGTCTGTAAAATGGGATAATAATAGGCCCAATCTCATAGGGTTGATGTGAGGATTAAATGAAGTAACACAAGTTAAGTGCTCAGAACAGCGCCTGGCACAGAGTAAGCGCTTGGTAAATGAAGGCCGTTGCTCTGCTCCTGCGCACCCTTAGTTCCCAAAGCTCTCTGCCTTAACATCCCTGCCCTCCCCCCTCACTCCACATCCTGAGCCCCATCAGCCCAGTCCCACCCTCCTTTTCTTAATCAGCCTCAAGCTCAGTTGTGACCAGAGGCCCCTTGGCTGACATGCCCCGAGGACTCACCGCTTGCCTGGAAGTTCGCTCTGAAGTCCAGCCTGAGTCCCTCCGGGGGCTCTCCTCGCCTGCCTTGTGCTGCTCTGTGGTTCCTGAGCCCTGCTTGCTGACTTGGAGCCCTCTGAGACACCGGGAGAGGCTGGCCTCCCCTCCACCACTGTTCTCTGCACAGAAGCTGGATCGAGCCAGAGAAAGCCGAGAGAGGGCTCTGGGCAGGTGTGCGTCGCTTCCTGCGCCCCACCTCTAGGGAACCTGAGCTAGCTGCCTGAGGCCGGGGCAGAGCTGAGATGCGGGGGCAGGTCCGGGGGCCACTTCTGTACCAGGTCCCCCAAGGGACAGGGGCTCTATCCGCTCTGCTGGCTCCCCCAGGAATCACACCCTGCCTACCTGCCTCATTAACTCGAGGGCCCACAGGACAGAGATGTCGGTGCCTGCCAGGTCCCCAGACGCCAGAGAGAGGGCCATTAGCAACAGCAGGACCTGTCCCCCACCCCCCCTATCCCCGCCCAGGGCCGGGCATCACTCACTCCAGTCTGCTTCTCCATGTCTCTCTGTCTCTCAGTCTCTGTCTCTGTCTTCTCTGAGCATACCACAGGCCTAGAAATTACTCAGAGCAGGAGGCGGTTGTGTGCTGACGGAGAGGATCCAGGAACAGAGAAGACAGTGGGGGTAAGAAAGAATCAGCAAGGGTGGCTGGTAAGAGAACTGGCAGGTCACGGAATCACCCTGTGGATGGTCTAGAGGTTGAATGGGGTCCACTGAGGACATCTGATCCAACCTTTGGTAGCTTCTGATGCCTGAATCTTCTCCACCTCACCTGTTACCAAGTGTCACCTGGCTTCTGCTTGTATGCCTCTAGTGACAGAGAGCTCCCTGCTGCTGAGGCCTCCCTTTTCGGAATTGAGCAGAGGGACAGGGGCCAAGGGCAGAGACCTTGATTAAACAAGTTGGAGGTCCTGTCCTCTATCACCTGCCTGCCCTCTTTCCCCTCCGTTCTCTCTCTGCCCGTCTGTCTCCTGAGCTGTCTTGGCTTGTCTCTCTATGACACTGGGGTTTCCTCTGATTCAGCTAAGGAATTCACCAGCACCCGAATGACCACAAGGTTCCCAGCTCAGCGCCCTGCACACACTGGACTCTGACATGGTGAGCCTCATTGGGGTTACGGTGAGAGGAGGCAGACAACACTTTTGCAAACACAGGTGACAGGAGATGGTCCAGCATCAAGAGGCCATCTCCCTATGCCCCTCAAAGCAAGCTCCCCCAGGGCGCTGACAACCGCAGCCCCGGGTTGTCACGCACACCTTTCCGGAGGCAAATGTTGTGCAATTCTGGGAATTCCCTCAAAAGTCCCAAAGAGAAGCCCATGAGTGAGCTGAATCCCATTCCCCTGGCTCCCCAGGCCCCACCAGCCACACCCCAGCTGCACCCCAAGGGCACCCAGCTGCACCTCAGGGCTGGGGGCTGCACCAGGGGACACCACGGCATTGGGGTGGGGGTGGGATCCCCGAATGTGACCCCTTAGAGGCAGATCTTGGGGAAAGGGAGTGGGGCTGGGGCTCAGGGAGCCGGGGGTTGGGGAGGGGGCATATCAGGGGCCATCAGAACATTGTTGCTCCCCAGGAATGGGATTCTGCGCAGAAGACACCTCATGCTTGCAGACAGATGATGAGTGAGGCAGGGGCCACCAGCTGTGCCAGGCACGGACAGTGGCGCTGCTTTCGTAAACAGCGTGCTTTGTAATAAACAAGCTAGAGCAATTCGTAATCAGCACCAAAGCAAGCTCCTTGAGAAGTCTCTTTCCCTCCTCTCAGCATTTATTTTTATTTCTGATTATATAAGGAATACCCAGTCACTGTAGAAGATCTGAAAATACAAATACATATAAAAAGGAAAATAACACCCCCAGGCATTCACCCTATAATTTTACTACTCAGAGATGTGTGGCGTATTTTCCTTAAGTTGTTTTTCTAGACTTGCCCATTCTTTAAAAGTTTTAAACTCCCCCCCTCCCCAACACCCCCCAAGCCTTATTTACTCAGCAAAGTCCTTCTCTGGAGCACAAAGGGCAGCTTAAGTGCTGCCCCTAGAATCCGAGTCCTGATCTGAGGATGGTTTTCCTGGACTGGCCCTCTCTGTCGTTGTCTGGGCAGGTGGGACAGGAGCTGAGGAACAGGAGGCCCCTGAGGGGTGGCTGTCCTACCCCGGCCAGGCCAGGTGGTCAGAAGCAGCAGAAAGCTCTCTTCGGCGGCCTCTCTGGGGCCACCTTCACCAGGGAGCCCATCAGGCGGTCTTCTTGCATCTTGAGTGACCTGCGTGACACCCAGGCATCAGTCCTCTCTCTCACCTCCCAGGGGCAGCAGGGAGGGGCCCTGGAGTGCAGCTGGGAGGCTGGGGGGCTGGACTCCTGAGCTTCCCCTCCCACCTGCTCTGCTGCTGCCCGGCATTCCACGCGGCACCAGGAAAACCAGGCTACAGGGACTCGGCCTTCTGTCTCTTTCCTGGCATTCTTTCCAGCCTACAGTGCGCCAGGCACCAAGAAAGGGACTCTGATTATGACCATGAAGTCACATGTCCTTGCCTTGAGTGGTGAGGGAGGCAGAGAGGAGAAGGGGTGGTCAGGACCCAGGAGTGGGGAGGCACAGAGGGGGACTTCACGGCAGGTCCTGGAGAGATCTAGGGACGAAGGCGGCAGTCGGTGCTGAGACCCAGCAGTGGACAAGCGTTCACTAGCATAAAAGAGGGGTGTACTCCAGGCAGAGGGCAAAGGCACAGGATCAAGAGAACTTGAGGGCTGGGGAAGCGAAGGAAGCTCCTTCATTCATTCGTTCATTCATTCATGCATGCGTGCATTCACTCACAATGTACTTGCTGTGCGCCGGGCACTGCGCTAAATCCCGGAGCCTCCGGACTGAGCGGCCAGAAAGAAGCCTTGGAGGCAGCAGGGGCTCAGGGCTCTGTGGGCCTGGGAGCCACATTCAGGAACTCGGCCTTTTATCCTAAAGCAAAGGGAAGCCCCGAGCAGCTGTCTTCTGGAGGCCGTCGCCACGGGATCGGGGTGCAGTGGAGCAAGGTGACCCTCGCGGCTTTGTCAAAGCAGGGGCTTAGAGATCCTTGGGTCCAATACCCTCCCCCGACTCACTTCATCCACGTATGGAGCACCTGGTCTGCGCCAGCCCCGCAGCCCCAGGAGCAGGGAGGGGAGAGCCCCGCAGACCCAGGCCTGCCCTCCGGGAGCTGCAGGCGGCCTCGTGCGGGAGGCAGAGGCAACAAGGAAACAAACGCCTGTGCAATTACGACTCATCAAGAAGGGCTGCGAAGGACACGACAGAGGACGGTGATCCAGAATAGTGGTGGGAGGGGGCGCGGTCGGGGAAGGGCCCTGAGCGGCTGAAGCTTAGAGAGAGAGAGAGAGAGAGAGAGCGATAGTGAGTGCACACACGGCACAGGGGTCAGGGGAGATGGCTCTGGAGACGATGCAGCCCACTGTGAGGCGTTCGGATTTTATTCCAAATCCAGTGGAAGTCACTAGAAGGTTGGAGGTAGGGGAGTGACTCTCCTGCCGCACTTAACAGATGAGAACACTGGGGCCCAGAGAGGGGACGTGAGACTTTGGGGAGGGGATGGAGCTAATGGGACTGGTAGAACTGGAGTGAGAAGACTCCCCACACAGTGCTTTCTGTCCTTCCCCAGACTGGGGAGCTCTATGATGTCACAGGTGTCCCATCTCACACAAGAGGATTCTGGGTGGGGCGCAGCAGGTGGCACTCACCGGGCCAGGTTCACCATGGGCTCCAAGATGTTGTGGCCCAGGGCAGCACTACACTCTCCAAAGGAGACCCCCAGCTCCTGCAGGCCAGACAGACAGGGGTGTGGGTGCCTTGGGGGAGACCACCCAGAGTCCAGGCGGCAGCCTTCCCCACCAAAGGCCTGGCCATCAGGCAGCATCACACCTGGTACGTCCCCTGGCCAACTCCAGCAGGTGAGGCAGCCCTGTGTCCATGTGGCCCAGGTCCCCATCCTCACTCCTCTGCCCACTGCCCCTCCACCCTGGCTGGCCAAGGTGTCAAAAATGCCACCTTGGAAACACTCCACAGCCTTCAGACTGTCAGTGGGAAGCCTGTGGCCCCACTTGGAGAAATGTCCTTGGGTCCCTTTTTTTTTTTTTTTTTTTTTTTGCTGAAGAAGATTCTCCCTGAGCTAACATCTGTGCCAATCTTCCTCTACTTTGTAGGTGGGTTGCCACCACAATATGGCCACTGACGAGTGGTGTAGGTCTGCGCCCAGGAACCAAACTTGGACTGCTAAAGCAGAGCACACTGAACTTAACTACTAGGCCACAGGGCTGGCCCCCTTGGGGACATTTGTAAACCATTAGCTATGTTTTTTTAATCTTAAAAATAATTGGAGGACGTATTGGAAAATACAGCATAAAAAGTATAAGTACGAAATGCAAACCACTCTTGTTAGTATTTGAGTATATATTTCCATTCCGTTTTACATAACCTTTTATTGGAGGGCGGGGCACTAAATGTCATCATACTGTTAGGTTAGACCCTATGAAACTGCCGTTTTGGTGGGCCCCAAACAGTCAAATATCAGCCATCTCATAGGGTTCAACCTAACCTATACCAGGACTTGCAGCTGCCTTTCTGACTTCACATTATTTATGAGTATTTCTTCCACATCCTTAAACATTCTTCCAAGACGGGATTCTTATGGCAAATGCTAGCCTCTCCCAGGAACCTCCACAATTTAACCACCAACTGCTGCCAAATGTTTGTTCTTATAAATCAGACTGTCAGGAACATCCTCATATAAACAAGTGTGATTATACATTATGTACGGGGATCCGTGACGCTATTCTCTCAGGGATCCTTATTTCTGATTCTCTCCTCAGGATAAGTTGCTAGAAAAGGAAGAACTATGTCAAAGAGAGGAGCCACTACTTTCAGGAGGAAAAAACTCCCGCCGACCAGGAGCCGCAGTGATGACCTCAGGGTTATGAGAAATGAGAGGAGAAACAGGAAGGAAATAAACACGGAAATGCCACAAGGGTTGGTGTCCGAGGCGGGCCGGGGCATGACTCTTTTTCCCTTCTTTATTATTCTTTAGATTTTCCGGGATGTGGTCAAAGTCTATTCATAAATAAGTAGTAGCCACTGTCTGGTGGTGGGGCCTTTGATGCCATCTTCCCAGGCAAGAATTTGGGTCTTAAGATAGAATAAATTAGAAGGAATGTTATGTTGATTAGAGACCAGAGGTAAAGTTAAGATTTGATTGGGAATTTTAAGTGACGCTTTTAAAACCTTTATACTCTAAGGATGTTTTTTGTTGTTAGGACTTTGTGTGGGCATCTGCTAATTCAACAGTGAGGTTCAATGTTGTGCCCACCATTACAGCCTCACATGTGGGTCTAAGTCAGGGGTGGGTGGGGGGCAGAGGTGGCCAGGCTGCTGTCCATGCTGACCTGGCCCTTGGTGGGGCAGGGGCAGGAATGAGCAACAGGTCCTTCTCGGGTGCCCAGGCCAGGGTGACATATGCACCACCCTCTGGGGAGGGGTCTGCCCAGTGCTGGCTGGGGGAGGGTCCGACGCCCGGGTGCTCACCTGGGCCAGTTGCTGCCCAGCCTCGGTGGGCACCTGCCGCTCCTCCTCACAGTCCATCTTGTTTCCCAGGAGAAGGATGACCACCCCGCCGGACCCTACATCCTGCACACAGAACACACGCCCTCAGCCACACACGCTGAGCGCCTGCTGTGTGCCAGGCCCTGGGGGATTTGGACCTGCCCTCCAGGAAACTGGGCATGCGCCTCCTCCCCACACACACACCCACCTTCCACGTCACACTCCCTCCACACCCTTCCGCCTTGACGCCTCCCCCTCCGTCTGCAGGGGGTCTGTCCCTCCCTCTGCCTGAAAACATGTCACCCACTTTCCAAGGCCCACCTCAAAGTTTCCTCCCCCAGGAAGCCTTCCTGGTTTGCTCCTGCCCAGGTCCCTCCCTTCCTGCCTGTGCTGAACAGCCCAGCACTTGGGCTGCGTGGATCATTTCCTAATTGTTGCATGGACAATAATAATAATAATAACAGCTTCTGTTTACTGAGAGCTTACTATATACCAGGGACTGCTGAAGGCAATTATATCAGTTAATCCCCAAAATTCCTCTATGAGAGAAGTCAGGAAATGAAGTTCAGAGAGGTTAAGTCATTGGCCCACGGTCACAGAGTTGGGGGGGGTGGGTAGTTGGGATTCAAACCTAGGTCCTGTCAGACCCCAGAGCCCAGCTCCCCTCATCATTATCTTATCCTACTTGTTTTGCATCTCTTCAACTAGACTGGCAACTTCTAGAGAGAAGACAGCATGTCTTACTGCATACCTCTCTGCTGTGCTGGTACCTAGTGCAGAATTTTGATAGATGTCTATCAATTAACTACATAGGGGAAAGAACTAGAGATGTGTGGATAGAGGAATTATCACCTAGAGTGGTACTAGAATTGCATTATTCCCAGCTGTTAAGAAGATGTCACAGAGCTGTATGCAGGAAAGAAATGTTCATAGCACAAAGGAGGTAGTTTGTTTTGGAGGCTATACTATGTGGTTGTGGTTTCTTTATACTACTATTCTCCTAGCCCATCCAGCCACATGCCCTTAGTGGGTCATGTCACCCACATATCTGTCATGTCATTTGTAATCCTGGGAGAAAAGGGGGGAATAGTCAGGATACAAGTTCCTTCTTGACTCCAAAAACTGGGGCCAATTCCATCAGCCATCTGCTCACCTGGAGACAGTCCAGCCAGTAGCGTATGTGGGCAAAGCTCTCCTGGGAGGTGACATCGTACATGAGCACCACTCCGTCAGCCTTGCGGAGCAGCTGCCGCGTCACGCTGTGGTACCTGTGGCCCAGAGAGTCTGCGTGAGGCCAGGCCTGGTGGGCTGACCCCAGGCCCTGGCCTCTCTGGGGGTCAGCCCCTCCATCCGCAAAGCGGGAGAATTAACCTCTCCTGCTTCTAACTGCTTCCCGAAGAGCGTGCGTGTGCTTTCCTTCCTACAGCCTAGCTAGTGTTGAACAGGTGACAGTGCTCAGGGCTCAGATTTCAAAAGGTACCAAAGGGCACCCAGCGAAAAGTCTGTCCCCTCAAGGACACCCCCAACCTGCAGCCACCCAATCCCCTTCCCCAGAAGCGACCAGGGGTTCCAGTTTCTTAAATATCTTTCCAGAAGTATTTTATGAATATACATAAATGTATATAAGCATACACAGACATACATATATAATATACACATACATACACATACCCTTTTTCCCCTGTTTAACATAAATATGGTGTAAAACGCTCACTATACTCATTAATGTTCAGTAGTCTATAGTTAGCTTTTTCCCGTTAATAAAATGGCTGGGAGGTGTTTCCCTATTGGTCCATAAAAAGGGTCCTCCGTCTTTTTTGTGGCTTCGTAATATTCCACTGTGTGGCTAGAGCCTGACTGACTTAACCCGTCCGCTACTGATGCCATTTAGGTTGTTTCCCATCTTTCACAATTTAGCCGATGTTGCTGTGGACGATCTTGTCCCCCTGACACTGTAGTCATGTGTGAGTTTATCAGTAGAATGAATTTCTGGAAGTGGAACCGCTGGGTCAAAGATGTGCCTTCTATGTTTTGCTCACTACTGCCCAGCTGGAAAGTGGAAGGCCAGTGTCTTCAGAAGGACAAGCGATTGGGCATCTGTCCCCGTGGGCCACGTTGGGATGGCTCTCACAGATGCCCTGCCAGGCCGAGGGGGCCTCTGGGTCTGCTGCCCTGTCTCCCCCACTGGAGCTGGACCCATCTCTCCTTCCCGACCCCCTGGATCCTTAAGGGCAGATGCCGCTTTTGCACTCGGTTTCCTCTTGCTCATGTTGGGCTGCCCTCCACCCGTCCACACCCCGGGCTCAGCCCAGGTCCCAATATTTCTAGTATAGACAGTGCCTGTCACCTCTCCTGGCCAGCCGTGTCCCAGAACTGCAGGGCAAAGCACTTGCCGTCCACCAGCAGGTTTTTGACCCGAAAATCCACTCCTAGGACACACAGAAGGGGGTTAGGCCTACTTCCAAGTTACCGTCCAGCACTTCAAGCCAAGGCCTGCCCGAATATATACCTGTCCCCAACACCAGCCCCAGGGGGTGGGAACCTCCAGCTGCTGGGCTTCTGTCCACTCTCCAAATCTTTTTTCTTTTCTTTTTTTTTTTTTTTTTTAGGAAGATTAGCCCTGAGCTAACATCTGCTGCCAATCCCTCCTCTTTTTGCTGAGGAAGACTGGCCCTGAGCTAACATCCGTGCCCATCTTCCTCTACTTTATGTGTGGGACACCCATCATAGCACGGCTTGCTAAGTGGTACATAGGTCCACACCCGGGATCCGAACCAGCAGACCTGGGGCTGCCGAAGCGGAACGTGCGAACTTAACTTCTGTGCCACTGGGCAGACCCCTCTCCAAATTTTATTCACCCTCAAGGGCCCACATCCTCCAAGAAGGCTTCCTTGCCACCCAGCGCATGGGGTTCACTTCTGCACCCTGCCAGTCCGTGCCAATACAAGGCACCTTGCATCGTTCTGACCTCTATGAACTTATCTGTCTTCCCACCTGCACAGCAACATTTATTCCTCAGGCCACTCGGGAAAGTCGGCTTCATTATTTTATTTTTATAATACTCCCTGTTTCATCCCCTATTTATTGCATGCATCTTCCCCCTTCAACCGGACCGTGGGGTACATAGGCAGCCTAGGAAGGTGGAAGGAGCACTGACTTCAGGGGTGACTGACTGGGCTGTGAGGTGTCCACCCTGTACTGCTGAACCGGCTGAGGGACCTCAGGCAAGTCACTTGGCCTCTCTGAGCCTGCCTTCCTCGTCTGCAAGGTGGCGATGTACAACGACCCACAGTGCAGGGTGGGTGAGAGGATTAAATGACTCGTGTCAGAGGTCCAGCCCAGTTTTGGGGGGCGGGGTGCCTGAGAGGTGGTAATTTTTATTATCATTCTTAATTCTCATCTCGCTGAACCCCGGCCCCTCAAATTTCACAGCTCCACCCCTCCCTGTGGCCATGATTCCACATGGCCCAGGAAATTCTTTCTGTCCCTGGAAATATGGAGGCAAGAGTGAAATCCCAGGGAGGTTTGGAATCTTTGGGGTGCACGCTCTGCCAACCCCTGTTCCCGAGGAAACCAGGTGGGGTGGGGGGTGTGAGAGGGGCCTCATTGTCTCCATCCCCACCCCCTCTCCTAGCCGAGCCCCGAGGCTGCAGATCCCACTGCAGGCCCCAGGCCAGCTCAGGAAAAGGGCATCTCCTCATATCAGCCCGGGGCTGGCGGACACCTTTCTCAAGGTCGCTCACGGTGACCCTCATAGGCACCGGCTGCTGCCGCTGCCGGGACTGGAACCACAGACCCTCCCCACCCCCCATGTTCTCCATAGGAAGCCGGGAGAAGTGGCCGCCCCCAGGCCTGAGCGCAGCACAGTGCTGAAGCAGAAGTCTGTAGCATCCACCGCTCTTTACCGCCCTCCTTCCTGAAGGTCTTAGGAAGCCCAGGGTCTCAGGAACCCCCCAGGTGCCTAATCTGAGCCACCACCGATAAAATCCAGCCTCTGTTTAAATACCCGCCGCCGTGTAACCTATTGAGCAACTAGAAGGATTATTCTGTGCATGCAATAGCTCCCCAGTACTCCCACTTCTCCACCTCCCTGCCCAGCGCCTCCGCAATTCACCCAAGTGTCCCCACCTTCTCCCCCAAACGTGTTACAACTTAACCACATAAACTGTTAGGAATATCACGTTTTCTCCTTCCCCAGGAATCTGTGATTTCAGACGAGCAGCCGCAGGGAGAGGGCAAGGCTGAACCAAAAGGGGGCGGAACTTCTGGAGTGGGGCACGCGCTATGAGGGCGGGTGGCCCTGGGCATCCACTTTGGGGCCCAGCTAGGGCAAGAGACTTCATCAGGCCTTCCAGTCTCTGTTTTCCTCATCTGTAAAATGGGGAAAGATGTGGAAAAGCGTGGCAAAAATGCACATTCAGATCTAACTCAGTTGGCTCGGGCCTCCACCTGGCCCTGTTCTTAAACGCGGACAGGCCGTAGTTTCCATCTTCTGAGAGATGGCGGCGGGAATGGAGGAGCCTGATGCTGAGGGGGGCGTGTCCACGACTGAGGAAGCCAGAATGGTCCCCAGGGATGATCAAACCAGATGGATAGCAGCCACCAGGGGGCACCAAACTGCAGCTGGGGCACAGACAGCCTTGGATCCGCACCTGGCCCTCAGGTACCCACCGCAGGCTAGCAGCGCATGCAGCCTTGCCCTGTCTTTTCATAGTTATGCACCTGTGTTTCTCTTGACTGAATTTTGTGGAACTTTCTGACCACACAGTAATGACGGAGTTTCATTTATAGGAGGGTCGCTGTAAGCAGTAAGACTTGTATGGATGATGCCTGGTGCACTGCAGGTGGTTGGTGACCAGGATCTCAGGGGATTCAAAAGGGTGGCCTTGCAGACCCTGCTCCATGTCAGGCCAGGCCAGCTGCGGCTTCCCCCTTCCCAAGGACCCTGCATTTTTCACCGGCTCCCCAGTTGAGGATTCTTAGGCAGAAAAAAGTTTGAGAACTTGTCTGGGGCCTCTCTGGCATGAGGGCTGTCATTTATCTCCCAGCCTGGCCCTGGTCCCCGGTCAGCATGCACCCTGGGTGACACAAAGACGTGGATCACCCCATCTCTGTCCCTAAGTGGATGGCCCTTTCACTCCCACAAGCTCGCTCTCCTGTGGTCTACACGGTGGGTCTATCAAGTGGGCAAATATCCCAATATTTTTAGGGAGAGGAGCCTTCGTGCTTTGGGGTATGTCATTTGTAGGAGCTGTTGAATTAGACGTTATCAAATATTTACTTGTTATAATAATAACAATAAAAATATTTATCCATATTACATCCAGATATTATCCTAAGAGCTTGGCGCGTATTAACTGACCTATCCTTGTACCCCCTCTATGAAGTCAGCACGACTATTGTCCCCATTATGCAGATTAGGATTTGGCAGCTCAGAGGGGTTAAATAATTTGCCCGAGTTCATACTGTTCTAAGTGGCAGAGCTGGGATTTGCACTCTAGAAATACAGTTTGTGTGAAATATTCCACTTGCCCAAGGTGGCTTCCTGCTGGAGCGTGGCGGACGGGCCTGGAGCTGGTCGTGACAGATCCGCCCAGCACGGCCCCTGCAGCGGCCTGCCCATGGGCCACGTGGTGGGGACTTGCTTGTTTTCACCCTCAGCCAGCACTGGCACCTAAATTGCAGGGTGCTTTGTTGATGGGGCACATTATAAGCTAATCAGATCAATGCAGAAAAAGCAAATTACCTGTAATTAGAGAGGATTAGTAAAATAGCACGATTATGCCCACATAAAATCATGTCTAACGCGGGGCCTGTGGCCAGGACAGAGCCTGTAGTTTCCCCGGGGATGGCTCCCTCCGGGCCTGTTCCGGCTCGTTGGTCTGCGCCCCTGGGCCCCCTCCCACCCCCACGCCCTCCCAGGCGGGCCTTACCCACTGTAGCTGTCAGCCCGGTGGCGAAGGAGTTATGGTGAAGGAGGTACAGGAAGGATGTTTTGCCCACGTTCGAGTCCCCCAGGAAGACGACATGGAAGATGTAATCAGGGTTGGCTAGAGGCTCACTGGCCACGGGGTCCCCTGGGGATGGGGTCAGCCCAGCCTCCCTGGAGTCCATTCCTGGGTCTTCAAGCCTGCTCTGTGCCCTTGGCTCTCTGCGTTGAGAGGGGCCTTGCTCTCCTTCCGCGTGCACAATTGTGGGTGGGACTTCCAGCTCCTCTGCGGTGGGGAGGGTTTTCGTGGGCTCCTGGGGCCCTGCTGCATCCCCAGGCTGAGCCCCCCTGGGGGGAGAGCCCCTTGGGGGTGACGGTCTTCCGGGAGCCTGAGCCTGCGGTGTGGCATACGGGAGAGGGGCAGGTGGAGGATCCTGCTGGGGCAGTTCTGAACGCCCAGGTTTCAGGCCATGAGCCTCAGCTGGCTGCTCTGAACTGCCAGCCTGCCCTCCTCCATCCGCTTCTTTCCTTTCCTCTGCCCTGGGCCCCTCTTCCAGACTCTGGTGACGGAGGGCAGGCAGCCCATCTGCTGCGAGGACCTGGCCATGAGCTTCTCTGAGCCCCCTGGGACAGCCCTCCTGCGCGTCTGGGCGCAGCTCGCCCTGCTCCAGTTCCTCTGCGGGAGCCTCACCCGCAGGCTCCAGACCCTGGGAGGGCTCAGGTAGCCCTGGGGTGAGGGCTTCAGCTCCTGGGGACCCCAGCTCTGGCCCAGAGCCAGTGGTGTATGGGTCCTGACAGAGGACCTCTCTCTGCCTGGGTGGCGTGGCTGGGACAGGCCCAGGCCCGGGACCCCTGTCATCCAGGAATGAGGCATGGAACTGCTCGCTGGGCCCAGCTGGAGGCGAGGGAGGGGGAGAGTTCACACGAGGAGGGGGTCCATCCTCCAAGGGAATGAGCACTTTGAGTGCAGCCGCCACCACGGCCCCAGACTCCCCAGTGGGGGTCCCCGGGAGACCCCAGAGGAAGTGGTCCTCGGGGCCAGGCCCTGACTCCTCCTTAGGTTCCAGGCTGTGAGGCTGCACTGGCTGCTCTGGACTGATGTCCTGCCCATCCGGGTCCCCTCCTTCCCCTTCCTTGGCCCTGGAAGGCACCCCCGGGGGGCTCCTGGGAGCTCCATCCGGATCTGAAGATGGCTCCTGACCAAACAGCAAAGCCTGTGGCTCGGAGATGGAGATCTGCCTGACCCCTCGGGGTGTCTGGGGGCCTGCGGGGGATCTCGGGGTCAGGGGTGGGCTCCAGGAGAGCTGCAAATATTTCTGCGGGGGGCTGCTGAAGCTCCCCAGGAGCTGGTCCCAGTCATCATTGTCCCCAAACAGTCCAGGCAGGGGAGACCCCTCAGAGGACACTGCCTGAGGGTCTGGAGGCTTCTCTTCACCTGCTTTGGGGCCACTGGAAAGGGAACAGGGAAGTGAGGATCAGGGGAGGGGTGGGTAGAGGTCGTACCAATCCCATCTTCATCCCTCACCGTCCTTTGCACACCTGCAGGTTGGCCCTCCCTCCCAGGCTTTGGGCAGACCATCCTTCTCACCAGACCCGTGCTCCCCATGCCTCCCCCTCATCCAATCCTGCTCCATCTTCAAGGCTTATATGAAGCCTCACCTCCTCCAGGAAGCCTTCCCTGACCGTTCTGGCCCATCCCACTCCTCTGAGTTAAACAAGTAGAGTGAGTGCCTGCCGGGGATCCAGCACTGCGCTACACCCGTGTGGGGGGGTGTGTGTGTATCTGAATCCCATCTGTGTGATCTTGGGCACACAACTTTCCCCTCTCCATGCCTCAAAATTCTTTGTCTGAGAAATGAGCATGATAATCCCAGCCTGGCAGGGTTGTGAGGTTTAAGGAGGGAGATTGTGTCCTGGGGCTGACCGGAGCCTCAGAGAACTCAGAGCTTCCTTCTTCTTCCAGGAAGCCCCGGGCCTCGGCCTCCGCCCAGGCACGGCAGCCACTTGCCTCGGGTCCTCCTCCATCTGCCAGGACACGCGGCTCCTGGCGGTGTTCAGGCGCCCTTGGGTCACCTGCAGCTGCCCCCGCACCTCCTCCAGCTGCCCAGCCAGGTCGCGCTCGGCCTCCCGAAGCTGCTGGTTCTCGGAGCTGGCTGCCTGGTGAGAGCTGCTGAGGTGGCGGAGCTGGGCCTCCAGCTGCGGGGGTGCAGGGTGGGGGAGAGAGAGGCCCCATGCCCTCCGGGCCATTGTGGGCAGAGACTCCAGGCTCCCGGACACCCAGTTTAAAGCATAGGATTGGGAGAGGGGTCACCCCTCAGTGGCCTAGTTAGCCCCATTACCTCCCCCCGGGAGCGACATTGGAATTGTCAGGGTGGGGAGGAGAGAGGGGCCTGTGTAAGGATAAAACTGCCAGTACCACCAGGCCCGAACGTAAACGGGAGCACGCCACCCTCTGCTCAGAGCTGTTATGGCCGCTCATCTCCAAGCGCCAAGTGGTCTGCAGGGAGCTCCTGATCCAACAGCAAGTCACAGGACTCGGAGACAGAGAGCTGCCTGACTCGGTGGAGTGGCCGGCAAAGCCCTCCCAATGGCCTCCAGGGCCTTGCAGCCTCCCCGACCTGACCCCTGTGACGTCCCTGAGCTCCTCTCCCTCAGTCGGCTCCAGCCCCCAGGTCCCCTGCTGTTCCTTGAACATTCAT
Source organism: Equus przewalskii (assembly GCF_037783145.1). Classification (NCBI taxonomy): domain Eukaryota; kingdom Metazoa; phylum Chordata; class Mammalia; order Perissodactyla; family Equidae; genus Equus; species Equus przewalskii. The sequence goes on along the minus strand of NC_091849.1, from coordinate 36,896,097 downwards.
ATCACATGCCCACCTCAGGGCCTTTGCACCCACTGTCCTCTCTGCCTGGACTACCCTTCCCCCAGATGTCACATGGCCTGCTAATCACCTCCTTCTGGTCTTTACTCCAGGTCATCATGTCAGTGAGTCTTCGTGACTCTCCTATCAAAGTCCTTCGATCCCCCTGCCCTGCTCTACTTTATTCTCCTTAGCACTTCCACTAGCTAATCTGTTCTAGATTTTATTTGCTTATTTTATCATCCATTTCTGTGACTAGACAATCACTCCATGGGCAGAGGTTTGTGTCGATCAGGTTCCTCAGAACCTAGGACAGTACCTGGCACACAGTAGGAGCATCATAAATAGTTGTTGGGTAAAGGAATGAATGGCCTGGGGGGAGAGGCTTCACATCCCCAGGGTACAGGATGAAATGGCCCCGTGAGGAAGGCCCAGCCCTCCTCCCTGGGCAGAGGGGGCCCGCCCCCATTTCCAAGGGGCAGCTGCAGCAGAGGCACCTGGGAAGTCAGCCCGTGTCGGGAGGGCAAGACCAGGTGGCAGGGCCAGCCACAGCCGTGGTGGGGAAGGCTCTGGGCACCTTGTCCAGGGCTCAGGGGATGCTGGCTGTCCTGGTCACAACAGATGGGGGTTTTACCACGGTCAGCGGTCTGGAAGTTGAGGAAGGAAGGACAGCAGGGAGGGGCCTCAGACCCAAAGACTCAGCCACAGGGCCAACTGGAAGTGACCACAGGGCCAACTGGAAGTGACCGCAGGCGACGACACCTGGGGTGTCGGGGCAGCAGCTCTTGTGACCGGGAAGCTAGGTCAGCTTCAGAGACAGTAATGACTGTGATGTATAAAGAAACTACTATGCGCCAGGCACCATCCTAGGTCCCCAAATATAGTATCTCTAGTCCTCACAACAGCCTTCCAAGGCAGGAGTTCTGATTTCCACTTCTCTGATGAGGAAACCAAGGCTCGGAGAGCTTAAAAACCCGCCCAGGGTCACTCAGCTGACGGAAGAGACGAGAGTGGAACCACCCTATTGCCCAGCCTCGCCAACGCTGAGACCTCGCGCTTGCTGTGCTTTCCTGTTCCAAAGTGTTTTCCCGTTTATTGCCTCGTCTGACACAGCTAGCCGGGAAGGCACAGCAGACGTGGCTGTTCCCATTTTACAGGTGGAGAAACTAAGGCCAAGACAAGCCAAGTTATTTCCTCAGATCTGCCTGGCTCCTAAGGAACAGCAGGGACCTGCTGACTCAAGTCCCAGGGCTCCCGCTGTGCTACCTGGCCTCACGGCAGAAAAGGGCCCAGGACACCTCTTTCCCAGGGGCTATTCTCATACGGGTGCCCAACCAGCCCAGTGGACCCTCAGGGCGGGACTGGTGGCTTCAGGCTGACTTATCCAGTCGGAATCAGCGAGCGTTCACGGTAGGTCCCAGGAGATGGTGTCAGGGTCTGCGAATCCTCAGAGGTTGGGCCCCTGGGGAAGCCTGTCACTCACCTCCCTCTGGTCCTCAGCCTGTCACTCACCTCCCTCTGGTCCTCAGTCAGCCGCTGCACCTCGCGCTCCTTGGCCTCCAGGGCCTCCTGCATCTGGGAGCTGAGGGCCAGGTCCCGGGAGTCGCTCTGGGGAGCAGAGAGGGCTCAGCCCCTGCCCCACAGACTCCAAGAGCCAGCTGGGCGTGGCCGGCCCTCCCTACACTTTGCCTCCACCCGGGCCCAGGGTGCAGGGTCCAGGATGCCCCAGCAAGGAGGGGTCTTGGGACAACTTCCCTGGCTCAGGCCTGGATTGTGGCAACAAGGAGACTGAGGCCCAGAGATCAGAAGGACTGGCTCCGGGGGACACAGCAAGACCCGGCTGAGATGGGCAGGGGGGCCAAGGCTCAGCACCCCACCCCACCTCTCAGAGGAGCGAGCTGGTCAGGGAGTGAGAGGACGCGCGCCCAGCGCGCAGCTCTGCCAGCAGAGGGGTCGGGGAGGGGAGGGGAGAGCTGGGGGGGAGCCCACCTCCGCCTGCAGCTGCTGCTTCTCCCGCCGGATCTGCTGCTCCATCTCCTCGTAGAGCTGCTGGACCTCACGGTGGTGGTCAGAGTCCCGCCTGCAAGGGGTGGAGGGGGGCCGGCCAGCGCATCAGCACCCTGGGACTCTGCTGCCGGCAGGGGTGGCCTGGGCCTGGGTTTGGAGTCCACCCTACTGCCCACCTCGCTCTGCCAGCGGTCACTGAACCCTGTCGCCCTGAGAACAGTCATCCCAGTAATAGCGCCCTGACTCACACGGCTTTGACATTAGTCACACCGGCTCCTGCAACCATCACCAGGATAGTGGCTCCCCTGGCCCTGTCACATGGTCTCCGTCGCCCCTTCACTCTGTCCCCACTTACTGCTGTCACCATTCCCCTAGCCCCATAACTCAGACCTCCTGGCAGGGCTGCACCCATGCCAACCCCAGGGTCACCACAGTCATTATAACCTTTGTGAGCAGGGCCCCCAGCATGTGGTGCCGCAGTGGCCCTGCCCCAAGGCACACTTTCCATTCCCTTTCTGCGAAAGGCCCAACGCAGTTCTCCCCAGCGGGTCCCCTAAGAAGCCCCTTCTTCCAGCTCAGCTCTGCCCCACCCCGCTCCCAGGCCCTGCTGTGGACCCCTGGCCTCCACTCTTCTGAAGCTGAAGGAATTCAATTAAGATTCAACGAAGACGTGAAGAGCACCCACTGTGCACCAGACACCGGCGGGGCGCCCCACTCACTTCCTCAGGCTCAGCTCCAGAGCCTCCTTGTCGGCCCGAGCCTCCTGCAGGCGGCTGGTCATCTTGGCCAGAAAGCCCTCCAGGTTGCCTGCCAGCTGGGGCTCCTCCTGCCGCAGCTTCCCCCACAGCTGCCAGATCTCCGCCTGCCTGGGGAGGGAAGACGGCCAGAGTTGAGATATAAGGCGGGATGGAGAAGCGGAGGGACGCCACTCCAAGAAACTTGGGCACCTGGGCCACAAAGATCTATTGACACCCTTCAAGGCGCAATTCAAAGGCCGCCTCCTCCAGGATCCTTTCCCAGATGCGCCCTCTCCCTTCTTGAATCCCCACAACACTTTGTCTCCATTGTTTGGTGATTAATTGTGGGGTAGGGGGACTTGATGGCCCGGGGCTTCCACCTGCCTTCTCTCTTCTCCCACTCTGTAGCAGTGTGACCTTCGCAAGTTGCATGCCCCCTCTGGGCTTACTTGTAAAATGGGGGGGCTGACACCTGCCCAGCGAGGTGGCTGGAGAACGAGAGACACGCCCAGTGAAAGCCCCAGCACGGGGCCTGGCACAAGGTTGGTGCTCAATAAACGCAACTTTCGTGCAGATTTAAGTCACGAAGACAGACGCCAGAGGGTGGAGCCAGGCCGAGCTGCCAAGCGAGTCAGTGGCACCCCACCGCACGCCCTGCCAGCCTACACCCCAAGTCCCGCCCTGCTTGCCCCAGGAGCCCTGCCTCCCCCAGAAGCGGTGAGGGTGCTTCCCTCGCTGGCTCTATCAGACACAGCGGGGCCCCTCTTTTCTGAGCAGGAGTGAAGTCCATGAGCCCAGAGACTGCGACAGTCTGAAGAATGCTCTCCTGTCTCCAGACCTGCCCACCCCCGGATTATTAGGGGGTGTTCTGGGGCGTGATCCCACAGGACAGGACAGAGAGGGGGCAGCGGGGTGGGAAGGGCTGCTTGGGGCCAGTCGGGCATCCCACACACACGGCTGCGTTTAATCCCACAGCTCTTACACTCCTTCTGCAGGGGAAACAGAATCAGAGGTTCAGCAGCTTGCCCAAGGTCACACAGCTAACAAGGGGCTGAATCAGGATGTGCACCCAGCTCGGCCTGGCAGCTCCCACCTGGGCTCTGTGTCCAGGTGAGCGCTTGCCCCCCACCATACACGGAGCTGGCCTTACTCAGGAAGTAAGTGGCCGGCCCCCAGCTGCTGCATGAAGGCAAAGAAGGCTGCCTTCTCCTCTGGGTCAGCCTCTTCCAGCGCTGGGAGGCTGCTGGCCAGGGATCTTTGCTGGGACGTCAGTGGCCTCCTTCTGCGGAGCCTGTGGGTTCTCGGGCTGGAGCCAAAGATGTTCTCTGTGAGACAGAGGGAGAGAGAAGGGAGCAGAGTAGGGTTAGGCCCAGGCCCCGCCCCTGCTCCAGCCCTTGAGGGAGTAATTCTATCTGTGTCAATCACATTTACACAGGGCCATGTTCATAGGTTCCTCACATCAACCTTGGGAGTCGACTCAAGGTAGACAAGGTACCCATTTTACAGCTGAACACCTCAAGCCCAGAGAGGCCAAGAGACTTGCTGGATGTCACACAGCAGCTCCATGGTAGCCAACAGATTTTTCATTCCCTCAGTCAAGGGATATTTATTGAGCATCTACTATGTGCTGGGGACAAAAGTGGCCAAAATCCCTGCCCTAGTGGAGCTGACATTCTAGTGAGGGCTGAGAAAGGACATATTTAAAAAATAAATTTGTTAAGTGAGCTAAAGAAATAAACAGGGTAATTTCCATTGTGGGATTGGACAGGGTCTACTTCAGCGGAGGTGGTCAGGAGTGTCCCGAGGAGGTGACATGAAATTGAGATGTGAATAACAAGAAGGAGCAAGCCATGTGGATTTCTAGGGAAGTGCACTGCAGGCAGAGAGGGCAACACATGCAAAGGCCCTGAGGTAGGAGCCAGACTGGCACACAGGAAGGGGTGAACAGCCCCGAGGGAGCTGCAGAGGGTGGCGAGTCTGGATGGTGCTGCCTGTGGGCCTGGGGCAAGGATTTGGACTTTGTTCCACAGGCATCGGAAAGGCCCTGGTGTGGTGGGCATGACTAGCTACAGATGTGAAGACGGCCCCTTAGGGCTACATGGACAACACTGTTCTCTCTGCCCTTCCCTGCCTGGCCCTGACCCCCTGGTTCCAGGCCCCAAGTCTCCCTCCCTACTCCCAGCTTCTCAATCACCAGAACTGGAGCGACTGGCTCCTGGGGTTGCCCCGACCTGTGAATGCTGATTCCTGGCCTCCCCCTCTGTTGTCCCTCAGATTCTGGAGGCTCAGCAGACCTGAGAACTCTGGATGGCTTTGCAGACGTTTAGGCTGAACTGTGCTTTGCAGGGTCTCTGCAAGGCCACCACTCCTTCCCCTCCCTGGGCCGGAAGATCTCCCCATGGAGACCAGTGGGAGCTTTGTGCACTGCTGGCCTTGGTCTCTCTGGGTCCCTTCGGGTCTGTCTTGAGAAGCAGGTTTTGGAGTGGCCCTGCCCAGTGGGTCTTAAGGGCCTGGGAAACCCTCATCCCCTAAATATCACCCTCTGCTGCTCCCTGGGGCCTGGAATTCCTTGCTTAGAAAGCAAGCCTGGAGGCCTCTCTGGAGGAGGGGGATGCCCAGGGGAGCCGCCAGCCAATGAACTGCCCTCACTGTTGGGAAAGGAAGCGAGCAGGTCTCCTGAGCTACAGTCTTAAGGCTCCGCTCTGCCTCGAACCAACTGACGTCCCCACCCAGGTTTAGCATCCTTATCTCCACAGTAATCCGAATTAGCATCTGCTCCAGGGGGTGTTTGAAGGTCCTCTAGCTAGTAAGGTGTCACTCTTGACTTTCCTGTCAGCCCAGCCTCGCCCTGTGCTGGGCACAGTGCAGGGGACTCCTGGCAGTGCGGCACGTCCCCAGACACCCTCCCGGGACAGACATACGGAGCCCAGAGCTGAATTCTTCGAGGGAGAGGCGTCCCTTCCGCTCCACGTCCACCCAGTCGAAGATCATCCCAGGCTCCTCCTCGCTGCCCAGGAAGCTGAACTTGGCCACCTGGAAGGAAGGGGGGAGCTGAGTGGCTGTTCCCACCGGGGAAAGCTCTGGGCCACCCTCAAAAAAAGAGGGGTTTGTCTTCAGCCATCCCCACTTCCCTTCTCCCCAGTTTTGGAATCCCACCCAGACCCTGACTCAGGGCCTGCCCCTGAGGCTCCCGGACCCCATGCAAGACAGCCCTCTCAGCAGAGCCTCGAACTTCCTCCAATCTTTCCCCTTCCTCCATCCAGCATCAAAACTCTCTCCTGGGTCTCATCCCTTTAGGACCCTAATAAAGGACAGCAGCTGATCCTCCCCAGAATGTGTTTATCGGTGTGAAAAAGTCATCTGGAACTCAAAAATAAGTCCAAAAGGTGGACAGCATGTCGTTGCAGTACCCTCCTGGGGCAAAGGCCACCCAAGCATTTTCTAGACTATAGCTGTGTACTGCTTCATCTGACAGGACTGATTAAAGGTCCCAGACTAAATAAAGTCACATGTCAGCTTGTAGATTTCGTCCAGGAGAGATGTAAATAATGTTTGTCCGATGGCACAGATAACCCCAAAGATTTATGGCCTGTTGGACATTAACCAGCTTGGGGAACTCTAACCCAGCAACCTGATTCTAACATGTCTTTGTTGAATTACCTGGGTTTTTAAATGCTCTTCCAACCATTCATAACATCTCTCATTAATTAATGAGTTAAATAAAATCTTCGGGATGGATCCATTTTACGTTTGTCCCAGGTCGTGATCTGACCTTTGTGGAGATGATGCTTCATCAGTTTTGGAGGTCCCGTGGAGACGCCCCAGGGGACTCTGCTGTCAGAACAAGTCAACGGCATTGCTGGAGAAGTGCCCTCCACGGGCTCTGCGAGCCCCGGCGCTGTGTGGCACTTAGAAAGAATTCCAAGCAGTAGGACTTTAAGTCTGTGCGCTCTCTGTTTCTCTCATTTTTTGTTTTGTTTTTGCTGATTTTGTGTTTTTGTTTTTGGTGGCAGCAATGATGTGGAATTTGATTTTTATGGTCTCACCTTTGGCTGAATGATAGAGACCGAGGTCTGTTGGTTGAGAGACAACAGAAAGTCTGGTTTGGAATTTTTTGTTGGCGGCTGGTGGTGTTTGTTTTTCTAGGTGCGACCTCAGATCAGTTAAGAATTCTGTCCTTCCGGGAAGAACAGTTCTCTGAGATCTGGATTGGCGAGTTCCTGTGTTTCTGGGTTCGCTTTTGACCTGCGGCTTGGAGTCATAGCAATGAAGCCAGACTCTCTACATCTGTGTGTGTCTACATGTCTGTGATTCAGAGAGACCTTTAACTCTCACTGGGAGTGTGAAATATTATGTGGAGGGCATTAATAACGGCGGACTCCGTCTCTTAAAGGGGTGCTGTGCCGATTGGTTTGTTGAGACAAATAAGTGCTTATAGAAACTAATAGCCCCCCAAATCACTGAAAATACAGAAACCCAACTTCTAATGCCTTAAATGTGCTAGATGTTTGTTTTTAATCCCTCTCACAAGAAAGTGTTAGCTCGAAAAGCCTTTAAGGAGCTATGTTCACGTAATTAAAGTGAATTTTTAGACAAATTAGAGTGGCTTAATAGTTCTAGTTGATAAAACACAAATAATAGCCATTTGTGCTTTCTCTGCCTTAAGTATAACACAATTATACCTTCTTTTTTTTTAATAAAATATCGATTTGTTTTTTGTAAAGGAGCTAGTTAATCAGAATTCCTATTCTCTTCATTTTGTCTTACTGATCAAATAAGTCAACATTATCCTTACATAATGTTTAAGGTTATAAAGATGTAAATTTGTGTTCAACTAAATTGATTCATTATTCTAACAAATTTTACATCAACAGTACTTAAATTTTGTAGTGTGTCACCTTAAACACAGTTTCCAGGGTCCTTAGGTAACTTGAAAAAACTGAATGTTAAGTTAATTAATAAATTATTTTTGGCTACCTGGATAATTTCTAGGAAAAGTTTAATACTGAAACATTGATTGCTAAGCATAATTTTAAGTTCATATCCTTTTACTTCTTACTTTTACACGCTAGAGAGCAGCTATATCTTTTGGTCATGTTAACAAGTGAATTCATTTTTGCCACTTTAAATAGTTGTGCAAAGGAAAGCAGGGACTCGAGTAGCTGTTTGCACACCCATGTTCGCAGCAGCAATATTCACAACAACAAAAACACGGAAGCAACCCAAGTGTCCGTCAACAGATGAAAGGATACGCAAAATGTGTTACATACATATAATGGAATATTATTCAGTCTTAACGAGGAAGGGAATTCCGATGTTTGCTACGATGTGGATGAACTTTAAGGACATGATGCTAAATGAAATAAGCCGGTCACAAAAAGACAAACACTGGATGAATCCACTTACATGAGGTCCCTAGAGGGGTCAGATGCATAGAGACAGAAAGTAGAACGGAAGCTACCAGGGGACGAGGACACGGGAGAAGGAGAGTTAGCTTTCGTGGGGACAGAGCTGCAGCGGGGGAAGACGAAAACTTCCGGAGATGGATGGCAGTGACGACTGTACAACAACGTGAATCTATTTAATGCCACTGAACTCTACACATAAGAATGGTTAAAATAGCAAATTTTACGTTGTGTGTATTTTATCACAATTTTTTTAAAAAGTTGTGCACGGTACACGTGTGACTGTAGAAAGCTGTGTTTTGTGTGTTTGTGAGCTCTGCTAGTCTGCTGAAATGCTTGTGCAAGACAGACAGTTCTCAGTTGCTTCCCCCCCAGTTCTTTCTGTGAAATAGAAGTTAATTGCTTTGTAAAAGTTGTAATCACTACGGATGCTGGAGCCTATCCTGGGAACAGCAGCGGCGGACAAACGCAGCTGTGTCTGCAGGCGAAATGGGACGCTGTTCTGCCTTCCCAGGGACAAGGGGAGTGGTTTTGTCTTAAGTGTCTGGTTGTTTCTGAACATGAAAAAGGATAAAAAGGCAAAAGCAGAATGGACGTAGAGTTGTGGAGGCTTTGCTGAGAGGGCACGTTATTCACCTTGTTTTATTACACCTAATCTGAAAATAAGCTCTGAAATAGGTTAACATTTTGCCAAATTTGGCTCAGTCTTGATGAGTTTAAAAATGAATTTAAAAAAAAAAGCCTGTGGAACTTTTACTGCCATATGTTATGTTAATGCAATAGCATTAGAATTTGGCTCCATCTCTATTAAAATGATAAATTGATCTTAGCACTCTTAGCAAGCGTTCAAAAGAGGTTACTATTTATCTTCTGTGTAAGTTGCCCAGATAACTGATTTCATATGTCAACAGAACAATTTTCTCTGCTTTGTTTGGCTTTATCATGTTCTAATTTTTTAAAAAATAAAAAGCTAAGGCATCTCTCTTATGAAAGAGCTAAATATCCTTGCAATCCTGTTAACTTCTTCTATGTTTATTTCAAAATATTTTATTTGATTGTCACTTTGATTAAATAGGTAATCAAGTAATATTTCTGAAACTCCCATGATCCTATCTTTTTTTTCTTTTTTTTTGAGGAAGATTAGCCCTGAGCTCACATCTGCCAATCCTCCTCTTTTTGCTGAGGAAGACTGGCCGTGAGCTAACATCTGTGCCCATCTTCCTCTACTTTATATGTGGGATGCCAACCACAGCATGGGTTGTCAAGCGGTGCCATGTCTGCACCCCAGATCTGAAGCGGCGAACCCCGGGCCGCCAAAGCGGAACATGCGCACTTAACCGCTGCACCACTGGGCCGGCCCCTCATGATCTTATCTTAATCTAGTGCCCAAATCTTCTCTGGTAGCTCTTTTGATTTTGCCTGCCCAATATCAGACAATAAATTCAGGAAAAAAAAATAAAAATTTCAAGATATCTTTCTCTATATTTATTAAATACCTCATCACTATTATAGGAGCATCATGGGCAAGAAATAACAAATGTTGACAAGGATGTGGAGAAAAGGGAACCCTTGTGCACTGTTGGTGAGAATGTAAATTGGTGCAGCCACTATGGAAAACATTATGGAGACTCCTCAAAAAATTAAAAATAGAACTACCATATAATCCAGCAATCCCACTTCTGGGTATTTTCTTGGAGAAAACAAAAACACTAATTCAAAAAGATATATACACCCCCATGTTCATTTCAGCATTATTTACAGCAGCCAAGATTTGGAAACAAATGTCCATCGAAGGATGAATGGATAAAGAAAATGTAGTGTATATATATATATATATATATATATATATACCATGAAATATTATTCAGCCATAAAAAAAGAATGAAGTCTTGCAATTTGCGACAACATGATGGCCCTTGAGGGCATTATGCTATGCAAAATAAGTCAGACAGAAAAAGACAGAAATACCATATGATCTCACTTATATGTAGAATCTAACAAAAAAAATCGAGCTCATGGATATAAAGAACAGACTGGTGGCTGGCTGAGGCGGAGGGTGGGAATGGGCAAAAATGGGTGTAGGGGATCAAAAGGAACAAGTTTCCAGTTATAAAATGAATAAGTCATGGGGATGTGATAGACAGCATGGTGACTACAGCCAACAATGTTTTATGGCGTATTTGAAAGTAGCTAGGAGAGTGGCTCTTGAAAGTTCTAGTCACGAGGAAAAAAAATTTGTAACTATGTATGGTAACAGATGTTAACTGGACTTACTGGGGTGATCATTTTGCAACATACAAATATGAAATCATTACATTGTACACCTGAAACTAATATAAGCTTATGTCAATTATACCTCAATTTAAAAACATATGAAAAAAATGATTTTCAAAAATTATAGGGAAATTCTTACTTCAAACCCTTGAAGCTAAAATATTTCTGAAGTTCTTTTGGACAATATAGATAACTTATAATGTATTTTAAAAGTTCATTAAGATTAATTAAGACAGTTGTGTTTAACACCTGCTCCTAAAAGATGAGAAACTGATCATTCTCAATAAAGAAAAATCTTGTGATATTTGTTGCATGGGGAAGAAAACAAAAACTCAGACTTTCAACCTGTAACGAAATCTGGTATTAAACATGACTTGAGTTCAAAAAACAAAAGAGCATTATAGGAAGAACCGTCAAATCAGAAGAGATTTTCAGCCTTTCCTAGGGTAAGCTTACACAGGTAAATGCTATTAATATAAATATTTCAGAAATTACATGCTTTATGGAAAGGCCCTAGAGATCTTTCAACACCTCTGCCATTCCTAATTTGTTCTTGTCTTCAGGGGAAACACTGATCAAACCCTTATGAACTAGGGATGTACTGTATCCCAATGGGGAACTTTACTCTCTTCCACTCTGATATTATTGGTTACTGTCATAAATAACCACAGCCTTTCAGTCTCGTTACTAAATAAGTTTCTGTTTCCTACACTTGCCTGAGGGCTCAGCTGAAAGCTGCAGGCCACAGTTTCTGTCTTCCACAAAGGACAGCCTCAAAACTTTGTGGGAAAGGCCGGTACCAGGTTCTACGAACTACTGATGCTTCCCTCAGATACACAATTCTGAGCTGACACTAGCTGACTTTCAGATTGAGCTAGCCGACTGACAGTTTCTGGGTCTCTTTGAGTCCAGAAACAGCCAGCTCACCCAAGATCCGGCGGAACAGGAATTAATTACATGGAACTGAAAGAATGATTCGAGGAAATCTAGTTGTGGTTATTTGTTGGGAATATAGTTGGCATTATTTTTTATTGTTCTATTTTTATGGATCTATAAGGAAGTTCTTTGTCTTCTTGAGCTGTCTCTAACCTTTGGTTTAGTAGATTATGCTTTTGTAAACTGAAATTAAACATTTTAAATGGTATCTGAATCTTACTGACCCTCTCCTGCTTTAGAAACCAATACTTTTACTGGCAATATAATTTCATGGCAATATAGTTATTTACACAGGGTCCGTGGCAATATAGTTCTTTACACAAGCTCAGTGAGAATCTGCCCTCCCTCTAGCTGGGCTATAGTTGGATAAATCAATTGTGTAACTGGAGTGTCATACTGGGGAATAATTCTCGTTTAATCGGGTGGGACATGTCCACTGTAAGGAACACCCATGGAGCCGATGCCTGCGAAGCCCTCCCAGCAGGGTGGCTGGACCAGGAGATAAGGAAGGCCACTTCTGGGCAGGAGAGGGACCTTAGAAAAAGTGAGAACCTCAAGAAGAGAGGCAGTCACTCACATTTACAGGTGCTATGGGTGAAAGCTGGCGGAGAGAGAGTCCTGGGCGTGGTTTCCTCACCATAGGCGAGAAGTAGGGTGGCCAACCCACCCCAGTTTGCCCAAGACCTTCCCAGTTTTAGCAGTGAAAGTGCCACATCCCAGGTGCCCTCCAGGCAAACTGGGAGAGGTGGTCACTCTAGATAAAAGAGCAAATAGAGGTTTTAAAAGTCCAACCTGAGATTCCCTAAGAAACCTTCTGAACAGAAGCTAAAATGGCTCAACACTTCGAAAGCCCAGGTTTGCAGAGCAAGCTCAAGGAGGCCCCGCTGTTTCATTTACACCCTCCCTGCCCCTATGGAAATGGTCAAGCCAAACCCAACGAGACCAGCCTTTTTTATAGCAAGAAGAAACTCTGGAGGTTATTTATGATCAAAGAAAAATTATCTGAAACTTGGAAATAAGGCAGCACATCTTTTAAATAATATATGGGGGTAAAGACTACCCAGGCGTTGTCTAGACCGGAGGAATTCACTCAGTTCATTTCATTGTTTACCTTTAATTAAAAGTCCCAGACTTACTGAAGTTACTTGTTAACTTGTAGATTTTTGTCCAGAAGACATGAGAAGAATTTTCGTCTAGTAGAACAGATAACCCCAAAGATTTACGGCCAGTTGGACATTAGCCATTTTTAAAGTTGAACTCAGTGATCTTATCCTAACGCTCTTGTCTCAAATGGCCCCTAAAAATCCTGCTTCTCAAATGCTCTTGAACCTGTCACAACATGTTACTGGTTCTCTCATTAATTAATAACAATAACTAATTAGATAAGACCTTGGATAAGTGTACTCAACAGTCCTTGTTTTTTTTCTTAACCCTTTTGAAAATTATATTTTAACATCAGCTCTTTGTACTTTGTTGTGTCCCTGAGGGTGGAATGTAAGGAGAGTCAGTGTTGATGGGGGAAGGACAAAGTCTGGAGCGTGGAGACGGCAGGCCCAGGGAGACCAGCAACCCACGGAGGCCCCTTTGCAGGGAATGAGGAAAAACTAAAGACTCATCAGTCGTCAACATCGTTTGATTTCCAGGGCTCTAACTGCTCTCCAAGATAAACTTTCCTACTCAATGGACCTAGAATTATAGCATTTGCAAGTTACCTCTTTGGCTTAAAGTCCTTTCCTTTGTTAAAATGCTAGTGTTTCCGGAAGAGAGTGACACATAAAGCCTTATCAGTCATTTACACGTTAGTATAAACAAATTCCTGGTCTTTTCTGACAGCAAATTTTAGAAGAGAGAAGGGGAAGGAGCAGGCAAGCCCTGCCTTCCTGGGATAGGAGTTCTCAGAAGGCTGTAGAAAAGGGATTCAGGGGTGGGAGGGGGTCTTAGACTCACCGCCAGGTCCTCTCGGGTGACAAAGCCCCTTTCCTTGGCACCACAGTCCTTGAAAAAGCCCTGCAGTTCTGCAGCTGCCTGGGAGGACCAGGACTCTGTCTCTGGGGCCACGGGGGCATCCTGGCCATCAGCCAGCTCTCGAATCTGGCGCCGGCGGCTGGAGCCCAGCTTCCGGCCTTTTCGGGGCACTCTCTCACTCTCCATGCTGCTTTGGCCTGGGGACAGAGGAGACATGAGGGGGCACTGGGCTGCTGAGCAGAGCCACTCCCTGCTGCCAGCCTCCCCCAGCGCCCCGTCACCACGGCGGACGCAGCCCTGCCTGATCAGACCGTGCTGGACTCTCTGACTTGACACCCCCCTGTCCCCCGTCCCACCACCACCACCATGGCCTCCAGCACATCCTGCTCAGGGCCTTCGCCCTCTATTCCCTCTGCCTGGAATCCTCAACTGTCACAAGTCTTCTCCAGCCGTCATATGAGAGAGCCCTGTGCCGGCCGGGGTCTACCCCCACATCCTCACGGTCCACGTCAACCCTTCTGAACCACACACTGTTCCTGGAATCTCAGATTCCCTCCCACCCTTGCTTGTGTTGCCCCAAACCACCCCAATTCTCTCACCCCCTTGTCTAGCTGATACCTTTTCCTCCCTCACCTTAGAGGCCTCCTCCTCTAAGAAGCCTTCCTTGCAGCCACCCCCACACTTCAAGCAGGGTTCAGTGCCCCCTTGTCTGTGGCCTCATGATGTTCCGGGCTCCCCCTATGGATGTCACCGTATGCCTTGGTCCAAATTGCTCCCAGCTCCTTAGCACACAGTAGGTGCTCAAGCAAGGGTTGTCCAATTCATTAATTGAGGTTCTTTCATTTGTCACTGAAGGTCTTAGGTCAGTCAATTGATAAGGATTTTGATGGATAAGGATTTGTCCAGGTGAGTCCCCAGGCCAGGAAAAAGGGAGGTGGAGCCTGGAAGGGGTAGAGTCTGGGCCTGCCCTGGGGGGACTAAGTCTGGGGTACAGAAAACTGTACGGAGTGGAAGGGGCTTAATGTGCACACAGTCAGGCAGCTTCCTGCAGGTCAGAGGACTTGAGCCAAGCTCTAAAGGAGGCAGGCAGGATTTAAAAGCAGTGAACAGCAGGTGCAAAGGAACTGAGGCAACGGGAACAAGGCCCCCATTGGAGCCAAAGATCACAGACAGGCTGAGTAGAGGAGTCTGGGAGCTCTGCTTCAGGGATGATGGGCTCATTGCAGGGGACTAGAGCCCATAGGTCGCCTCGCCTCGGGCAAGTTCCCTCCCAGAGGTTGCCTAGGACTTGAATGAAGAAACCCCTCACCCTGGGGAGGCCCCTAAACTTTAAAGTGAAGTAGAATCTCTCTCCACCAGTCTTTGTGTCTCTCTTTCTTCCTGTCTGTTCTGTCTCTCTGTTTCTCTCCTTCTCTCCGTCTCTGAGATCACAGATGTAAAACTGCAGTGTGTCCTGGAGCCAGAGCCTAGGTGCTCTCGAGGCCACCTGTGCTCCTCCCTCCTCCCCGAGTGGCTGGAATCAGCACCGGGGAGCACTCACACCACGAGAACCGGCTGATGCTGCAAACCAGGACCTCTTCCCCGCAAAGAGCCATTACCAACACACCTCTTCTGAGAAGCCTTCCTTCTGCCCAAACCCTTCCCGAGATCTAGCACTCACTTAAGTGTCAAGCAGTTAGCGAGCACCAGCTGAATGCCGGTGAAGTGGTAAGCGGGCCTGCCACGATACATGGGGTCCCCTCAGTTGAATTAGGACAAGGTGCCCCTTTCTCCTGGCAGTCCATCCCACCCTCCCGACACCCAGATGTGGAAAAGGAGGCCCAGGACTTCCAGTCGGTGCTCTGGAGTCAGACAGACCTCTGCGTCTCCCAGCCCTGCCGCTCGCTAGCTGTGCAACCTTGGGCAAGTCGCTCAATGTCCCTGTGCCTCAGTTTCCCCACTGGAACATGAGGCGCATACTGACCACACGGTTGCCATGAGGATTAAACGAGATAATTGCTGTTGAAACGCCACCTCCCGTTCCCCAGCACGGTCCACCTCCCTTTCTGGCTTTACGGTCTCTTAGCACTTGTCACCTTATTCGTTTATTTTGTAAATTTCCGTCTCCTCTTACTGAAACGCAATTCTCCTGTGAGTAGGGAGTTTATTCTTCCGATCGCTGCTCCATCCCACGTGCTGAGACCGGTGCCTCGCACACAGGTGGCGCTCGGCACATGTGGTCTGTTAACTCATGATCCATGTACACTACTCCTGGCTCTGCCATGCACAGAGTGACCGCTGGGCAAAGGTGCCCCGACAATGGTGGTGACAGCACGGATGAGGGTGAAATTCCATTTGAGCGTCATAAAAGTTAGGTTCTGTACAGATATGATTTATCCCCACTTGACAGATGAGGAAACTGAGGGATGGAGGCCCAAGCCACGACATCAGCAGCGGTGGTGGCACCAGATCCACTCTCCCAGTTTGTCATGGGAGGGACTTCCCCCAAGACCACTTCCTGAACAGGGGCTCCTCTGTGGGAGCACAAAAGGCCTCGCTGGAGCAGGGCAGAGCAGGGTTGTGAGACTTAGAAGAAGTTTCCCCTGTACTTTTGCTGATGGAGATAACACACGCGAGGCAGCGAGATAAGATCCCCAGTGCGGAAGTTTCTAGAACCAAAGCACTAGGGGAAGAGTCTCCTGTGACGTGGGTGCCATGTCGCTGAGTCTGTCAGGCTCCCACAAGTAAAGGAAACTAGAATCCTGAAATAAATCCTGTGTGGCTGTATCCCAGGACATGGGACACTCTCGACATCCCTTTCGAGGAGTTCCTGGCTGAGCTGTGCCTCCTTGCCCATTTCCAGCAGTCCCCTGGCACTTTGTAAGAAAGCGGCGCCTTCTGGACATCTTGGCCAGCCCCCATGCTGTCACGGGCCTCAGCATCTGCCCCGTTAGCCAGCCTGTCTTTCTTTCCCTGGAGGGTCACTCAGTGGCCCCTCCTTGCCTGTCAGGAGGCCTGGGGCAGGAAGGCGGGTGTCCCACCACCAGCACTGCCTCGAAGATCCTGTCACCGTCAGCCAGGTGTGGTGTGCTCCCCCTCACGGCCTCACAGAACATCTTAAACACAGTCTGTGCCCCCTTCGAGGCCAGGCATGGCCATGCAGAGAGAGTGGAGACATCCTTCAGTCAATCCTCACACACCTGTACGTGCACCACACCCACCCACCCACCCACCCACACACACACACACACACACACGCCCTCCCTCCTCAGCCGGCTCCCACTCAGTCAGCCGTCGCCCACCACTCCCTCACGGGCAGCTCTCTCACAGTCGGATGTGACACCTCTCACGGCATGCCCAAAGGACCCTGACCCCTCAGAGTCACTCAGAACAGCAGCCCTCTGAGTGAGCCAGCGGGGGCACCCCGTCACGCCCCTCCTCTGCCATACTCCCCTGACCGGATCATCGCTATCTCACCCCCTTAACAGCCAGAAGCCCCCTTGTGACCAGGGACACATACACGCACACCCCTCAGCACTGCCGCCTCTCCCCATGTTCCCCAGAAATCATATGAAGCTTGAAGCCAAACAATAGAGCAAGCAGATCCCCTCCTGGGCGTCTGCAGGCCCGGCTCCCTGCCGGGGGCTCGCGGGATCTGGGTGGGAGAGTGGGCACCGCAGGTCAGGAAGTGCAGAGCACACAAGAGGGGGGTGGGCGTCAGTGGCAGGAGTGCAATACACTCCACAGGCACCTCTGGCTTCCCCAGGGCCATCATTCTCTCACGAATGGGCGAGGACCTGGGTCTGCTCTCCATCCCACTTACTCCAGCAACTGCACGTAATGGCAACGGTTACAGAATCCAACTGTCCAGTTGGCTGGTCTGAGAGACCACCTACTGCCTTGTTCTGGTCTGCTTCCCCTCTCTCTTCCCCTCACTAACGTGACAGAAAAACTGAGGCTCTGAGACGCCAGGAGACTTGCCCAAGGTCACACAACCACTGAAGGGTCGGTAATCGACCCCAGCCTCATGCCCCGGTGCCCTCCACCAGACCACGCAGACCATGCACTAGACCAAACCCACAGCCTTGTCACAGGAGCTGGACAGGGACCGCTGCTCCCTCCCCAAGCCTCACCCCTCCACAGAAAAGAAGTATTGCAACCCCGGGTGGCTCCCACCTCTTGAAGGCTCCCAGCTGTGCCTGCAGACCCGTGCCTCCTGGCCTCGTGATGAGGCAGCCACTGCCCCAAGGTGCCCACGAGCTGTGGAGCTGTTAACTGTCTTGTCTCTTGCCCAACCACTCTTTCCGTTCCCCAGAGAGCAGATCTCCTGTGTTAATCTATGGGACTTCCTGTAGAAGTGACCACTGTTTATCCTTTCACAATGCTGCCTGGTACTCCCAAGGCCCCCTCGCCCTAGAATCTTGGAGCTGCTGGAGACGGGAGGGAGGCCCTTCTGAGCAGAGACTCCAAAGGGTGAGGTAGAAGTCTCAAGGTCACCCAGCCCTCAGCGGCAAAGCTAGGACTCAGATCCCACTCTCTGGTTGCCAGGGCGATGCCACGCCTCATCCCAGCTGGAGCGTTGATGGGCACAGTTATGGCTAAAGCCGGGGACAGAACGAGCTGAGGTAACTGCACCCCGGGTCTGACCTCAGGTCCTCACTCTCTGACAGCGGCTTGGAAGACCAGGGGAGGCTGACACCCAAGTCGTCTTCTACAGAATAGTCAAACCTAATACCAAAGCGTCTCGTAGAGCTGCGACTATCAGAACTGTGTGGTACTGGAGCGTGAAGCTAAGTGGACAAAACAATGGTACACAATAAAGAAATAGACTCAAACATATGTGGGAATTTAGCGTTTGATAAGGGTGACACTTCAAATCAGTGAGAAAAGATGGTTTCTTCATTGAACAACCGGGAGAATGGGCTAGGTATCTGCAAAAACCAAGGTGGAGGTCTAACTCTAAAATAATTACGGGTGGATCAAAAGTTTAAGTATTGAAAACATCTTACAGTTGGAGGTCAGCTGGATGGTGTAGTGGTTAAGTACACAGGTTCCACTTTGGTGGCCCAGAGTTTGAAGGTTCGGATCCCAGGCACGGACCTAGCACCGCTCATGGAGCCACGCTGTGGCACCCTCCCACATAAAGTAGAAGACCGGCACAGATGTTAGCTCAGTGACAATCTTCCTCAAGCAAAAAGAGGAAGATTAGCAACAGATGCGAGCTCAGGGCCAATCTTCCTCACCAAAAAAATAATAATAATAAAAATCATACAATTATATACCGTTTGGAATTTGCTTCAAAATAATCAAGGGATGTGGGGAAGGAGCCGGACACAGACCAAATAATACACAGGCCCTGGCCTGGTTCTGGTTTCTGGTGAAGCTGGTGGGGGAACCACTGGCTCATTCCATCCCTCGCTCTACTTTTGTGTATGTTTGCACAAATGCCATAAGGGGTCATGGGATAATTTTAAAATAATCTTGGAGCAGGCAAGGCCTTTCCAGGTGTATCACAAAGCATTAGAAGCCATAAAAAATTGAGATATTCTGCTATACAGAAATTTTAAAATTAAAAAAAAAAGACTGAGTAGCAAAAAAAAAGTCACCATTGACAAATCAAAGGGCAAACGAATTGTGAAAAAATATTCCCATATCACAGAAAATAAGCTAATTTCCTCCTTATATCATGAGTTCCTACAGATCATTGAAAAATCAATAATGCATTAGAGAAATTGGCACCATGTGTGAATAGACAATGCATGGGGGAAAACATCAATTGCTCTTCAACACGTGAAAAAAAGGTTAATCTTCACTCATAATAAAAGAAATAAAAATTGTAACTACAATGAGATATCATTTTAAGTTATCCAACTGACACGATTTAAAAAAAAATAACAGCCTATGTTATAAAGGATGTAGGAAAACACTTGCACACATTGTTGGTTAGAACATAAACTGGTAAACCGTTCATGAAAAGCAATGCGGTGATGTCTATCAGCATTTAGAAGGCTAAAAGCTTTTCACTCAACAATTTCACTTCCAGTCATTCGTCCCACAGGTGATGTAGAAAATGATGATATGAAAGGACATTCATCACAGCATTGTCTGTGGCGGCAAAGGACTGGAAACCACCTAAGTTTCCATCAACAGGGAGCTGGTTGAATGAGCTCTGATCCGTCCACATATCGACCTACTATGCAACTGTGAAGAAAAATGAGAAAGATCCAGGTGGATCGATATGGAATGGCTTTCTAAATATGTTGTTGAATGAAAAAAATAAGGTGGGAAACAGTGAACGTAGTATGCTTTGCGTGAAGAAAAAATTGTATGTGTGTGGATGAAATTAATGCTATATAAATGCATGGGTATTCATATCTGTTTGTAAATGCATAGAATATTTCTGACGGAAGAGCCAAGAAGCTGGTAGCAGTTGGGCTGAGGAGAAAAAGTGTTGGAACGGAGAAGGATGGAGAAGATGTGCCATCTTTATACATTACCCATTCAAAATTAAATCTGAGAATAATTTGTACGTATTCAGAGAGAGAATAATGAAGGAAACATGGTAAAATTATGGTGACATTCAACGACTGTTGGGGAAGGGTATATGGGAATTATTTTACTATTTTTGCAACTTTTCTGTATGTCTGAAATTATTTCAAAACAAAGTTTTCAAAAGTAATAAATTTAATTTCTAAATAAACACACATTCTCACAACCAACCATCCTTTCACCCCTTTTTTTTTTACCACCGGAAAATTGATACTCAGAGAGTTTCTGTGACTTTATTTAACCAAATAAGGCATTCATTGTTTCAGTCAACAATTATTTATTGAGCACCTAATATGTGCCGGACACTGTGCTAGGCACTGAGAATACAAAAATGGGGGAAAAAGACATAAAAAATCCATATGTAACGTAGTGCTATGAAGAGGTGTAAATCAGGGTGAAGGGATAGAATGGTGGGAAGTGTATTTAGATGGGTAGTCTGGGGGAAGCCTGTCTGAGGAGGTGATAGTGGAATAGAGTATACAAGGAAGAAGACCTGAAAGAAGAGTGTTCAGGGAGAAGGCACAGTGAGTGCAAAGGCCCTGAGGCAGGAGCAGGCTTTGTGTGTGTGAGGAACAGTGAGGAGACCAGTGTGGCTGGAGCAGGGAATGGAGGGCAGGTGGAGATGAAGTCAGAGGTAAGAGCACGACCTGTTGGCCGTGTAAGGACCTGGGTTTCTACCGTGAGATAGAAGCCACTGGAGGATGACACAATCCAGCGTAGGTTTTAAAAGGATCCCCTGGCTGCTTTCCTTGTGGAGAATAGACTGTACGAGGTAAAGGCAGGAGCAGGGAGACCGTGAGGGGGCTGTCAGAATAATCCAGACGAGAAGCGATGGCTCGGACAGGAGGCAGCACTGGAGGTGGTGACCAGAGGTGCCTGGACCCTGGATAAATTCTGAGAGTAGGGCCAGCAGCGTTTGCTGCTGGGTTTGGGCAAATACAGCAAATCCAGAACTTTGTCTCTCCAGCTCGGGACTCTCTCCACTTCTCTGGGAACACAGCGAGGTTGGATTTCCAGACCCAGCCCAAGGATCTCAAGGCACTCCCCGGTCATGTGCCCCTTATCCTCCTAACCACAGAAATAAGAGAGGCCGGGAGAGCCCGGGAGAGGGTGCACAGCCCTCAGAGTGCCCGGAGCGGAGTCTGGGGGCGGTGAGATCCCGGCCGGCCTGCCCTCTGCACCAGCCCCGGGGGAGAAACCCGCCCCAGAGCCAACTGGCACGAGGTCAGCAGCAAGTGCTAGGAAAAAAGTCAGATCCAGAAAGTTTCCTTTTTGGAAACAGTGGAGCTAGTTTTAAAATCTCGTCTCGCCAGATTTAAAAACACTGAGCTCAGAAACTAAATTTTACAAGCACTGAGTTAATGAACAAGGATCAAAGACAGCCAGACAGTTTATGAATGGGAAAGTTTTCACACTCACGAATTTTCAATTCCCTAAAGATGCTTGACTTCACTTCATGGTTTAGTGCCCCTGAGGCAAGATGCGCTGTGCTGGGGTGCAGTGGTGGGAGCGGGGGGCTCAAACCAGGAGGCCTGGGTCCCCTGCCTCCAGCTGCCGGCTCTAAACCACCTCTAGATGGAGCTTAGGAGGCTGGCAGTCGTGCAGGGAACCAGGCAGGGAGCTTGCTCTGAAGTTGCATTTGTACAGCACACTTTACATAAGATTGAGAAAACCTAGGTTACCTTAAAGACGCAGGAGATGGTCCGGCAGCCTCCTCTTCGCGCCCCCTTGTAGAGGCTGGGCGAGGCACTTCCCCTTTCTGGCTGATCGAGGAGGCGGTGTGACCTGGGTCACGAGCAGGGCAGCGTGGATATCCTGCTCCCCACCACTTCCTAGGGGCGTGACTTCAGGCACGGGGCTGAAGGGCTTGCTCCCTCAGTTTCTCATCTGTAAATAGAGGCCATACAAGGGCCCACCTCATAGGTTTGTTGTAAGGATGAAATGCTATAAACCATAGGGAGCATTTGGAACGACGTTAGGCAGGTGATAATCAACGTGAGCCGTTGTTATTTTTGTGGTTGTTAAAAGAAAGGAAACTGAGTTAGAGAATCTCCAACTTCTCCATCCTACCGATGGGCAGATGGCCTGGTTCATGTGCCAGACTGACTGTCAAGTGATGTCAAGTGACCTGGGAGCTGGGATAGTATGGGATAGGGTCCAGGCTGGGGCCTAGGGTGGGGCTTGGGAGATAAGCGCTCGGATCAGGAAGGAGATTCAAGCCATGGTGAATCATTCATTCATTCAACAAACATTTATTGAACACCTACTATGTGCTGGGATACAGCAGCAACAAAATAGGCAAAGACCACCCCAGCCCCCGCTCCACTCCTCCACCTCCCCTTCCCCACCACCCCCCGCCATGGAACTCACATTCCTGTGCACCAGGTGGAAGCTACGGTGATTTCTGCCAACATGCTCACCTGGGCAGTAGGCTGGCTGAAGGGTGGTTACAGCAGCACTGCTGATGCCCCAGCCACATTCCCGACAGCCTCTGTGTTCACCCGAAGATTTGGTAATTAGTTCCTGGCAGGGATGCAGCTTCTCACCTCAAATGAGAGAGTCCTGGTTTTCTCCAGCTCACGGGAACTTGCTCCGCCCGTGAGGAGCAGCCTGGGCTTGCAATGGATGGCGGTGGGAGTTAAGTACCCCAGAGGTAGCTAGGCAAGTGCCCCAGAGGGACAATTCTGGGGCATGTTCCACATGCTCTCCTCAGACCTCTAGTGGATTTAGGTCCCAGCTGCAACAGAAGAACTGCTCACCAACACCTTTATTGGCTTTTTCCTTTCCTTTCTCCCACTTGCCACTCTCCTTGGGCTTCCAGGAACCACCTCCCAAGTAAACCACCTGGGGAAAAGGGAACAACCAGATCTTTTGAGGTCGGTTGGATACAGAGTCTGAGTTTACACTGGTACCAGATGACCCCAAATACCATTATAACCCCCTCGTAGAGTAGGGGACACACGAGGCCAGGTGATGAATGGGTCCCATGGGTCTGTGGCTATTTCCTCGTCCCTGAGTGCAAATTGGGATGGGTTTACTCAGCAGTTGACAGAACTCTCACATTGGTTCCCTAATCTATGGGAAAGAGGACCAAGCAGGAGCCTTTAAAATTACTCCACTAGCCAAGATAGTAGGTCAGAAGCAATACTGCATCCCAGGTGGAACTGCAGAGACCAGAGCCACCCGCAAAGACGTAAAGGCTGCAAGATGGTCCTCATCATGTCCCCATGCCATCCACCCCAGACTACTCCTGTGAAGGTGAAACGAAGCGTGGTGATCGATGGTTATCCACGTGGTGGCCCTAATTGCAGCCCTTATATCAGATATGGTATTGTTACTAGAATAGTCTACACGCCTCTGACTGTAAGAAGCTAATAATATAGCCAATACTTTCTTTCCAACCCATATCAGGAAAGGGGATCAACAGTGGGTCATGTTCGGAGGCCGACCCCGTGGCGGAGCGGCTAAGTTCTCATGCTCCGCTTCAGCGGCCCGGGTTTTCGCTGGTTCGGATCCCAGGCGAGCACATGCCACCAACTAGCAAGCTATGCTGAGGCAGCAGCCCACACAGCACAACCAGAGGCACTCACAACTAGGATATACAACTATGTACTGGGGGGCTTTGGGGAGAAGGAAGAAGAACAAAAACAGATTGGCAGCAGATGTTAGCTCAGGTGCCAATCTTAAAAAAAAAAAAAAAAAAAAGTGGGTCATGTTGACATTCCCTACAAAAATTCTGAAACCCATCACGTTAGTTAAGTTTTCAGCAGTCAAATGAACTGGGGCATGATGGGATATTCCCTCTATGGGGAAGGACATACCGTGGACATCCTACCACCAAAAAGAGGCACAGCACTGGCAGGCCAATTTGGACTCTGGAGGCCGTTTACTAAACACTTCTCCAGCCCGTTTATTGGGTGACTCGGGAAGCTGCCATGTTTGAGCAGAGTCCAGAGAAAAGCTCTGCAACAGGTCCAGGCTAGGGCACAGCGCTTGGGACTTATGACCCAGCATATCCCACGTACTAGGAACATCCACGGGAGATGAGCAGACAGTGTGGGGGGTTCTCTGAAAAGCCCCGATGGGAGAGTCTTATCTCAGACCACTAGGGCGCTGGAGCGAAGCCAAGCCCTGTACAGCAGGGAATTATTCAGCATTTCAAAAGTAGTTCTCACCCAAATGGCAGAATTGAGAGCAAATAAATGATTATTGTTTTCAGCCACTAAGTCTTGAGGTGATTAACTATAAATAGATCATCAGAACATGCATGTAACAGTACTTTGTTCTTTTTCAGGCTGTACGGTATTCCACTACATACATATATCACCATTTGCGTATCTATTCTTCTGTTATGGACAGTTGGGTTGTTTCCGGTTTGGGTCTGGTAAGAATAATGCTGCTATAAACATGTCTTTTGCTGGAAATATGTACTCATTTCTCTTGAGAACAAACCTAGGTATGGCATCCCTGGGTCATGCAGTGGGCACGAGGGGAGGCATCTTTAGAAGCTATTGCTAAACGGTTTTTGCAAAGTCGTTGAAATATTTTATACTTCCACCAACAAGGTCTAAAACTTGCAGCTGCTCCATACCCTCGTCCACACACGGCATCGTCAGTTTTTTTCATCTTAGTGGTTCTGGTAGGTACTCGGTGGTATCTTATTGTGGTTTTAATTTGCATTTACTTGATGACTAATGATGTCAAGCTATGATATATTCTTTACTAAAAAAGAACGCAACAAACCAAAATATTGACAGTTGGCGATCTTTGCAAAGCTGTGATGATTTCTTGTTTTTGTTTCCTTGTTCGTTTTTTTTTTTTTTTTAAAGATTTTATTTTTTCCTTTTTCTCCCCAACACCCCCCGGCACATAGTTGTGTATCCTTCGTTGTGGGTTCCTCTAGCTGTGGCATGTGGGACGCCGCCTCAGCACGGTCCGATGAGCAGTGCCATGTCCGCGCCCTGGATTCGAACCAACGAAACACTGGGCCGCCTGCAGCGGAGCGCGCGAACCCAACCACTCGGCCACGGGGCCAGCCCCTCCTTGTTCGTCTTTTTTGCCTCATGGTCTTTCTGTTTGCTTTCTGTGTTTAAATTTACATGCTTAACTTTTAAAATTATAAAAACAATAAAAAAAACCCTCCACCTACTTGTTCTTATGAATGACGAAATATATTGACCACAACAATACTATTACAAGGAAAGTTATCACGAAATATTTATTGAGCACCTGCTGTATACCAGCACTGGGGGAGAGGCTGTAAAGGAGACAGAGCAGTACAGGACGTGGTCCCTGCCCTTGAGAGGCTTACAGTCTAGGTGGAGACGGGAGAACCAGGACACACGAGGAGCCAGGAGAAAACAGTCCAGGCCAGGATGTGACGGGAGCTGGAAGCTGTCTGGAGTCAGGGGCTCCATGTTCAGGGCCAGGAAAGACAATAGCGCCCAACTCCCGGGCCCAGAGTGGCCCATTGGTGTGCCCCAGCCACAGCCTCTCCTCCCGCCATCTTCAAACATCTGACTCCTTGTTCAGCTGCTTTTCAAAGTGCAACAACACGGGGGAGGGTGGGGCAGATGGGAAGGGCCTTGGATGAGGTCCAGGGGCTGAGGGCACCCTCTCCCTCCTAGAAAAATCTGCTTGCCCCCACACAAACCCCTAACACAGAGAGCTCCCCTCTCAAGGAGGCCTGTCCAACCACCCAGGACCCCTACCCCGCGAGCCAGGAGGAGCAGGCGGTCGCTGCTCGAGCTGCCTGAGGGAGAACTGGAGAGCCCTGCTTTGAGCACGGCCCTCCCTTCCAGTCCACCGAGCTGGGGGGACAGGCACCCCAGAGCTGCCATCCAGGGCTGAGAGGGTACTGGAGGGAAAGGACGGGGGGAGAGGGGAGGAGCAGAGGGGGAGGGGAGAGCCCAGCTTGAAAAGAGGCATCTGGGGGGCCAGCCCTGTAGTGCAGTGGTCGAGTCTGGCACACGCCACTTCAGCAGCCTGGGTTCACAGGTTTGGATCCCAACTGTGGACCTACACTACCTTTCAGCCATGCTGTTGCGGCGACCCACATACAAAGTGGAGGAAGATTAGCACAGATGTTAGCTCAGGGCGAATCTTCCTCAAACAGAAAAAAAAAAAGAGGGGCACCTGGGCTCCTCGAAAAGTGCAGAGGAAGCCAACAGGGTAGAGGACCAACACTGAGGCTGGCTACCCTGTGGGCGGCAGAGGGGCGGGCGGGGAGGCGGGGCGGCTTGCTACGGGACCCTACCTACCCCAGGCTTCACAGGACAGAGTGGGGGGTCAGGGGCCAGGAGGGTGCCAAGTCCCCAGCCATGTCCTAGGCTGTGCCCACTTCAAGGTCACCCTGCCCACCTTAGAGGAGGCAAGGGCACTCCAAAGTCTTGATGACGCCCCCACTCTGCTGGGCCCCCTTCAAAGTGCTATCTGTCTACTTCTCAAATTGTAAGGAATTCAGATCTGAGGATGCAGGAAAGGGGCAGAACCTTATAAAGCCCAGGAGATAGTGAGCCGAGGGAGCCAGGCCCCTCTGGAGAGCAGCCCCCAGCGGCTGAGGGTCATGCCAGCCCCGCCTGACTTGGGGAGAGAGGAAACGGAGAGCAGAGGATGAGGGGGTTTTAAATAATTGCATAATAAAAATACCTAGCCCTCTAATCAGCCTATCATTCTGCTGTCTAATGTTTTTTTAAATAATTAGAATGCCAGAGGCTGGGGTCGGGGGTGGCAAGCAGAGTATGTACATGGGGGGGAATTTAAGTTAAAACACAAATAATAATTAAGACACACAAACTGAAGGACCAAGGCCAAAGATGGGGCAGGGGCCCACGGGAGCCCCATGCTTCCAGGAGCGCAAGGTTAGGGCTTCCTCTTGGAGAAGATCCGGCGGCGTTTGGAGTGATAGAAATCTGGGGAGAGAGAACAGAAGTCAGCCAGGCCGGGGGGAGAAAGGCGCAACAGAGCCACCCAGCCAGCCAGGGACCCCACCCTAAGGCCAAAGGGACATGTCGCCAAGCACAGGGACAGCTCTGGCCACTTCCACCCTGTCTCCCAGGGGGTGTTTACGGAGACTCCTGCCAGCTTCACAGATGTGACTGATGATGGGACCTCCATCCCAGGCTGGCTCCAAGCCACACTCCCCAGGACAGGAGCCGCTAGCCCAGCGAGCTTATTTTACTTTACAGAAACCAAATAAAAGGGAAAATTCAGTTCCTCAGTTGCACTTGCCACACGTCAGGCGCTCAACGGCTGACGGGGTCGTGGCCCCGGACATGTGCATTATTGCCGAGCTCGACTGGACCACGCTGTTCTAGGAGTTCCCTTAGATACTCCGTGAAAGTGTTCTGCTCAGTGCCTGGGCCGTGGAAATGTTAGTTATTATTATCATCATCA
This sequence comes from Equus przewalskii, assembly GCF_037783145.1. Classification (NCBI taxonomy): domain Eukaryota; kingdom Metazoa; phylum Chordata; class Mammalia; order Perissodactyla; family Equidae; genus Equus; species Equus przewalskii. Next base: position 36,868,853 of record NC_091849.1, on the reverse strand, counting down.
CTATTGTTCGCTCTCACTCAGCTGCAGATTTGCAGTGGGGTCCTGGCTGCATCTCTGAGCCTCAGTTTCCTCACCCAAACAACGGGGACAACGCCAGGGTGATGCTCTAAGGATTCATAAAATGCTCTCTGTGAAGACTTTGGCCCAGGGCCCGGCAGAGCAATGCTCGAACGTCAGCATCACTCATTCGCCATTGGTCAAGCACCTGCTATGTGCCAGACACCATCCTAGGTGCCAGGGATTCAGCAACGAACAAGAGAGATACAGACCCCTTTCTGGTGGAGATAAGATCCTACTGGGGACAAGGACAATATCAAGATAAGGAGGGAGCTGTTCATAGTAAAAAAGTGCCAGAGAGAACAAAATCGGCAGGGAAGGGGGACGGGGCGTGTGTGCGTGTGTGTGTGCATGTGCGTATGTGTATGTGTGTGTGTGTGTGTGTGATGGGAAGGGGAGTTAAGACGGGACAGGACAGTCAGGAAATTACTGTTATTCGTTTTCTCTCCACTGCAAATTCACTGTGGGACCTTAGGCAAATCACTCCAGCTCTCTGAGCCTTGTTTCCTTGCCTATAAAAGGGGGGCAAGAATGTCCTTTGGTACAGGATTGCTATGAGGACTAAACAAAATCCACTTAGAAACTTAGCAAAGGGCCTGGCATATAATGAATGTTCCCAATAAATGCTTGCTAGTTGGTCTTGACTGCAGGCTTGCTGTGTGACCCCAGGCAAATCGCTTCCCCTCTCTGGGCCTGTTTCCCCCTCTGCCTGATGAGCAAGCTGGACCAGAGAGGTTAGCCCCTGCACCATGAATTCTGAGAGCCTTGGTCCCTTGCAGTGTCCTTCCCTGCACCTGTCCTCACCTGTCATGATGGTCTGCCGCCGTTTTCGGCCCTGAGAGGTGCCAGGCTCCCCCGGGGACCCCTCAGGCCGCTCAGGGGGGTGAGGCAGGAGGGTACAGGACAGCGACAGGTCCACGTGGTCCTCCTCGGCTGTCCCCTGCAGCAGGGCAGGCGACGTGCTGGGCCGCTTGCCCCCTCTCAGGTCGTCCCGGCCCCCCCGGGGCCCCGGGGACAGGTAGAGCTTGGGCAGGCCGAGGCCCCGCACGCGCTCCCAGGCGAAGTCGCCCTCCAGCGGTGTCTCGGTGACAAAATCGAAGTTCCATCGCTCCCGGGCCTCCTGTGCGCAGCTGGCCATCAGCGCGTCACAGTCTCGGCGCAGCTGCTCGCCGTCCACCGGGCCGAAGAGGCGGCGGCAGGCCTTGCTGCCACGCGGGATCGGACGAGCATCCCTGGCCGGCTCCGACATGGCGCCTGCTGCTGAGACACAGGGGACCCAGGTCACTCGGGAAACGACCCTCCCTCCCCAGGCCGGGCTTTTCTGTGCGACCTCAGGTGAGGTCCTCCCAGGAGAGCATGATCACAGGGTCTCTCCGGCTCCTTCCAGCTGATTTCCCATCATCTCCTCCCCACAGGCTCCCCCCTCCCCAGAGACACTGGGCAGGGGCAGAGTTCAGCCAGCCTGGCACCCCAAGGTCACTGAGGAAGCTCAAGGGCAAGCTGTGTCAACAAAGGCAAGGCTACTGCGACAGCAGGATCAGGGGCCTGTTTGTTTGCCGGTCTTATCAGCTAAAATCAATTTGTTTGCGCCCGAGGTGTCCCTCCTGGGTGTGAATGCCCCAAGCTCGTAGGTGTGAATTGCCAGGGTCCAGCAGGTCAGTTCCCAAATGAACGGACAGGCTGACAGGTCCTCCAGCCACCTGATGCCCATGTGGGGTGACCCTGCTCTGCATCTCAAAAGTATCCAGACTTTGGGGCAAAAAACACCTGGGTTCTATTGCTAGTTCTGCCACTTAAAAAGCCACTTAATGTCTCTGGGCCTCAGTTTCCTCATCTGTAAAGCAGGGTTGTGTGAAGGTTTAAAGAGCGTGGGTGAGGAAGCAAGCTCAAGCCATTGTTGGGGCGTCCCTCCAAGCAAGGCGGATGGAAGAGTTGAGAGGCTGTGTCTTGTGAGCTCTGCCTGGATTGGAACCCAGGCTCTGCTGGGTGACCCTGGAGAAAGGGCTTAACTTCTCTGGGCTCTATTTTCCATAACCGTAAAATGGAGACAGGAAGAGCGAATGTCTCAGAGGACAGATGTGAGCACCGACTGAGCTAATGGCGTTAACGTGCCCGGAGGGGCCCCTGGTTTACAGAAGTCCTGGGAAAACACAGGCGGCAGAACTCCGCCTTCAGTTCCGGCTGGGCCTCCTCCCCAGCACTCCCGGGGCCACCACCCTCCTCAGACAGCAGCTGACAGGTGCTAGGGGCCGAGGGCCTTTCCCAAGGATGTCATCAGGCGGCGGCCTGGGGGTGAGGAGGAGCTGGGTGGGGCAGGGCAGGGCCACGATTTCTCCCAGGCTGGGCCACATCCTGCCAGGCACATCAGGTGACAGACGTCTAGACAACCTCAAAGCCCCTGCCCGTGTGCCTGCATCCAAGTTTTGCAGGGGAAGAAAATGAAAGGCATCCGGTTTGCCCGGTTCCTCCCCTCCCACCTCAGGAGAGGGAGGGGAGCGTGCCCACGAGCGAGGCTGGCACCCACCTGCCCTGCTCTGGCCTGGCTCCCCCTTAGCAAGGACTGGGTTTTCCTGGGGACAAGTCCGGATTTGCAGGCTCTGACGGGGAAAGCTGTGCTGAGTGGCCTCCTGGGGCAGGAAGCCCTGGCCCCGAGCCACACCTACCCTCCCCACTCCACCTCGCACACTGAGTGGAGCCCATGGTCTCAGCTGACAGGGAGCACAGGCACCAGGTGACCTTACACCAAGTTTAAGGGCCAGGAGTTCAAACAGATATGAGACTTGTCCCCAAGCCACACAGCTCAAAAGGCCAAAGGCCACTGCTTCATGGAGGGGTCACCCAGTACAGTGGGCAGAGCCCTAAAATAACCTTTGTCCACTCTCTTCAGGGCGACGGTTGATATTTACTTATGTATTTTTATGTGCCAAGGGCTGTTCTAAGAAGTTTACAAATATGAATTTTCCTAAAAAGTGGGTATACTCGTTCTTTTTTACAGAAGAGGTAACCAAGGCTCAGAGAAGTTACGTAATTTGCCCAAGGTCAGACAGCTCGCAAGTGGCACAGCCAGGATTTGAAGCCAGGCCTATCTGCCCTGGGTTCTGTGCTCTGGTGTTGAGCCCAACACACTCTCTAACTTCGTGGTTTCTTAACCAGAGACGCCCAGCAGAATCACTTGGGAAGCTTTTTCAAAATATAGATTGATAGGCCCCTCCGTCCCCAGACCAACTTAATTCAAATTCAAGAGGATTTAAATAAGCCTTCGGCAGTTCCCCAGATGGGCGCTCTCGGGGTGCCCGCCAAGAGAGGACACACAGGGTGGGTGACATGGACACTGTGGGTCTCAGTGCCTCATGTGTCTGGGACATTCTCCGGGAGCTGGCTATTCCAGGGGACCGGCCTCCAGGCAGGAGCCCTCTCTCCTTGCACCACCTCCTCCCTTGCGGCTCTCATAGGCCCCCCATCAAAATCTGCTCTCGCGCCCACTGCCAGAACTGCCAGCTCAGAGCAAACTCAGAAACACAAAGATGTTTCACAAACAAGTCACTGAGAGTGGCTTCCTTTGTAGGCCTCTGTGCCTCAGACGCCAAGCATATTTTAACCCCCAAGGAAGCAGCGAGCCCTCGGCGGACACCGTGGAGCCAGTGGGGTCCTCTCGGCGGGGCGCGGGACGGCGTGTGGGCGCTCGCGCCGGCCGCCAGGGGGCGCCGGTCTCCAGGAAATCGCGCGCAGGGCGGAGGCGCGCGGGCCGGGCCGGGGACAGGGGCAGGGAGTCGCGATGAGTCAGTTTCCTGTAAAGCGCCCGCCCGCCAAAACTTCGCTTCCACTCCGGCTGCGCGTCACCCCGGGTGGGGAGGGGGAGAGCGGGAGGGGGCCTGGGGGCCGCGAACACGTCACGCTGAGCCAGCCCCGCTCCCGAAACCCCCGCCACGGTTGGGTAACCGCGCGCTCTCGCGCCGTCTCCGTGACACGCACACACGCGCGCGCGCACACACACCCCCCGCACGCACAGGCGCGCAGGGATCTGGTCCCTCCACCTTATCTCCACGCCCAAAGCACGGGATGAGTCAGACCCCTGGAAAATAAAAATAGACGGGAGCAAGGAAAACAAAACCGCTCGAAAGTCCTCCCCGAAACGCGACGTGGAGGGAGGGGAGGATCGGGGGAGCTGCCCGGGCGCCCTGAAGTGCCAAACCAGTTCCAAGATTCTCTCCCCCGCGAGCAGGGCGCCGGGGTCCCCCGAGGCCCGCGGCCGGGCGGACGCGCTGTGGTCCGCGCGGGGCAGCCGCGCCCGAAGGGCGACTCCCCCTCCTGCTCCGCCCAGTCCAGCCGCCCTCGGAGGGGGGATCTCCACCAGGGTGGGGGCGCCCGGGCCGGGTACGCAGCCCACAGAGGCCCCGAGCAGCGTCGCGCCCCCTGAAGCCCCACCCCTCAAAGATACGACCCCTCCCCCCTCCCGGCCCGGCGGGGGCTGCGCGCCCCGGAGTCCATCGGCGACCCCAGCGCAGGCCCGGCCCGGGGCTCCCGGGGGCGGGAGAGAGGTAGGCGGACTACTGAGCTGACCGGCGGGCGCGAGCCCACTCAGCGCGGGGCCGCGGCTCCGAGTGCCCGAGGGCGCGCCGCGGGGCGGGGACCGGACACCCGGTCCTGGACCTCCCGGTGTCCGGGCTTCCCTGGGAACACTCTGTGCCAGCCAGATAGGTCACTGTGTCTATGGGGGAACAAGGCGCGGAGGGGCAGGGAAGGCGACTTCTGGGTCGCCACTGTCCCCGAGCCCGGGCGGGGTTCTGACCTCACTCGGCCCGTTCCCTGGGGTCCCCTTGTCACCGTGAGTCACCTCCTCGCTTGCCCTTAAGGGACGTGTCTCGACACGTTCCCAAGGGCCGGGGACACAGCCCGCGCTGACCTCAGCACCCAGGCGGGTGGCGGACACGGCGGCGTCGAGGACCCAGACCTCAGGGGGCCGGGCCGGGGCGGCACCGATCGGGTCCGAGAGCCGCCCGGGAGCGGCTCCCGGATGAACCTGCTCGGCCCGGCGCTCCCCGCCCCTCCCGGACCCTCGGCGGACCGGGGTGTCCTGCCCGCGCCGCGGGCGGGCGCGAGGGGGACCTGGGCGCAACGGCGCGGGCGGAGAGCTCCGGGGGCGGAGGGCCCACGCCTTCCCTCGGGCCGGCTGGGTTTCAAGGGGACGCGAGCGTGGCAGGGGTCCCTCGTTCTGTGCTCCCCGCCCGACACATCCCGACGCCATCACACGCGCGCTTACAGACACCCGTGTGCGCAAAACCGAGACCCACGCGCAGACCCACGCGCGTCATTCACCTGCGAACCCGGCACACACCCCCGGACACACGCGTCCCCGCGGACGCACACACACGGACACGCCGCCACGCTCCGCTGGGCTCCCAGCCGCCCCCCTGGGGTCCGCTCCAGCCCCCACGGCTCCCTCACCTCCTCTCAGGGTCTCGGGGTCTCCGTGAATCCGCGCCCGGCTGGGTCCTCCGAGCCACCGACCGCGGCCGCCGCTCACACCTCCGCTGGCGCCGCCGGCGCAGCCCCAATAAAAAGGCCTGGCTCCGCCCCCCGCGCCCGGCCCGCCCCGGCCGGCGGCCGCTCCCCCTGGCCGCGCTCCACCGGCTCGGCGCGCGGGTGCCACCGGCGCGTGCTGCCGCCCCCCCACCGCGCCTGGGTGTGCGCTTGACACACTTCCCCACGGACCAAGCCACAAATCTGGGGTTTTTTCAGTTGGGGAGTGAGTTGGCGCTCCCCAGGAAGGGACGTCCTTGCTAGGATGTGCCCGTCTCTGGACCGCTGCGGACCGACTGTGAGCAAGGATTTACCCAAAGCAGCTGAAAAGACCAGGGGTGACCTTCATAAATGAAAATCCTTAAATAATAAAAATGATGCGTCTCACTTTGCCTTTCCCAGAAAAGCCCCACTAGACCAGCGCTGTTCCCACGGATCCGTCCCCAGACAAGCTCTCCCCCCAAGCAGCTGGGGCGCGCAGACAGCCGCGCAAAGCATCGTGGAGGCCTGAACCGGATTCAATCCGCTTTATTTCACCGACGAGGAAACTGAGGCCCTCAGAACTAAAGGGATGCAAGGTTATTGCTTGTCAAATGCTTCGCAAAAAGAGGGAATTGGGGACAGTTCCCAGAAAGGGCCAATGTGGTCTCCAGGGGAAATGGGACCTTGAACCAAGCTCTTGCTGCCTCCTCCTCCCCACACCCAGCTCTGTCTCACCTCGACAGATGAAACCTCTGTGACTGCATTTGATGTGACTGTGATTTGATTTGATAGCTGGGAAGGAGAGAAGGATCTGATGAGCTATCTCCTGAATATTCCCCACACAGCCCACATACACTGCTGGGGAAACTGAGGCTCAGAGAAGTTCATTGACCTGACTCAGGTCACACAGCAAATAAATGGCTATGGCTGGCACAGAGGGCTTTTGCCTCTCACCCAGAGCCCTCTGCTGCTTGCCTTTTCTATTTCAGTGGCTCTAGAAACACGAGAACGGGGGACACAGCCAGCACCCCTCATTTCCAGGCAGCTTGCTGAGGTGACATTGACGAAGGACAATTCTGGAAATGTCCACTGGTGCTCTTGACAGACACAGAGGCCAGTGAAGCGCCCATCAGCTCCTGCCTACCTCCACACCCCCTGCCCCCAGTGCCCCCGACCGTTGCCTCTTTCCTTTACCCAAAACATTTGCAGTTTCTGCTCTTAAAAAATTGCAGAGAGCAGAGCGTTAATCTGAACAGAATTCCCACTAGAAAACGGACTTGAGGCTTGGAGCGGAGCGGCTGCAATTGCTGACATCGAGGGCCATGGGGTGTCTGAAACCTCTGCCCAGACATGCCCGGTCTCCTTCCTCTAACGCAGCTGACCTCGAGCACAGGCTCCTCCGTTACTGCGGGGATGCAGCCCGGGGAGGGCAGGAGGGCACAGCACCTGACCCCGGCATGCCTCATGTTGGAGTCTGCTGGGATTGCAGCCCAACCTCAGGAGGGCCTCAAAAAGGCCAGGACCCCCGGGGCAGCCCCTCCTCCCCAGCTCCTTTCTCCACCCCAACACACCCCCCCACCACCCAAAGGCTGGGGTGTCAAATGTCCAGCAGCACAGGCATCTCCTCCTCCTGCCTTGAATCCCCTTGGCTTTCAGGCGTTTCAAATAGACTTGACATTGTCTGTCTGTTTATTTTGGGAAAAAAAAATTTTTAATGAAAGCTTGTATTGAATTACTTAAAGTTTTGTGGTACTGAGCTTCACAATGAAATAATTCTTTTTGTTGTTGTTGTTGGGAAGTGAGAGGGTTTTTTTTTTTATATAACTTCTAGCTAAATGCCACCACCACAACAGAATTCAACAAATATTTATTATGCACCTACTAAGTGCCTAATACTTCAGTACTTTAAGAAACAACTTTCTGGGGCCGGCCAGGTGGCACAGCAGTTAAGTGCACACGTTCTGTTTCGGTGGCCTGGGGTTCGCCGGTTTGAATCCTGGGTTCGGACATGGTACCGCTTGGCACACCATGCTGTGGTAGGTGTCCCACATATAAAGTAGAGGAAGATGGGCAAAGATGTGAGCTCAGGGCCAGTCTTCCTCAGCAAAAAGAGGAGGATTGGCAGCAGTTAGTTCAGGGCTAATCTTCCTCAAAAAAAGACAAAAACAAAAACTCTTTCCAACCATACATACACTTGAATGTGTAGTTAGGCATGCCCTTAAGGAGGGCTCCTGCCTCAGGAGGAGGTCCTCCTGAAGGAAGGAAGGAGCAGGTTCTTTAAAGTCACACACAAGACACACACACACACACACACATACACACATGTGTGCACGGAACAGAGCCTTTCAGAGAAACTCAGACCAAGCTCTCCCTGGGGTCTCCCTGGGGTCTCTGGGGGAGGGGTCTTCTGTCTCCTACCACCCTCCTCTTCCCCCAAAGCAGGCTGCCCCGAGGACAAGCCCAGCCTCTTCTAAGTCTCAGGGCTCAGCATGTTGGGACATGTCCCCGAGGGCCAGAGAGCCAGTCAGGGCCCCAGCCTGCTGCCCGGGCATGCTCCCCAGGAAGCAGGCGGCTTAGGGATGGAGCGAGGCTCAGCCTGGGGGACCAGAGGGGCCAGGTCAGTCCCACCCAGGAGGGAGCTGATGATGGAAAGGAAAGAGGGAAAGTTTGAGCCTGAAGACAGAGGATGTGAGGAGGGCTCAGTGGTGGGTGCAGGAGTGCCTAGGAAGGGAGAGGAAGTGCTGGGAACAATGTCACCATTTCTCAGAAAAGTCCCTGGGGAGTCCCAAACAGTGGCAGTCAGCTTTAAGAGGAATTAGCCTTCACACAGGCTTCCAAGAATTGAGACCCCAGAAAAGAGGCAGAACAGAAATATTATTTTGTGACTAAGCAGAAGAAGCCTTTCTTGGGCCCGGCCCCGTGACTGAGTGGTTAAGGTTATGCACACCCCGCTTCGGCAGCCCAGATTTGTGGGTTCGGATCCCTGGTGCAGACCTACTCCACTCACCAGCCACGCTATGGAGGTATCCCCCAAAATGAAAAAAATAGAGGAAGATTGGTACAGATGTTAGCTCAGGGCTAATCTTCCTCAAGCAAAAAAAAGAGGATTGGCAATGGATGTTAACTCAGGGAGAATCTTCCTCAGCAGAACAAAAAATGCTTTTTTTTGAGGAAGAATGAGATTGGGAGCCCGCATCCTGAACTTCTGGGGGCTTTACTCAGCCAGTACAAAGATCAGGACTGAGAATACCGTGAGGCAGAGAAATTTGTAACAGAATTTGTGCCACATAAACATTTCCAGCCTCCTTAAGCTTGAAATTTCACCATTAGAAATTCATTCCTTTGGCGTAAATTCTATTCCTCGTTAAATAAGGTGATACAGGCAAAGTGCTTAGCACAGTGCCTGGCACATAGAAATTGCTCCATGAATGTTAGCTATTATTCTTGCTATGCAAACACCCCCAGGGAAGACATCCCTTGGAACTGAGTAATCATTTATACTTTAGTGGGTATCTTAGGTAGGTTTCCCAGAAAACACACTCTAAAGTACAGACTTGCTTGAAGGAGGCTTCTTGGGGAGGGCCTTTGCAATCAACCCCCGTGGGCATATAAAGGAAACTGGATTGGGCAGAGAGAGGAGTCGGGCTGTGATGGACGCTGGAGGCCCTAGACAGGCCTCAGCTGACCCCACAGGGAGCTCTGGAGCTGCACTGGTCCTCCAGAGTTCCCTGGATTTAAGCGAGAGGGCTGGGCCTTTATACTCCTGTTTCCACCAGTCTTTTGGATGTGGCTGCCCCTGGGGTAGAGGGGGGCGTGACCTTGCCCAAAAGAGCTCCCTTATCTGAAGATGAGTCCTGAAGGAGGACTCAGCTGGAGCGTCAGCAGCCAACGTTCCCAACAGCCAGTGCGGAGAAGGAGTGCCCGGCTCCTGCAGGAACTCCTGGACGGCACAGCACGGTGCGAATGAGTCGATCAGATCGTTTAGGGCCTAGAATGTGGTGAGGAAATGCCGTGAACACAGGCCACCTGAGGAGTGAAGGGCTCTCTGTGCCTGTGCACGTACTGTTCCCCCTTCTTGGAATGAGTGTTCCTGACCATCCCACCCCACCTCTACTCCTTTCTCCACCTGCTGAACGCCTATTGATCCTTTGTGACCCAACCTACATGACCCCTTGGGGGAAGGCCTTCTCGGGACCCCCTCTGGTTCCCAGAGCTCCTGCTGAGGGATCCACGCCACTGTGCTTTGCTGGCCTGCTGGGTTTACATGCCCACTACATCCTCTGAGCTGGGACCTGAGGGGATGAGCCCATATTTTATTCACTTATTTATTTGTACCTTTGAGGCCCGGCAGCCTCAGCTAGAGCTCGGTTATGGAAGGGCTCTCTTTGGCTCACAAGCTGAGGCGTTAGTGCCACTGCTTCTGGGCCCTCTCTTTTATTTATTCACTCATCTATTCATTAAAAATATAATAATATAATTAACACTCACTCCTCAACCCAAGAACTAGAACGTTACAGATCACTGACACCTCCCTGTGAGGTCCCCTACTATCCTGGCCCTTCCTCCCCCACCCTGAAGTAAACACCATCTTGAATTTTACGTTGAACTTTCCCTTGTTTTCAATAATTTTATCCCCTGTGGCAAAGACAGGATTGCTCACCCGTTTTCCCACGTGCTCTCCCACATTTCCCAGCCTTGCAGTCTAGATAGGGTCATGTGACTAGTTCTAGCTCATGAAATATGAGCACAAGTGACATTTGTCTCTTTCAGGCTGAGGCTGAGTGAAACTCTCCAGCATTGTCGTCCCCTGCAGCTGTGGCAAAAGGGAAGTCTCATGTCCCAGACGGTCCCACCTCCACCCAGTGGCCCTGCGTCGGCCTGGGTTCCTGAATGTCTGTGTGGAGCAGAGCGTGTGGGATCTGTGTGTGAGAAAGAAGGAACCCTTGTGTGACGTCACTGAAACGTAGAGGATATTTGTTCTGCAGTATGACCTACCCAAGGTTGATCCGCATGGCTGGGAGGGAGGTTGAGGAAGCCTGTGACACCCAGGAAAGTACACCTCTGGGTGGTCACACGCTTTCGTAGTCGTCTCCCCTGAAATACATCTGGCTTGTGACACTTTTAGCCAATAGAATGGGACAGAAGTAACCCTGTGCCCATTCCAGGCCTAAGCCTTGAGAAGGTCTAGCAACTTCTGCTTTTCCACTCCTGGGGGCCTTGAGCCCCGCTCTGAGGAGCTGGATTACTGTGAGACCACTGTGCTGCGAGCAGTTGTGGGAAGAGGCCATCCGAGATAACCCAGCCCCCCACCCCCAATAGCCCCGGCTGATCCCCTGGCCGACAGCCGGCATCAACGTGCCGGCGTGTGAGCCGGACTATCGTGAAAGCTGATCTTTCAGCCCCAGTTGAGGGTCCCCAGATGAAGCCACGTGGAGTAGAGACGAGCCCCTCCTGAGCCCCGCTCAAATGGCAGAATTGTGAGCACACAAATGACTGGGGTTGCCCCTCCATTTGAACACGTTTTGTTACGCAGCAAGGCATAACTAAAACAGGGCTCCATCCTCTTTACTGTTATTTAACATCCAGTAACCCCTTCTCCTGTCAAGGGCACTTGGTTATTTCCTGTTCCGTGTTACTATGCACAGGGCTGCTGTGACGATTCCTTCCCGGGTCTCTGGGGCACCTGTGCGGGAGTTTCTCTGAATGTCCGCCCAGGGGGAGAACGGCTCACCACCTTCCCGCCTCAAGGAAAGTGCATGGAGAAGCGCCCGCACCAGGTGTTTGGGCCTTGCCGTCGGTCTTTTTCAGGGTTATTGGAACAAGTATAAAGCCCAGAACACGTGTTTGGGATTATCATTGCTTGCATTTTTGTAGAGGACCAAAAAGGAATCCAAAGGAATGAAGCATTAATGGTGGAATTTCAGAGACTGTGACACCTGAGAGTAGACATGTGGTGGCAAAAGGAACTGCCCACAGACACAGAGTTAGTGCCCTGAGCTGGCCTTCAAAGCCCCCAAGACGCCCCTCATCCCAGGCCCTTTAGCTGGGAACAGCCTTCTGGATGATTCCAAAAGAGTAGGAATTATGCATTCCTTCACTTTTTTCTTCCCTCACAAACTGTCTTTAAGCGCCTCTCAAGAAAAACCCCCAGCATACGTGAACGTTCTGAGGGTCTTGGGTTTGGATCCTCTGATTTCAGAGGCATTATCCGCCTCCTCAGCCTCCCCACCCCGCCCTCCTCTATCCAGGACAGGTGGTTTGGACTCATATTACAGACGGGCAAGTGGGGGCTCCAGAAGGTGTGGGCCTTGGCTGAGGTGGCACAGGCAGGGACTCAGGGCAGACTCAAGGTTCTAGCTGTGGCCCCTCTGCTCCCCACCCCCATCAGCTGCTTGTCCTTCTTTCTGCTTCCCTAGGATGGCTCTGAGCGTCACACAAGGCATAACGCCACCAGAGACGCTGTGGAATGCAACAGCTGCAACCCCTAAGCCCCAAATGCTGGTGGCCTCACTAGAGCCAAAATCAGAGGCCGGGTGGAGAGGATGCCTCTGCCTCCCCAACCTCGGTGGCTTCTGACAGCCCTGCACCTGCTGGGAGGGGTACTTGCTGGTGTCTCCTCTCGGGTACATGCAAACAGCTCGGGGAGGGACTTAGGGAGAAAAGTGGGGTTGTGTTAGGATGACACTAGCCATTGTAACAGACAAACTGTCAAATTTCAGTGACAACCCAACAGAAGTTTATTTCTCACTCACATGTGAGTACAGTTGAGGTGTTCTGGTTGGTGAGGGGCAGACCTCCATGCACTGACTCAGGGACTCAGGCGCCTTCCATCCTGAGGCTGCACCAGATCCTAGGGCCCTAGGAGCTCTGCTTCCAGCTGGAGGAAAGAGAAAGAAGAGCATAAAGAAGGCATATGAATTTCTTCACACCCGTCTCAGAGGTGACCCGCATCATTGCCTATCCACATTCCGTTAGTGAGAACTTGTCATGTGTCCCCACCTGGATGCGAGAGTCCAGGCACAGATTTGTGGTGACCTACTGGCTGTCTGCCCCAGCAGGGGAGGGAGGGAGATGAGACCCCGTTCACCTCCCTACTCTCCCTACAAGGGCTCTTCCCGCCCAGTCTCTGGACCTGGCCACAAGAACAGTGCCACCCCTGAGCTGCATGAGCTTGGGCCTCAACATCTTCGTCTATAAAATGGGTGCTCTCAGGCCTAGGATCTTACAACCTTCCTGAGAGGTTAAAAAAAAATGAGGGAGATGTGATGTCCCCAGTTCCCATAGAAGGAAACGAGGACACAAAGAGACAGTGTGACTTTCCTAAAGTCACACAGCAGGACCCAATTTCCCCTTTCTGATACACAAGCTTGTTTTGTTTTGTTTTGTTTTTTCTAGCCAACATCAAAGTCTGCCTGGAAGTCTTGGGGCTGAAATGCAGGAAAATCCCTTACTCAGCAAATCTGTCTGAAAACGGCCTGGGGGCCCAGGAGGATGACTAAGAAAAGGCGGCCTCTTTTTGTTGACCAAAATGCAGATACAGAGACTGACAGGGTCTGGACAGGGTGCGTGGGACCCATCCCTGACTGGGTGGAGGGAGGGGGCTGGCTCTGGTGAGACTGCAGGGAGGGCGTCGTCCTCCTTTGTCTCCTGGCAGCTGCCTGAACTCCCTGCTAGAGCTTCCTCCCTCCAGCTCAGTGATTCTCAACACAGGGAGGGGAAGGAGAGGAAAACCCTTTTGAAAAACTGCTCAGGTCCAACATGCATGTGGGCTCTCTCTGGAAGAAGAAACAAGAAACAATGACAGTGGTGGTCTCTGGGGAGAGGAGCAGGTCCACCGTCTTGCCCACCTCCAAGGGCACCATTAGCAGCATCCGAGTCTGGGGGAACAGCGCTCCCTGGAGTTGTGCTGTGCACAGTCTGCCTCTCAGGGTGCAAGGCCTCATCATATATTTTTTTAAATAGTTAATACTATCTCAGATAATAATTAACACAATTTAAAAACACATTCTAATTTCTGACCCTATCTGACCCTACTGAATTAAAACTGAGTGAGGGTCAGACAGCTATGCAAGTGTACGGGTCTTTTGAAAAACCTCCCCGGGTAATGGAAACCTCCCCGGCCGCCAGCCTCAGGCTCTGTCCATGCCAAGGGCCCCGGTCTCACCTCTAGAAGCTCCCAGCAGACCCTTGCATCTCAGGAGAATGAGAGAACTAAGAATAGATTCTGTCACCAAGCGGGGATGGGGAAAGGGAGGAGGGAGCCAGGATTTGGGGAAGGGGGGTTGGGAGCTCAAGGCTGAGGCAGCAGAAGCCCAGCTGTGCCTGGTGGGCAGTTGGGTCCCCCACACCCCTCAGCCCTGAAACACCCCGCTTCCATCCCGCCCTCTCCCCGCCCCAGCGCGTCGCCTCAGCATTTCTGGCCAGCACCGTTCAGGCCTGGCCTTGCCCGGGCTTGCCTTTCATTGCATCATCCTCTGGCCTTGCTGGGTGCCCGGGGAGCAAGCCACCCACTCACCGCTGGATAAAACCAGCTAATTATATCACCCGGAGACCCAGGGTGGGAGCATGTGGGCATTTTTCAGCTGACCCAGCCTGTTTCTACTCGCTATGCATGATTGTTCTTGATTTTTCAAAATAATAATAACAATTACCAACCAGGAAAAAAATCGCCTGGGGCTGGGGAGCACGCTGCTGAAGCCAGGGGTCCACCTTCCGCTCCCGGAGAGACCTACCCGGCACTCGGCCTAGGAAACTCAAACAAATCTCTTGACCCCCAAATCAGGGCTCAATAAATGAAGCGGCTCTGAGGACAGGATACGCTGAAATCAGCAGACTCAGAAAGACAAATAATTGCTTTGACAGCATCAGTAACAGCAGCACAGTAACTTATTTTTTCAAAAATCTTTAAAATTCTATTTGTAGTTTAGTCAAAAGGGCAGAGTTGTGTTTTTCCATAATTTCCTGTATTTATTTTTTGCAGAGATAATACATTCACATGGTTCACAGTCAAAAGAGGCACAGTGATGTGAGGTGGAAACGCTCCCTCCAGCCATCCGTTTCCTCCCCTGACGCCGTGGCTGCTGCTGTGTCTCCTTCCAGAGATGGTCTATGAACATCCAGGTCCACAGCCCTTCATCCAAAACCCTTGGGACAGATGAGTGTCAGGATCCAGAACTTTCCAGATTTTAGATAGGTAACTGGGCTGTATAACATATATTCTGTAACAACCCCCACCTCCCATAGGCTCTGTATAGGATGACCCATTACCCCAGTTTTAGCACCGAAAGTTCCATGCCTGGGGAACCCCTCAGTCCCAGGGAAAGAGGACGATCATCACCCAGGTCTGCAGTGTGGGTTTTTCACACCAACAGGGAGAGCAACTGCAAACAGCTTCACACCCTTTCGGCTCTGGTTTCGCTACCAAATACATTTGCCACAAACCAAAGAAAAACCTTTTTCTTTTCCGAGTTTTCTGGATTTTGGAATTGCGGAGGAGGGACGGTGGACCTGTAAGCAAATATGCACGTTTTCTTTTCACCAGCCCGGAGGGAAACGCAGTGTTGGGCACCTCGCTTTATTCACTAAATTTATCTTAGAGCTGTTCCACATCGGTCCAGAGAAAGCCCTCAGTTCCTTCTTGCTGATGTGGGTGAATGTTCAGGCTGTCCCCAGCCTTCTGCTCTCACTAACACACACAGTTTTAGATGTAGCTAACTGCACAGGGGGTAGCAGAGGAGGAGTTGGATCTTCATTCCTGATGCTTATTTGTGACTGAAAGTGACAGTCCAAGCCTGCT
Source organism: Equus przewalskii (assembly GCF_037783145.1). NCBI lineage: Eukaryota > Metazoa > Chordata > Mammalia > Perissodactyla > Equidae > Equus > Equus przewalskii. The sequence goes on along the minus strand of NC_091849.1, from coordinate 36,853,498 downwards.
CAGAAGCGAGGGGAGAGACAAGAAGACCTGCTGAGGGCCCATGGGCCATCTGCACCTGTCCATCCACTTACACCGTGAAAAGTCGTTCACGTTAAGAATGATTTTTCCAAGCAAGAGAATGGCTTACATTCAGACCCACTGTATTAGGGTTCTCCAGAGAAACAGAACTGATAGGATAGGGGAGAGAAAGAGAGACAGAGAGATGGGTTTACTGTAAGGAATTGGTTCATGCAATTACCGGGACCAGCAAATTCATAACCCGTGGGGCAGGCCAAGCGGCTATCAATTTCAGTTGATGTCGTGACTTGAGTCTGAAGTTAGTCTGGAGGCAGAATTCTTTCTTGTGGTGGGGACCTCAGTCTTTTCTCTTAGGCCTTCAACAGATTGGACGACGCCCACCCACATTATGGAGAGTAATCAGTTTTACTCTGAGTCTACTAATTTAAATGTTAATCACATCTAATAAATACCATCACAGCAACATCTTGACTGGCATTTGACCAAACAACTGGGTACCAAGTTGACACAAATTAACCATGACTCCTGTTTAACACCCAACTCTTCCACTTTGAGCGTTTGTCAGGGACCGGATGTGAGAGAGAGTGAGTTGCAGAGCAGATAAAGCTGGGGCACATGAAACAATCCCAGAGTATGAAGAAGTATAGTGTGGGATAAAGTGTGAGGTTCTGAACACAGCCTAGAAAAGTCCCCTCAAATGAAGTCCAGAGAGACGCTGGGAGTTCATGCCTAAAATTGGGACAAGCAGGCCCCTCTTCTATGGATTTCACTCATTTTTAAATAACATAAATCTTCAATAAAGTGGACAAGGATCAATAAAGCCTAATGGTAAGGAGAACACAAGTTCTCAATCAAGAACACAGTAGGACAGGGCTCCTTTCTCCCTGACCTGTGACTGTTCCTCCGTCTCAGCTTCTGGCGAACACTCCACACTTAACACATTTTCCCAGCTAGACTTGCAGTCACGCGTCTAAGTGCCAAACACTGTGTGATTTTAGAGGCTTCTTGTCCCACACAGATTCAAAAGGCCTTCCATCTTCTGTCTGCCAAGGGCTTTGCTCCACCCCAGGACGCAGTCATTTCCCTGCTGGTTTTCCTTGAGAAGAAAACAGACGCAGAGTATATTCATCCATCCATCCATCCAACCATTCATTCATGATATTACCAGCCCAAGTGGTGACAGGTAGAGGCTATGGCTGCAGGAGGAGACGTGAAATACTGTGCATCAGGAACAAAGGAAAGCATGCTCACCTGGGCAAAGATACAACCCAGATAGGTGTCTGGAGACCAGGCCCAGTTAAAGAAAGGGGCTGGCTTTCAGCAGATGGGCCTTGCAAGTCTGAATGAGGAGTCCCTCTCCTAAAACCGGGAGGACCCAGGTGGGGCTGAAATTTATGCAATGACAGAAGTCTTCCACAAGAAAGAGAAGACACAATTATAAACGTACTGTAAGGGCACCCCACACAGATGAGAGTCCTGGAAGCCCCCTTCATTCATTAGCTTCAGCAGATATCCACCAGTGTGTGCGGCCAAAAACGGATTAGGGAGGTAGTGGTGTATGTGCGAGGAGTGGCATCTGGGCCCAAACTTAAAGGGACCAGAATTCCCCGGGCTGGAGGAAGACACAGGAGAGGCAAGAGAGAGGCTGGGGCCATCCCGCAGAGCCCAGCTCAGCCCAGCTCATGCATCCTGGACCCTGTGCTGGCTCTACACAGGGTGTTCCAGTGGTTCCTCACCCCATTTCCTGCCTCCCCTAATACAATAATAATAATAGTAACAGTCATAATTAGTATTATAGCAGCTCACACTTATTGAGCACTTTCTACATGCCAGGCACTGTTCTAAGTACTTTATCCGTAGTTACTCGGTTCATTTTTATAACAACTCTATGAATAAAGCATCGTGACGTTCACCCCTATTTTAAAGATTAGAAAACCGAGCCAGACAGAGACCAAAGAAGGATTTGAACCCAGACAGGGTGGCTCCAAAGGCAAAGATCTTAACCACTAATAATAGTCACAGCTAAGATTGAGGTCGTGATCACCCTGTGCCAGCTGCTCTTCTAAGTGTTCACATGTATCAGCTCAACTAACCCTACAGGTGCTATTATTATCCCCACTTTACAGATGAGGCAACCAAAACACAGAGAGGTCAAGGCACTTGCCCAGAGCACACAGCTACGAAGCTGCAGAACAGGGACTTGAACCCAGGCAGTCTGATTCCAGAGGCCACATTCTTGTGCACTGATCTCTACCCCTGTGCCATGGCTGGATTTAAGGGTCATCTGAGAGCAGTGGCCATGGCTGACATTTCTCTGCATCATGTGTGGTTCCAACACCGCAGAATTTAACAAGCGCTCAATAAATAGTCAACGAATCTTCTTCTAAAATAACCCTTCCTGGTAGGCACAAAAATCACATTCCAAGTTTATTGTAGAAAATCTGGAAAATACAGCAAGGCTCCAGGAAGAAATGCAAGTCATCCTTGCTCTAGCAGGGATAACCACGGCTGACGTCTTGGTGTCTTTCCAGCCAGTGTTACAAAATAGGGAGCCCACTCCATGGCCTGTTTTGTAACCTCGTTTTTTCTCACTTATCAATACATCACAAACATTTTCCCATGTCCTGATACTTTCTTCTGCAACTTCCACAGAGGAGTAATCTGTGATTGCTCAAGTGTCCTGCTCAGGGTGCTGCCAGCGATGAACTAGAGTGTCCCCCACAAACAGTCCCTTCCCCAGAAGCTCCCCACAAACAGCCGCCTCCCACCAGCCTCTCCATCCCCGACACGCCCACCCTATCCACCTCACCCTCTTCTACCTCCTTGCATCTCTGGAAAGTTCATGCAATTTCCTCTGCCTTCCTTCTTAGACTCAGGGTCTCCTCCACTCCTGCCAAGGATGTGGCTCCATCCTTCTCAACACCCCATACATCAGCTATCCTGTTTTCCCCTCTCCCAGTCATGCCACGCTCTTCTCACACCCTCCCTCAGCCACGATCAAACTTCCCCATTCTGTGCCCCATTCCCACAGGACTTGCTAGAGACAATCCAATTCCATCAGTGAGCTGGCATTAGGCAATGTCTGTTGCAATGCACAGAGTGATGGGGAGACAATGCCAGCTAAGGTGCTGGAGGCTGCAGCGTGGGAGTCCCTCCCAGGGATGTAGGTGCATTTTGAGCAGGGGCCTTGGGAGCACAATGCCTTTACCTGAAATGAGTCTCTCCTGGTGTGATTTGAGGCTGCCAGACAGGGCCTGCGAGAGACATTTTGGTGCAGGGAGCTCTTTTGATGTACCTGAAACCCCAACGGGGAGGCGGAGGCCTAATCCGCCCCGAGGGTGGGGCGGCCTGGGCGCCTTGCCCCATTAGGACGGAATGAAAGGCTTTTGAAGGTGGTGGCTCAAGACAGGTGGCTTCTTGATTCTAGCCATGGTGTCTCAGCCAGGATGGGGGAAGGAGGGAAGCTGTGCAGACAGCCAGCAGGACGGGGGAAGCCTGGGTGGGGTGAACAGGGAGATGGGACTTCTTCCAGATTTGCTCTGGCTGACTGTGCTGTGTGGCCTCAAGCAGGTGCCTGGGTTTCTCTGGCATCATTGTCATAATAGCACCTACGCTACCTACCTCACAGGTTTGTGTAAGCATCAGACGAGATAAGTTCAGTAAAAGTGCTTTGGCAAGGGTAAACCCCAAAGTCAGGGGTGAGCCTCTCTGCCTCCTCCGTTTTTTTGGAAGGTGCTGACAGCAACTTCGTTTTAAAGGCACTTTCCCAATACAGACAAAGGAGGGTATGGGACTTGGTGCTCAGAGGGTCACGCCTGGATCCCCTTAGGTCTGGGCCACTTCCACCCCTTATCTCTCTGTCCCGAGAGCAGCTCAGATTTTATCAGTGGTATCTATTAGGGGTCCCAGACTGATCCATTTGCACAATGTGTGGGGGTGACCACTGTCCTGGATTGTCCGGGACTGTGGGGCTTCCCCGGACAAAGGAATTTCAGAGCTAAAACTAGGTCAGTTCTGGGCGCACCAGGGTAGCTGGTCGCTACAGGTGTACCTAGGGGTTGTGTGGTTCAGGTGTGGGTGTGTTTTGTCTGATGTGGTGTATACATGTCCAGTGTGCTGAGGTGTGGGTAGCTGTCTGATTATTCACGTTTGTGCACAGTGGGAGTGGTGTGGATCTGTTGGTACATTTGGGTTTTGTGCATTGGGTGTATGTTGCTGAGTGTGCGAAGATGTGATGTGCACACGGATTTGTAAGATGCACGTATGTGTGTAGGGCCTGGATAATGTGTTGGATTTAGTATGGTAGGGGTAATGCACACATGCCGTTTATGTGTGATGAATGTGTGTTTTTCCATTGGAGGTTTAGGTGTGTATTTTGTGTTTGGTGCAGTGTGGAATGTGTGTATGCCACTTCGGCAAGGAGGAAACAGTGCATTGTGGTGTGTGTGTGTGAAGTCTTATTCCAGGTGTGGGCAACTGGTGTAGTCTCTTGGCAAAATTCAGTGTTTCTAGCGTGTGCATGTGTAAGTGGTGCACTAATGTGTTTGGTGTGTTGTGGGATGCACCCCTGTCTTTGACGGGCAGAGTGAATGCCACACACATGCTCTGAGTTCATATATGCGTTAGGTGTGGGCTGAAACGTGCCTTTTGTGCGCAGGAGCATGTGTTGCGCTTTGCGCATGCTCGGAGCACGCTCCGTTCTGTGGTGCGTGGGTTTTGTTCGTAGCGAGGGAGGCGTGCGTCAGGTGCGGGCTAAGAGCGCAGTGTGTTGTTGTGTGTGGTGTCCAGGTGTGCGTGCTGCTCTCATGGGATGCACGGTGGGAGGTGGCAGGAGGTTAGTGACACGGTGAGGGTTCTCCGCGGTGGGCATGGGGTCGGGGTCCTGCCACCAAGACAAGCCGGGGCAGAACCTCGGCTTGTCACCACCTGCCCCGGACCGACCTGCGGGGCATTCTGGGAAGCGGGCCTCGCCCACCGCGGGGGCTGACAGGAGCGGAGGAGGCGGCGCTGGAAGTGGAGGGGTGCCCCGGGCGCGGCGTGGCTCATCGCTGCTCGCCTGCTGGGCTGGCGCTGTAAGAGCCCCTCCGTGGCTAAATTGTCCTGTTTAACGGCTCTGGTTGATCGAGCGCGGTGCCCTCCACGTGTATTTCCCCGTCTGATCCTCAGGGCCGGCCTCTGAGGGGAGTTCCTCTCCCCACCGCACAGGTGAGTTACCTGAGGCTCCCAGAGGTGAAGGAGCCCGCCCACCTGGGACCCTAACGCCCCAACTTGCTGCAGGTGAATTTCGGGCGAGAAAAACGCCGCAGAAAATGGAAGTCCCTGGATAGCGTGACCCCGAGTTTCTTCCAAAACCTGTGGAAAGGTGTTTGCCAAAGTCTCTCCTAAAACCCCTCTGAATTTCTCGCCAGTGATGGAAAGGGAGTTTAGGTTTAGTTCCAGGAAAACAAGGTTGGAAGAATGAAGATGTCACATAAGCTTGTACGGTATGACGTGATGCTTCCCAGAGGGTATGTAGTTGAATAGTAAAGAAGCTAATTGTGAGGCGGGTCCCTGGCCCAGTGGTTGGATTCCCGTGGCCATGTTGAGGCGGCGTCCCACATGCCACAACTAGAAAGACCCGTAACTAAAAATATACAACTATCTACTGGGGGGATTTGGGGAGAAAAAGAAAAAAAAAAAGGTTGGCAAGTTGTTAGCTCAGGTACCAATCTTAAAAAAAAAAAAAGATTGGCAACAGATGTTAGCTCAGGTGCCAGTCTAAAAAGAAAAAGCTAATTGTCCAAAATTATATTTAATACCCACTGTGGGGTGAAGGATTAACATCTCTTTAAACTTCGTCTAGTGGTATTTCAGATTTGCTTCTGGTGGGGTCTCCCTCCTCCTCTGCCTTCTCCTCCTCCTTCCTTCGATCTTCCTTCCTTCATTCCTTCCTCTTTCTTTCTTCTACCATATTTTCTTGTGTTTTTGATCCATTAGGTTGAATCATATGTAATTGCCCTTTATATAGATCAAAACTAGGCAGTTTGGTACGTTCAACCTAACACATTTTGGAAAGCTCTTTTATATTTTAGAAAGTGCAGGGGAATTGCTTATGTTTGATTAGAGTTGCAGAAGTCCTGAGAATTCTCGCTGATTGGAGCAGCTTGCTCTTATGTATCATGGCTGAAGAGGTGGCATATGGTGTGCTGGAGCCAGCTAGTACTGGCTCACCAGCTGATTGTGAAATATTCAAGAATTTTGCCAGCCAGTTGTTAAACCATTGGTAGTTTGAAATTGGTCATGGAGGGAGCATTCGCACCATGGAAACTGGCTTCCCTCCTTGCCCTCCTGGGATCCAATGAAGCAGCACACTACTGGTTGTTTGGCTCATCTTAGGCCAAGGGAAGTCACAGTGAAATCAGTTCCCCCAGAACCACATAGATCCCCAAATAGAAACCGAGACGGTGGGAAGAGTGGAATGGATGCTGAGGAGGCAACCAACAGGCTCAGCGGTTTGGGGAGAATACGTTGAAAACTTGAGGATGAGCTATTGCAGTTCATAATTATGGTTCATTTTAGTTAACAGTTATCAAGTATTTACCACGTGCCAAGCACTGTTTGAAGCACTTTATATGTGTTAACTCATTTGATCCCCAAAATGATCTTATGAGGTGGACATTAATATCCCCATTTTACAAAGAGAGAAACTGAGGCTCCAAGAGGCTAAGTAACTTAGCCAATGTTAGACAGATAGTAGGTGATAGAACTTGGCTTTGATGCCAGGACACATGCTCTTAACTACTATGCTACACTGCCTATCTTATATCTGTTAGGTTATGCTGCAGTAACAACCCCCAGATCTCAGTATCTGACAATAATAAAGGTTTATTCTGGCTCACGTTACATGTTTGCTGTGTGTCAGCTGTGGTTCTGCTTTGTATGTCTTGTCCTGGGACTCAGGTTGAAGGAGCAGCCCCTATCTTGCCTTTTCCCTGGCGAAAAGAGCAATTCTAATAACATGTGATGATTCTTAAGATTCACGCAATGTGTGGCATACATTACTTTTTGTCACACGCATTTGGTCAGAGCACATCATATGGCCAAGCTTGACTCAATGGGGACAAGTTTCCCCTCCCCCCAAGCATTGTAAGTCACATGGCAACCTGCTCAGTAGTGAATAATTGGGAGCTATTTTAGGTTAGGTTCCCCAGAAGTAGACCCTGAGTCAAGGATTTGTGGGTAAGTGATTAAGGAAGGAAGTGTTAAGGAAGTGTTCCTGGGAGAATCTGGAAAAAGAGAGGGAGGGGAAAACAGGGAAGAAGACAAAGCTAAGTGGGGGTGTAGTTTCAGGCAAAGTCCTGGGCTGAGCCTCCTCCTGCAGGGGGTTCTGGAGTGTAAATTATATCTCAGAGTCTATCCCAACTCCAGGCAGGGGAGCTAGGCTTTCATATTTCCACAGCTGTCAATCATTGGTTAAGCTCCCAGCAGACATAAGCAACGGAGCACTTTTGGCTTTCTGAACCTGGGCGAAGCAGCTCCGGGAGCCCTGAGCAGTCCTTCAGGAGAAGTCACAGGCGCATGGCTCTTAGAAACAAAATCACACTGAAGTCGGGAGAAGGAGCAGAAGCTGAAAAGAGATCTGAGAAGATGTGGGCAGAGCACCAATAATGTCCCCTAAAGGAGCATTAATGCTGTCTACCACGCTGCCTTTATGTTATGCTGTCTTATTTCAATATCAAAGTATGACATTATTTCTCCTATAGTTAGTGGCGTATCTTTGATGCCAGGCAGAGGGGCCAGAGTTTGCTCCTATTGGAACAACAGGCAATGGGGAGTCATTACAAGTTTTTCAGGAACCCCGTGGGATGAGCGCATGTGTCTACCACTGAAATCTTTCCAGGGTGAAGAAGGACGTGCACAGTACTGCAGTGCACTTCTGACATGAATCACCCAGAGTTAGCACAGCCTCCGCAGGAGAAGGGCGCAGCCCCCAACGAGACTGCCCTGTTCAGACACCAGCTGCAGGTTCAAGGGTCCCTGGGCCATCCTCACTTATAACCAATGGCTATAAATTCAGGGATTCCCATGACCCCCTCAGGTTCCATAGTTTGCTGGGATGAATTACAGAACTCAGGAAAGTGCTATACCTAGTGATTACAGTTTTGCTATAAAAGATACAATTCAGAACCAGCCAAAGGAAGAGACACGTAGGGTGAGGGTTGGGAGGATCCCAAACAGTACTCTCCATGCCCCTTCCGTGTGAAATCAGGACACACCACCTTCCCAGCACGTCCATGCATTCACCAAGCAGGAGGCTCACCTGAGCTTCCAGTGTCAGAGTTTTCACTGGGGCTTTGTTATACACACATGATTGATTGAACTCAATCTCCAGGCCCCTCCCCTCCCCAGAGGAAGTTGGGCTGAATAATGTGGCTCAGATCCCCAACCCTCTAATCACGTGACTGGTCTCTCTGCTGCAACCAGCTCCATCCTGAGTCCCTCATTAATGTAAACTCAGGTGGGGTCTGAGGGCCCCACCGTGATTAACAAGACACTCCTATCACTGGGGACAATCAGGAAGGGTTTAGAAGTTCCTTTCCAGGAACCCAGCACAAAGTCCTGACAAATTCTTTATTATACATGTATCATTGGATTGAAGAATCGTATTGAACCCTGAGCAGAATTTTTTTTTAATTCCGTGAGTAGACATATATGTAAGAGCAAATACAGCACACCAAAGGCAAAAAAAAAAAAATCTTAAATGCAACCTGGGCAATAAGACAGATAACCTACAAAGACAAAAATAGAGTAACAGCAGACTTATCTTCAACTGCACTAGAGACTAAAAGATAAAGGAATGGTATCTCCAAGAGAATTCTAAGGTAGGTTGCTCTTACTGAAAGGTAAAACATAAAATACTTATAGGATACTGTAGTAATATTTACCTGTCATCGTGAGGGAATGTTAATCTGTTATTGACGTCATCATTTAAAAGCCAAAACATTATTTTAATGTTTTCTGATGTGTATCATTGGAAAATATATCACCCATCCTTCCGTCTCAACCGAGGGTTCAGGTTCAACGTTAGTGTGCTCTTACAGCGCGAGACTCCCAGGGGTTCCTGAGGCCTGCCGGGCTGTGTGTCCCTGCATTAAATGACCCGCGCTGCTGTGCTTTGTGCTTCTCTTTGCTCTGTAATTCTGCCTCACTGCAGCAGCAGTTTTGTTGAGCCTTTTAATCTGTTGCTGCATTTAATATGTGTTTGTCTAAATATGGGTCAGCGCCTTTCTCCAGCTTCCTGACGTCTGTAGCTCACTAGTTATATATGGCAGATTGTATTTTCCAAAAAGGGCACCACAATATATCCCATCCAACATGCTCTCCTTACGATGTAATGTTGACACTCCACCCATCGTGTGTGCTTTCTCCCCTTGAATCTGAGTGGGTGCCTGATGCTGTGTGACTTCCAGGGTCATAAAAGGCTATACAGCTTCCACCAGTCCTGTAGGAATGCTTGTTCTTGGAACCTAATCACCATGCCATGAGGAAGGGGCAACACCACAGGGAGAGGCCACAGGTAGGTGTCTGGCAGACAGCCCCAGCTGAGGCCCCTCTCAGCAGCCAGCACCAGTCTCCCACCAGGGAATGAGTGAGTGCGTGAGTGAGTGAGTGAGCCATCAGCTGATCCCAGCCCCAGCCTTCGAGCTGCCCCGGCTGATGCCAAGTGGAGCAGAAACGAGCTGTCTCTGCCCAGATTATGGATTTATGAGCAAAAGAAATGATGGTGGTTTTAAGCCTCTAAGTTTGGGGTGGTATCATTCACAGCTATAGGCACCTGGAAAACTGCAGTCACTTCTTCCTCACCGCTTAACAGCTGCTCCGTGTGACGTGGTTGGAGCCCTTTGGGAGCTCTTAACCCAAAGGTGTCCTTTGCCAACTGTAAGGAAGTTCCAACCTTATAAATTATTTCAAGTTTCCTCCTGCTCTAGACAAAGCTGCTTTGGTTTCAAAAGAGAGAAGAAACTCATTCAAATTACCCCAGGAAAAGGGGGTTTAATGAAAGGATACAGAGGGCTCCTGGGACTCCAAGAACAGCAACGGCTGCACAGTGTGGCCTTGTGGGAACTGCAGCTGTTTTGTATGTATATTTGTAGCTTTCTGCCACTCTCTGGACATACCCTCTACTCTTTTCTCATTGCATAGGCTTGCTCGCGAGTTCAGAAAGGGATCCACACACTTTTCCCCACTTCCTACCGCTGCCACGCCACAGCCTTTATGATTCAAGTGCCACTACTGATTCAGCGCCCATCTGATTGAAACAGCTCCTCTTTGCTAAGCAAGGTCCCAGGAAGCACAAGTAGCTGGGCTCGTTACATCTGAGCTGACCTTGGTCAGGTGTCCATCTTCGAGTAATCATCTGGTCCCCTGGAGGGCAGGTTTTGAGGTAAGGAGTCCCCTCGAAGGGGTGTGGGTGGGGCATGCAGTGATTGACATCTCCAGAACACCTCCTCATCAAGGCTGCTAACTCCTCCTGGCCGGCAAATGAAAGCTGACATGGGCACAAGTGTAACCCCCGGATGTGGGCAGCACAGAATCAGGCACTGCCATCCCAGGGGAGGATCAGAAATGCGGAAGAGGAAGAGGAACCGTGTCTGGCAGCAGATGGTGGGACCTGCCAGCCTTGGTCAAGCTTGCAGGTAGCATTTCACCCCTGAAGGCTCCATGGTGTCCTACATACAGAGTCTCTGGAGTCCAACAGACTCTGAGTTCAAATTCCAGGTCAGCTCATTTAAAAGCTATGAGACCTCAGGTAAATTACCCTCTCTGAGCCTTGATTTCTTCATCTGTAAAATGGGGATAATAGTACCAGCCTTGCAGGGCAAGGGTGAGAATTAAATGAAATGACTCTGTTAAGTATTTATCACAGGGTCTGGCTCACTGCAGTCGTTCACTAAACGTGAACTCCCTTTCTTCTCTGACTTGGGAGTCGGAGTTCCCCCTTACAGGTTGTGAAATGTGCTGGGTCAAAGATCCTGTGACTGGGTCTGCCCCATGGCAGAGTCGTTAAGTTCTTGTGCTCCGCTTTGGAGGCCCAGGTTTCGCCAGTTCAGATCATCATGCCATGCTGTGGCGGCGTCCCACATAGAAGAACTGGAATGACTTACAACTAGGATATACAACTATGCTCTGGGGCTTTGGGAAGAAAAAAAAAAAAAGATCCTGTGACTGAAGGTCGAAAGGTTTCTCACCCAATGACTCACACCCTCAAATGAGTTCCCTGCCTCAGGGCTTTGCAAGGGTGAGACAAGCCTGGGTGGGTCCAGAGACGCCCTAATGGGGCTACCAGCCTCACCTTGTTTCGATTCCTAAAAATCTGGAAAACAAGAATTAGAGTGCAGATGGTTTGGAGTCATAACCAAGAAACGTACACATTAGAAATCAATGAATAGAAATGTACATTGCAGCAACGTTGAACCAGTGCTCCTGCACGCGCCCGCTGGCTTTAAGAACTCAGAGAAATTATTAAACGAGCGGGCAGATCTCAGTGCCCTGGCAACTCTAGCTCAGGCAGTTCTGCAGCTCTGTACGGTGGCAGTTACTGAATGTCGAGCATTGCATGTCAAATGCCCCCCACTGAAGCCCTGAGGCTGAGGGCAGGAGCACTGGATCAGGAGTCCCAGGCCTGGGGTCCATCCCAGCCTTGCTGCTGACTATCTCTGCGTCCTTGGACGAGTCTTTTTCCCTCTCCAAGCCTGGGTCTCCACGCCTATAAAATAGGAAGGTTGGACCAGATGATTTCCAAGAGGCCTCAAACTCAAGTAGGGCAGGGGCATCTTAGTGATTAAGACAAACCTTAGAGTTACCCAGACATCAGTTCAAATCCTGTCTCTTCCGCTGTTGGTGGTGTGACCCCGGGCAAGTTGTTTAACCTCTATACACCTCGGTTTCCTTATCTGTAAACTGGGGATAGTTATAGTGTAAGGGCGTTGTAAAGATTAAAAAAGATAAATCCGTCAGTGCATGTAACACAATGCCTTGCCTATAGTAAGTTCTCAGTGAATGTTAGGCATTATTGTTAGTGAACAGGGATGTAAAAAAGTATTTTTGAAAGCTCAGCTCCAATAATCATGTCGACCTCTGGGGCTCCCCAGGCCGGAGTCAGCGGGTTTCTGGAGCGTCAAAAGAGGAGCAGATGCCAGTTTGTACAACACAGTCATTGCTCTCCTTCAACTGACAAGTTTCCCCATTTTTGATGAAATTTTGGGGAGAAGGAGATGATTTTATAAATGTTTCAGCCTAGAGGACGTGACCATTACGGTTTCTGTAAGTCAGGTGGTGAGAACTCAGTACATGGTGCAGAGCAGTATTTCTCTAGCTTCCCTGGGAGGGAACTAAACACGGGTTCCCGGGTCCCGCCCCACATCTACTTGATGTGACTCTCCAAGGCAGGAGTGTGGAACCAGCCGTTTAACCACTGCCCCAGTTATTGCTTCTTGTCAGGGAAGTTTGGGAAACCCTGGCAGAGAAGGTGTGGCCACCCCGCAGGCCATTGTGGGGAAGAGAAAGGGGGCCAGGAGAAGCAGTAGGTTCTGTGTGTGAGAACTGACCCTTCCCCAAGGTGGCAGAGGGGGAGTGGGGAAGGGCCGGGAGAGGTGGCCCTGTTAATGAGGTGACTGAATATCTGTTAGCTGCATTTGAGGGGGAACAGACCAAGATGCCTAATTGGCAAGTTGTCCCCTCCCTTCCCAGCTCCCACTCCCTGAAGTGGGGCTCGTGAGACAGGTTAAAGCAGAAACAGGAAAAACTTAAAAAGAAACACTATCTTCTTTGTGCATCTGAGTGTTCTGGGAGGGAATTATTTCTCTCATTATGTCACATCATCATCATTGTCATCAAAATGTCACCTCATTGTCATCAAGAAGTCTTCAGCTGAAGGTGTCCAGCTCTGAAGCCTTAGGGTCTGGGTCTGGGTCACTCCGGAGCTAAGCCAGGTTTGGGCCCCTTTACGTCCAGGAAGCTGCCCCCGCCCCCCCCAGGAAGGAACCAGAAAGCGCTCTTCCAGTCTGGCTGGGAAATGGTTTGGGGGCAGGAGGCTGGCGATTACATCTTCCCCAAGGGGTCACACAGCCACCAAATTAGAGGGGGAACCCCCGTAGATGCATTCGGAAATCCCAGATCCCTGTGCTTCCCTGGCCTTGGCCTTCGGAGCTGCCCCTCTTGTCACACTGCTCCTGGGCTGAACGGTTCGTGTCCCTTCGGCTCTTCACCCTTTCTGAGTGGGATGTCCTTTTTTTCTTTTTTCTTTTCCTAGTCACTTCTCATTCTGCCCTGGGGCAGATGAAGAGCTCTAAAGTCCTGGACGTCTAATCCTTTGATTATTGTGGAAATAATAATAATAAACTCAGATTTGAATCATCATTTATATTTAAATTTTAAAAAGTTGAGGTAAAATACATACAACAGAAAATTTACCATTTTAGGGTAGACACTGCAGTGGCATTTAGTGCATTCCCAGTGTTGGGCAACCATCACCGTAGTTGAGTTCCTGAACGTTTCCATGACCTCAAAAGGAAACCCTGTGCCCACTAAGTGCTCACTCCCCATTTCTCCCTCCTCCCAGCGACTGGCAACCATCAATCTGCTTTTTGTCTCTGTAGATTTGCCTATTCTGGATATTTCATATAAATGGAATCATACACTATGTGGCCTTCTGTGTCTGGCTTCTTGCATTTAGCATAATGTTTTCAAGATTCAGCCACGTTGTCATGTGTCAGTACTTCATTACTTTTTAAGACTGAATAATATTCCATCATATTGATGTGCCACATTTTGTTTATCTATTCATCAGCTGACATCCTTTATATTTTTAAAGTGCTTTCATGTACGTTATGTCACCTGATCCTCACAAAAATTCTTGGAGGTAGTCAGGGCAGGCACTATTCGTTATTATGATGATTCTCCCCATTTTATAGATGAGACTGAGGCTCATAAAGGTGCACTCACTTGTTCAAGGTCCCAAAGCTGGTTAATGGCAGACCCAGAATCAGAACCCAGGTGTCTTGAGTTTGATGACCAAAACCTTTGTTGGGAGTTTGCTTTGTCATCCCTGGCAGTGTTCTTCCACTGAAGACCTGTGCTCACCGTGGCAAGGCAGGTGAGGACCAGCGAGGGTTCAACCCTTGGGCAGGCCAGATTCTAGACAGGCCTAATTTTGTCCATTGGTGAGGTCGGTCTCTGCCTACAGGCCTGGTCTTGCCAGGCCTCTGCTCAGACCTCCTTGAGGACTCCCCTTCCGTCTCTGCTTGAAGCACCCTCACCTTAGAATGCCGCAGGAGGCTGGAGCCCAGGGAGGGCTGGTTACCCTACATTCTCCCAGCACCAAACCCAGCAGTCCGGCTCCGTAAATGTTTGCCGACCAAGACATGGTAAGGGCCCAAGGGTGCTCTGATGTTGTGCTCGCTCTCCCCAGCAACATGTCCCCAGCAGCAGTCTCCCACCATCCAGAGCCACCCCTTGGGCCTTTTTACTGGGAATGCATAACAAGCAGTGAGGCAGCTCCAGCTCTCTGGCACCAAGCGGCAGGACTTTGGGGAGTGGAGTCCCATGCTGCAGCAGTGAGGCCTTCATTCCTGCTAAAATAACAACGAAACCACATAATGAAAAGTTTGCAAAGCTCAACAAAGCAACAAAAATGACCCATAATCTTACTACCCTAACACAACTGTTATTTTGAAGAACTCCCTTCCACTAGATTCCCTCCCTACCTTTCATCTTTCTTCCTGCTTTCCTTCCTTCCTTCCTCTGTCATGAAAGTAATACAGAATATTGTAATAGTTTTAAAATTACCTGTGGCTGGCCCCATGGCTGAGTGGTTAAGTTCGCACGCTTGGCTTCAGCAGCCCAGGGTTCGCCGGTTCAGATCCTGGATGTGGACGTACACACTGCTCGTCAAGCCATGCTGTGGTGGCATCCCACATAGAAGAACTAGAATGACTTACAACCATGCGTGGTGCTTTGGGGAGCAAAAAAAGGAGGAAGGTTGGCAACAGATGTTAGCTCAGGGACAATCTTCCTTGCCAAAAAATAATAATAAAAATGTTTTTAAATAAAATAAAAGTTACCTAATATCTTATACCCAGAGACAACTATTGCGAACATTTTGTGTATTTCCTTCCAATCTTTTTCATTACCTTGTTTTTATAATTGAGATTTTTTTTTTTTTAAAGATTGGCACCTGAGCTAACAACAGTTGCCAATCATTTTTTTCTGCTTTTTCTCCCCAGATCCCCCCAGTACAAAGTTGTATATTTCAGTTGTGAGTCCTTCTAGTTGTGGCATGTGGGACGCCGCCTCAGCGTGGCCTGATGAGTGGTACCATGTCCGCACCCAGGATCTGAACCAGCAACACCCCGGGTGCCACAGTGGAGCACGAGAACTTAACCACTCGGCCACAGGGCCAGCCCGCATAATTGAGATTTAACAGAGTATACAATTCCCCTAGTATTTTTGTATGTCACTGATTTTTTTCTAGTAATAAAAGCAATATATGTCTATTATAGAAATTTCTGGAAAAAATTACAAAAAAGGAGTAAAAGTTATCTAGAATATTCCTTCCACAGTTAGAAATTTTAACATGCATTTATTTTACATAGTTATAATCCTACTGCATAGTTTTTAATCTTTTTTCCCACATATAAGCATTTTCCCATGTTGCCTCATAGTCTTTATAATTAATTTTAGTTTTTAACCTTTAATAGATAACACATTTACATGGTACAGTATTTAAACGATTCGAAGGATATTCAGTGGAAAGATTTCTGCCCACCTTGTTCTCCATTTGCCCATTTTTCCTCCTACAGGACCCACTGTTACCTGTTTCTTGTGACTTCCTTCCTGAAGGACCTTTCTACGCATATCTAAACACATATGTGTATATTTAATTGTATTCCTTCCCAATCACCCTATTTTTTGGTTTTGAGGAAAATTAGCCCTGAACTAACATCCACCACTGATCCTCCTCTTTTTTTGCTGAGGAAGATTGGCCCTGAGCTAACATCCATGCCAGTCTTCCTACATTTTGTATATGGGACACCGCCACAGGATGGCTTGCTAAGCCGTGCATAGGTCCGTGCCCAGGATCTGAACCAGCAAACCCTAAGTTGCCCAATCGGAGCATGCAAACTTAACTGCTGCACCACCAGGCAGGCTACCCATCACCTTGTTTTTACACAAAGAATAATGAAATGCCACACTCTTCCTCACTTTCCTTTTTTTTTTAAATTGAGTTCATAATAGTTTATGTCATTGTGAAATTTCAGTTGTACATTATCTCTTGCCTGTCATCACATAGGTGCTCCCCTTCACCCCCTGTGCCCACCCCCCATCCCCCTTCCCCTGGTAACCACTGAACTGTTTTCTTTGTCCATGTGTTTGTTTATATTCCACATATGAGTGAAATCATCTGGTGTTTATCTTTCTCAGCCTGGCTTATTTCACTTAACATAATTCCCTCCAGGTCCTTCCATGTTATTGCAAATGGGATGATTCTGTCTTTTTTCATGGCTGAGTAGTATTCCATTGTGTATATACACCACATCTTCTTTATCCAGTCATCGCCTCACCTTCCTTTTTGACTCCACATGTATCTTAGAGGTCTTCCTATTCCTATTCAAAGAGAGCTTCCTCAGTCTTTCTTTCTATACCGCATAGGCTTCTGCTCTATATGGGTGTAGCATAACGAGTATTAGGCTAGGCTCTACAGATGAACATTTAAGTTGTTTCCAGTCTGTTGCAAACAATGCTAGTGACTAACGTTGCACATATACCATTGCAAGCATCCAGCTGTTGAATGAATGAACTGGGAGTGGAATTGCTGGGTCAACAAGTGCATGCATTTATCATTTTGCTTGATATGGCCGAACTGCTCTCTGTAGGCTAGCAGCAGCAGCAGACGATTGAACCCGGTGTCTAGCCTTCATTACTTTCCCCATCTTTTGTTATGCCTACATAACAGAGTTAGGACCAGCTTCAGGCCAAACCCAGTTTCCCTTCCTGGCCACTCAAATGTGCTGTGCAGGATACTGAAGGCCTGTGAGGTGACAGGCACTTGCTGGGTGCTGAGAAGCAAAGATGCCAGAGACCAGGTGCTGTCCTTGGGGGCTGGCCTGGGAGCTAGTAGGGGCTGAGGAGGAAGGGATATGTAAGAAGAGCCCCCGCCCTGCCCCCAGGCCCTAAGCTCCACAGGGGAGCAGCCGGGTCTGTTTTAGTTCTCCTTTCCCCAGCATCCCGCAGAGTGCAGGGTAGGTAGGCGGCAGCGCTCAGTATGCATTGTGCGGGTAAATGATAGAATATCGGATGTCTGGTGTGGAGGGGGCGACGGTGGGGGTGGGGGGAGGTGTGGAGCGGGCATCGGTTGGAGCAGGTTTCACAGAGCAGAGCGTTTGAGGGCCTCTTTTTGGAGGATTGGTTTCACCCAGTGAAATTCTGGACCTGAGGGGCTGAATGTTTGTTGGCCTCCTGACTCGCAAAGGACAGTTGTGTGAGGGGGGTGACAGTTAGGAATGATTTGGGGGTAAATCTGTGGGTGGGGTTAGGGGTCCCTCTGAGGAGCCCTGGACAATGGGCATCTCCAAAATAAGGCGGAAGTTCTCTGAGTTGAGACAAAGGAGGAAAAGGGAGGTGGTAGTGAGGACCACCAAAGAGAACATCCCCTGTCGTGCTGTCGTACTGGTGTCCGTCCGCCCCTCCCCCACCACCCCTCCAGGCTCAGAGTGCAGCTGCTGTGCAGAGGACAGCTCTCCTGCCCCGCCCAGCCCGGGGGCACCCTGTGCGGTCCAGAGGCCACGGCCTGCTGTGCAGGCTGCAGAAGGGATGCCCACCCCGGCCTCATCAACCAGATGCCGAACTCCAAAAGCTGTTCCGACGGCTCAGAAGCAGCGGCTGCATCTCCAGGAAGGCAGGTGCCCATTTCTCTCTTTGGGGAGGAAACCAGCACAGTTTCAGATCCTCTAGTTCATTTCCTAGAATTTTAGAAAGACAGAACAGTTAAAGATCTGACTCTTACAGAAAATCAAGTACCAGCCCGTCGCCCACCAGCCCACCGGTTTTACAGATGAGGAAACTGAGGCCTAGAGAGGAGAAAGGGACTGCCTGCGGTCACACAGACAATTAGAGGCACTGCGAGGTTTGGGAACAGAGGGCCCGACTCTGCATCCAGTGCTCTCTGCTCTGAACCAGGGCGTGGAGGTCATGATGGTGACCTAGATGTGGCTCTGGGGCCAGAGAGGGGAGAGCAGGGCAGGAGCTGGAGGCAGGGTCAGAGCCAGGGCAGGGTGGGGGCAGCTACCTACACCTGTCCCAGCTGCTGGGTCATAAATCCTCCAGGAATTCCAGATATTCCACTCACGTCTAAATTCCCTGCTTGGAAGCAAACTGGCCAGCGTGGGTTTCAGGGAGGCCTCGGCCCAGAGAAGAGACGCATGTCGTGGAGAGAAACGGCCTGACTAAGGGAGGGGTTGCCAGGCCACCAGGTTCAGGGGACCTCCATGGAGAGAGCTGTCCCAGCCCTGTCATCCCAGGGGCCCAGGGTGACTTCTAGCAGTGACTCAGCTAAGCAATGTTCAGCGGGCAATGTTCCTGGGAGCCCAGCCAGAGTGCGGAGGGGGGGCAGCAGGCCCAGACCCCGCCGTTTCCTGGACAAAGGGTGGGAGGTGCTCCTCTGGCCTCCTGGGACACTGACTCACCTTTGGAAGCTGCTTTGAGAGTTTACCAGAACTTGATTTTATCTGCATAAAATCCTTAGGAGAGTCCCACCATGGGATTTAGCCTCTAAAATTCCTTTCTAGATACCCCTGAGACCCTGGCCCACCCCCAGCCAGGGATCTCTGAGGGGTGAGGGGCACACACATTCCTTTCTCCTGAGGCGGAAGAAGACAAAAATAGTTCACGTACTAGAGCAGACAAACCTGAATTAAATGATGAAATAACAAAATGATGAAATAACAAACCCGCCTCTTACATCAATGAGTGGGTGCCTTCAGGTTCCTTGGCTCCTGGTAATCCTCGCAGCACCCCTGTGAGTAGGTTTTATAAGTCTCCTTTTACAGATAGGGAAACTGAGGCCCCGGGAAGTGGTGTCACTTTTTCCAGGACATAGGAAAGAACCCAAGGCCAGGGATCCATGGCTATTGGTCTGGACAAAGCGACGCCACCCGTTTCAGGCATCACCCTGAGGGCCCAGCTGCCACCCCCACCCTGCCCTAGGCCCCCCTCCCCAGGCCTCCTCTGGACAGCTGACTGGCTTTTCAATCACAAACCCATTCGAAGAGAAATTGAAAACCACTGGTAAGTCAGTATTTCTTCAGGCTTTGGGGATCGCACCTCTCAGTAAGAAATGCATCTACCACCACAGTGCAGTACCCAGACTCACAAACATAACTCATAGCACTTAGAATAATTTGTCATTATTTTATTTGTCTGCTTACAAATATGTAAAGCCAAACGCAAGTCTCATGGAATAATGGGTCCCCTCACTCCCTGAGACGCGCCCGGGCATCTTTTCTCTTCCGCTCTGTGTTGTTATTCTTGAAAGGTGCTCGTGTGACTCCCTAAATTGACTCCATGACTGAAGTTTGAGAGGCACCTCGGTGGATGGCAGCGGGGTCCCCACCCTTGTCGGCAGGTGGGCGGAGCCGGCAGTGAGCACAGGGCTCCGCGTGTGTGCCCCCTGTGCCTGGCATCGAACTGCGCCCTCCGGGCCCACAGGGAAAGACACAGCTGCCTGGAACTTGCCCTCCAGTCATTTATAAGCCGAGGAACAAGCCTTCTCACACACCAAACAAGGCTGACACAAAGTCAAGGCCGAAAGGATTGGCGCCTCTTAAGGACTGTATTTGTCTGCCCCGGCTGCCATGACAAAGTACCACAGACGGGGTGGTTCAAACAAGTTGACCTTCTCACAGCTCTGGAGGCTGGAGGTCCAAAATGGAGGTGCCAGAAGGCCTGATTTCTCCTGGCCCCCTCTCCTTGGAGTGCAGACAGCCGTGCCCTTGCTGCCTCTTCACATGGCCGTCCCTCTGTGCACGCGCCCTGGTGGCTCTCTCTGTGTTCTGATAGCCTCCTCTTCCCAGGACACCATTTTCACTGTGTCAGGGCCCACCCTAACGGCCTCATTTTAACTTACTTCCCTCTTTAAAGGCCCTCTCTCCAGATACAGTCACATTCTGGCACTGGGGGTTATGGCTTCAACATAGGAATCTGAGGGGACACAATTCAGTCCATAACAAGGACCTACTGTGTGTGCAGCACATTAGCTCGTCTTCACACCCACCCCTGCCGGGCGCTGTGGGCCTTACTCCTGTTTGAAAGACGGTGGAGTGGTGTTGGACCAGGCTGCAGTGGCTCTCGGTCCGCGGCTGACAGTAATGGCGCAGCATTCGAGGCCATGCTCTGCCCTCTGGCATGTCGCCTTTCGTGGGAGAAGCAGGTGGAGCCGGGCTGAGTCTTAAAAAGCCGTCCTTCGGATGAGTCGGGGGTGAGTGGGGCCGGAGGAGCCGGGGAGGCGGTGCCAGGGCAGGAGAGATGGAAGAAGAGGAGACAGCCTTCCAGGTAAGGGCGGGAGAGCTGCAGGGCCCTCCTGAGGACTCAGTCCAGCCCGCCCACTTCACTGGTGAGGAAACTGAGGCTCGGAGAGGAGGAAGCGATGCAACGCTCCACTTGGTGTATCTGCCTGTGAGTCTTGTCTTCTCTCTTCAAGGCCAGGCGGTGGCGTGGGTTTCTCTCTGCTCCCCATAGGGCCCAGCAGGCCCTTCAGAGAGGAGGCTCAGGTGTGGACAGGAGACAGCGGGAGGAAATGGGACAGTGGGGGTTCTCAACTTGACGCCCCGACGCCGAACAGTGTGTAAGTGTGTATCACACCTGAGGAAAAGCAAGCAATTGCTAATCACAGACACTCCTAGAGCATGAGGATGTGGATTATATAGACACACACACACTTTTTCCCTCCTTTTTAAGTTTTTCACAGAGAGAGACACCCTTCGGCCAGCATGGAGTCAGCATCAGAGGGTCTTTCTCCCTCTGGGCCCCTCTTCCCTGTTCTCCCGGCATGCCCTGGAATTCCCCAGATCCTCCCACGTTTCTTCAAGTGAGGTTTTTGCTGGACAAACCGATCTCTCTTTGACTGAAATCGATCACCTCTCCAAGTGTTATTTTGCTAAAAGACTTGCCCAGTGGTGTGCTGGCAAGTGCTGGACAACCAGCTCTCCAGGGGAAAAAAAGATTAGAGAGATCAATAACTTCTAAAGAACCAATAATAATAAAATTGTAGTAAAGTAACTAGGAACTGATGAGTTTTGAGTATATGCTACTTTTGTTTTTAATATAATTTGTGAGTTTGTGTCATGCATTCTCAGCGGGGGCGAAATTGGTTCTTGGTGGGGGACAAACCAATCTTACTCTCTGTATGTATAAAGCACAATTTACATCCAGTACATAAACGGACATACACTATGTCTGTGATATTAAAATTTCATGGGGAGAATGGTAGGAGATTAGGGGGAGAATGTCTGAAAGGGCTCCTTAGGGGGGAATAATGAACAAAGATTGAGAAATATTGGCGCATATAATTTAATTTCTAATGATGGCTATGTTGAACAACCAGCTCACAAAATACCTGAATATTTAACAGTGGGCTCTTGCGAGCCTGTGTGAGCTGGCCCCGCACACCCCCAGACCTGCCCACCTGGGGTGAGGTGGAGGGAACGAGGTGGAGGGGGGAGGGAGCAACCCCCTCTGCCACCCAAGCAGTACACCAGGCTAGTAAGAAAGATGTCGTGCGAGAGGTGTTGGGGGCAAAGAGGGTCTCTGGGGCCCCACAAATCAGTGGGAGCTGCCCCTCTGTCAGCCACTGAGTCCCTGCCCAAGACACTGGGTCCTGGCCATGTCATCCTCTCAGGTGATTCCCTGTCCTCCAATGGCCCCCAGGCCCAGTCAGCACGGCAGATGGGTGGTGGCATCCTGCAGGGCGCCCCAGCCCCACAGGGCGCAACAGAGGTTTGTGCACATACCCTCACCCCCGCCCTGGAAGGGAGGCTCCAGAATTCAAGTCACCTTCCTCCAGTGCCTCTGGTCTGGTGGTTCTGCTGGAAGGCCGACCTCCGGCAGGCCTGGGGGGTCAGGAAGGGAGGGGCTTGTTTTCCCCTTGGGAACCCAAGGGGCCCATTTATTGCTGTTCCTCCTCATCAGATGTTGCCAGCCATCAGGATGACACAGCCCTCGCTGCTCTATTAGCTTGGGCCCATGGAAACTTGGACGCCTGGGGCACCTTTCAGTGCTGCCCAGGGTGGGGGTGGGGGCCCCCAGGCATGCCGATCCCAGCAGATGCCAGCATGGGCCCCTAGTTGGGCCTTCAGCCTCCGGGAGGGTGGCAGGATGAGGGAGGAGGGTGCCCTCCCGGGAGCATTGACAGTGTTGCTCTAATTGCTTTGGAGGAACCGGTCCAGAGTCAGCCAAAGGCACTTTGTTTTCTGTAAATAGGGCAGAGAGAGGCACGGGAACCTGGGAAGAGGCGGTTCCTCTCTTTCCTCAAGTCTGCCTGTCCCCCTCTCCAGACCCATTGGGAGGCTAGGGTCTTGCTGGCTCATCCCAGAGGCTCTGTGGATCCTGCGAAAACCTCCACATGGCTCCTCAGAGTCTCATCCTCAAAAGGGTCGGCTGAGAAGCCGCCCCAAACAGCAGCGTTCCTCTCCAGCCTTGCCTTTGCCTTTCCCTGCCCTGTAAAATGGGCTTACTCACGGCCTTCCCACCCGGTCAAGGAGTGGGAGTTAATTGGTGTGTGTTGGGTGCTCCAAGACTCCAGTGGAGGTTCTCGTGGTTGGGGGAGGAGCGGTCATTGCCCATTTGTGTCCCCAGCTGCCCTGAGGCTTCTTTTTACAAAGGTCATTTATATGGTGCGCTCATTCGCTCACTCTCCCAAGACTCACTGGGGACTTGTCCCACTCCCCATCCCACAGGACTGTCCCTGTGGGTCCCTAGACCAGCTTCCAGTTTGGGGGCTTTTTTAGAAGACCCCGAGGCCAGCCTGTTACCTGGAGCTGAGGGAGGCTGGCACCCATACTAGCCGGTGATACCAGCCTCCAGCATGATCCAGGAAGGGTGGGCTGGAGGGCTCCAAACTGGAGTGGTGGGGTCCTGACAGGTGGGCTACATGCCTGGGAGGGCTGGCCAAGGTCAGCTGGCCAGAGTTCAGGGACAGGACTTGCAGCCCTCATACTCACCATGCCCCCCTGCCTCAGAGCCTTTGCACATGCTGTTCCCTCTGCCTGGAATGCTCTTCTTTCTTTTCTTGATTTGATTAACTCTCACTCATCTTTTCTGCCTCAGCCCAACCATCATTTCCTCCAGGAAGCAGCCTTCTCTCATTTCCATGCTTATGACAAACCTCTGTGTTTATAGTTTTCATAGCAAAAGGCATCTGTTGATTGGAGCTAACATTTTGGGGGGGTGGGGGTGGGGGTGAACATTTAAGTAATGTCTGTGTCTCCACTAGAAGTTTCCCAAAACAGGTAGGATGTCTATTTTTGCTCTACATTACACCCCAGTCTAAAGATTTATTGAATGTACGCGTGAAATGAGTTACCACCTCTGTGAGGCCCTCCCCACATGGCATTCTCCACCTTGTGCTGAAATGATCTGTTTCCATGTCCATCTTTTTAGGACTTGGGGCAATGAGGTGACATCGTGAAGAATCTGGGTAGTGGAGCCACACTGATTCGGTTCGTATTCAGGCTCTGCTGCTTACTGGCCAAATAATAATCTTAGGCAAGTTCCCAAAGGTCTCTGCACCTCAGTTTCCCCATCTGTAAAATGAGAGTAATAGTAAATGGGTTAATGCATGTGAGATGCTGAGAGCAGGGTTGGGCAGGTAACTGTGCCAGTGAACGGGGGTGCTCTTACTGTATGTGTGTCTCTGGCACCCAGCCGCCAGGGCTGGGGGCGTACTAGGCGTTTTCCATGAAAGTCTCATTGATTGAAACGGCAATGTTCAGGATTGGTCCTGGAAGGAAGAAAACTGAGAGACGGAACCGAAACCCAGCTGCCCAACATCCCGTCCCCTAGCCAGGCTTTTCCGCCTGACTGACAGCAGCAGTTCACTCCAGGAGGAGCCGTTGAGTCCCATTTGCATGTTTTTCCAGGACTCGCAGAACCAGCCTCATGGTTTCCCCTCAGGGACACCAGCACCACCAGCTGGCACCCCTTCCCCAAAGGTCTGGTTTCACCTCTGCGGCTGTCCTCCAAGCTTCTTGTTCTGACAACTGCAACCTTTTCCCTGTGTGCCTCCAGCCCCAGGAAAGCCCCACTGCTTCCTGGTTGTGACTGAGTGAAGCTGTGACACCTCAGCCTTCTCTCTGCCTTCTCAATGCTTCAGAACCTAATTAACACTTCTTGGTACTACAGTCTCTCTGTTAAAGTGACCGCAGTGGTTTCTGGGTCTGTCTGGACCCTGACTGACACACTCGCGGGTCCTCCGCCCCCAGGTTCACGGTGACCCAGCCAGAAGCAGCCGCCAGACCCCCACACGGCTGCCCTGCCTCAGCTCTAAGGAGAAACAGCTGCTTCGGCCCCCTTTCGGGAATCCTGTGACTAGAGAGGGATGTGCTGCTCGCAGGGATAACTCATCAGCCCTGGAAAACTGGGCCAACAGTTAAACCACACAAACAAAAGAGCTGCAGCTCCACACAGAGCCTCCCGCTGGTCAGATGCCAAGACAAACAGCTCGGTGCCCGGGGCCTGTGGGGCTGCAGGCTTCCTGGGCCTCCTGGGGGCATCTCAGGAAGGAGGGCCTGAGCCCCAGAATCTCTCCTTCCTGGACTCCAAGTCTTCCTTCGTTCCCTCCAGGAGTGTCTGGAACAGGCTGTGCTCTTCTTCTACTCTAGAACCTTCTGGTAAATTGTGGAGCTTTCCAGGGCTTACCTCCCCCAGTGAATGTCAAAGGCAGTGGGGTGCACGTTAGGTTCTTGCGGAGAGCTTCTAAAACTGCTGATGTCTTGGCCCCACCCCAGAGATTTTGGTCTGGACCAGCACTGGTATTTATTAAAACTCCCAAGTGATTCCACTGTGCGATCAGGAGTGAAACCCACCGAGCCATCAGGAGTGAAACCCACGGAGTTCAAAGACCGTATTAGGACTGCGCTTCCCAAATTTTCGAGCCCATCAGCGTCACCTGGAGGGCACGTGAAACCACAGACCGCCAAGCCTCACCCCAGGTTCCTACTCAGTCATTCTGGGACAGGGCCCGGGACTGTGCATTTCTTACAAGTTCCCAGCTGATGCTCCCGCTGGGGACCACACTTTGAGAACCTCTGGCCATGGAGTCGAACAGCCCAGGTTCAAATGCCAGCTCTGCCAGACCCAGTTGACTGTCCACCTGAAAGGGTTTTGCGGGGACCGAAAGACACAACTCAGACAAAGAGCTTCACACAGTCCCTGCACGTAATCACATCCAGTGAACACTGTTGTTGCTGTGATTATGATGACTAGCAGGCAAGGCTACAGAAATCTGGAGTTATAGCATGCGACTTTGAACCATCGTTTCCATCAGAGCCTCAGTTTCCCCATCTGTAAAATGGGGATGATACCCTGGCCCAGCCCACTCTACGGCTTGTGGAAGGATCAAAGGAGTTCCCTGATGTGAAATGTGGTGGATGCTGTGAAGCCCAATAGGGGAGTTATATAGGAAGGGGTCAAGCAGGCACAGCCCCATCCCGGGGCCATGGCGTAGGGCTGCTTGCTCACGTGGACGTCTGAAACAGCAGCTTTACGTGCTGATGAGAGAGGAATCCCCATGTCTCCCTCCAGCTGCCTGCATGGCTCCCTGACCCCCTCAGGCATCGGGCATGCCTGGGTGGGGCAGTGGCTAGTTGGCTCTTCAACCGTGTAAGAGGAAGAGATAGGGGCTGGAGGACTCAGCCGCCCCCACCCCACCCGTCTTTCTGCTAAGAAAAGGAATGTGGTGGAAGAGACCAAAGGTGTGCAATCAAAGGTTTCCCTCTCCAGCCCTCGCCGCACACTTTCCATCTTGGTGCCGTCCCTCCTTGATCCCCCCTCTCCTTTTGTCATCCGCTCACCCACACGCACCTCCCGCCCACCTGGCTCCAGGGAGGGGAGCTGGGCATAAGCTACACCCCGGGGAAGCCCAGAGGGCAGGGAGGAAATGACTGTTCTGCTCAGACTAGGAACTTACTGGTCCACCTGGTCCCATCCCTTTTCAGTTCAACTCGCAGACACTTAGTGCATGTCTGCTGGTGTAAGGCTAACGGGCAAGTTAATATTACTGCTTTCTGCATTGGGGGGGGCGGGGGTGGGAAAAAAAGAAAAAAGACCTATTTGGGAGGAACAGCCTCAGAGGAGCTGAGTTGGAAAGAGCTGGAGTCCTTGGCAGTGAGAACATGAAAAGTGAGTCGGCCCCCACGCTGCTGGTGGGGAGGGGCAATCGGGCTTGACTTTACTCAGGGGCGATTTGGCAGAACAGGTCAAAAGCCTGAAAACAGGCATACGCTGACCTGGGGGTTCAGGCCTGGAATCCATCCTGAGGAAATATCACTAAATGATCAGCCTGATTTGAGTCTTGGCTCCAGGGCTGGGTGACCTTGGACAAGTTATGGTCTGGTCCCTAAAATGGGGCTTCATGATCACATCCCCTCACAGGGTTGAGGAGGCAATGAGACAATGCCTTGCATGCAGTAAGCGCTCACTGACACTGCCGTCTTGGTTGGGGTTCCCCCAGATGCAGACTCCAAGACAAGGATTCTGGAGGTGGGGGCGTGGGGCCGTGAGACAGGGAAGGGAGGAAGCCCACGCAGGCTGCATTTATCCAGCTCCATGTGGAATGCGCTGCCTGCGTGGGAAAATGCCTGGAAGTGGAGTCGGGAAGGCATGGGTACGCAGCTGTCTCTATTCCTTTAGGTCTTGCTTCTAAAATCCTCAGGACTGTCTGCCTCCACAATTCTTTTACATGAGAGAAAAATAAAGCTTTCTCCAGTTTAAGCCATTTATTTTGCTTTTCTGTTACATGCAGCTGAGTTTAATGCTTATCTGAAGCTGGAGGCCAGTGGCCAGCCCATCAGGAAGTTGTTCAAGGGACCCACCGTGGAGACCCAATGGCACAGGCAGGTGCTGTGGTGTCAACATCACACCTGCGAAATGATCTCACCAAATGATCTCAACCACTTGCCCTACCCACCCTCTGGGAGCCTAAGTGTGTAATGAAAAAAGTCCTAGGTAGGGGTTCGTCCCTTCTGCCCCAAACCCCGGGTGTCTGGCACCTCCCCGAGCCTCGGCTCCATGCCCCCAACCCCCTTCCTACGCTCTTCTTCACAACTTATCTGCTCCATGTGCCCTTCTCCTTGGCTCTGCTCTGTTAGGCAACAGCTGGCACATCTGACAAGTGGATTGGTGTTACTGGGTTAATGTGTCACCCTCCCAAGTAGCAGATGTGCATTTTTGACGGGGGCCAGGAGACACGGCCGTATGCCCAGAGCCGAATGACGTGAAGATCACCAGAAAAACAAGAGGCCGCCTGCTGCTGGCCTCACTTCCTCTGTTCCACTCCCGGTTCCTCCTCCATCCTATCCCCTCCCCTGGCACAGCTGGCCGTGGCCACAGCTCCTACCTCAGCAAATGCCAGGTCCCCACCCTCCACCGCCATTTGGCCAGAGCTTCTATACTGAAAGCGAAAGGAGGAGTTGGAACAGAAAGAAAAATAATAAAACCACTGAAAGAGAAGAAACAGCTGGCAGAATATTGGAAAAATTCCCGGGCAGGAATCCCCAGCCCTCAAGGGCTGTGCCAGGCTGAGGATGTTCTTAAAGGACAATCTTGAAATTCGTTCTTAACACTGTTGCTGGCTCATGGGAGTACCTGACCCCTGGCCCCCGCCAGGCCCCAGAGGGGTATATGCATGATGTTGGGGTTGTGTTTTGAGGGTCAGAGCAGAGCTAGGGTGGGAGGGAGAGGGTAGGGCTAGGTAGGGGGTTGGGGGGGGCATGGACCCTGGTGGGTGGGCCTAACTGGCCGAGGGTCCAGGCCCTTC
Source organism: Equus przewalskii (assembly GCF_037783145.1). Lineage (NCBI taxonomy): Eukaryota > Metazoa > Chordata > Mammalia > Perissodactyla > Equidae > Equus > Equus przewalskii. The sequence continues at coordinate 36,825,414 of NC_091849.1, read as the reverse complement.
TGGAATTCAAGGGCAGGGTCTTTCCCTGAGGCAGCGCATGGAGAGGAGAAAGCTTGGCAGAGCTATGTGGCCAAGAGGGCGTGCAGGTGCAGGGAGGGGCGCTCTCAGAGGCTGCACTAGCAGCAGCCAGGTGGCAGCAGCCAAAAAATAAACTTGGCTGCTCTTACCTAAGCCAGAGTGAGATCCTACATCCGTTCGGGAAATGTGGATGAAAACTGGAAGAGGTTGAAACAGGGATCTGGCTTGTTCTTCTGGGAGTGTGGAGCAGGCGCAGCAGTGGATGGCAGGCAGGGAGACGGAGGCGGTGGTACCACCCCGCACAGGAGCGTGGCTCCAGCCATGCACAGGGACCTGCAGGCTGGCCACCAATAGGGGCTGGTGCCAGGATTCCTGATGGAGAGATGTGAAGGGTCCTGCAGCCAGGGCTGGGAGGAGGGGACAGGGGATGGAGGAGAATGGAAGTGGGTCTGCAACTCACCTGAACACCCAGTTTGGGGTTTGGCTGATGGAATTTGGAGAGGAGGACAGAGGCTGGACATTGTGCAAATCATCAGGCTTCTGGCCAAGCCTGGCAGGCCCTCCTGGCCCCTTGCCGTGGGCTGATGGCTTGACCCACCAGAAAAGCCCCCTCACCCCTCATGAATTGCAATTTATGATAATAAAAAGAATAGTCCACAATAAACTGGGAGCCAGTCCTCTCTGACAGGGAGGGAACAATTTCTGCCAAGTTCATTAATTCCAGGCAAGGTACGGCCTGAGGAATGTTCCAAGCCCTATCTACTGATTCTTCTCTGTCTTCACTCCTCTCCCCCTCCTCAGTGAGGCCAGGGGGCCGTAGTGCCCCCCGAACTCCCAAGTCCCTCCATGCACCTGCCCCTCAGTTGACTCCACACACACCCCAGATTAATCTCCCAAAACACTGGCTCCTCCCTCCCCGTGCCCGGCATTCACCACCCTCCAGACCAGTCCACGTCACCTGTTGACCTGACCTCTCCCCCTCTTACTGAGGGTAGTGGAGGAATGGGTGTCACAGTCAGGTTAGGGCACAGGCACTGGGTTTAAAGTCTGCCTCTACCACTCAGTGCCTACCCTTCTGCTTCCTCATCCAGGAAGTAGAGGTGATAACCATATCTACTTTATATGGGTGTGGGGTTTTTTTCTTTTCTTTTTTTGCTGAGGAAGAGTTGCCCTGAGCTAACATCTGTGCCAATCTTCCTCTACTTTGTATGTGGGTCACCACCACAGCATGGCTGCCCAGTGGTGTAAGTCTGTGCCCAGGATCCAAACCCATGAGCTGGGCCACCAAAGCAGAGTGGGCTGAACTTAACCACTATGCCATGGGGCCAGCCGCTTTATGTGAGTGTTTTGAGGATTAATGAGTAAATAAATATAAAGTACTTAAAAAAGTGCCAGGTATGTAGTGAGCTCTCAATAAATGTGAGCTCTTATAATTTCTATTGTTATTCACTGGAATGTTCACTGAAGAGAGATTTTTGTTTTATTCACCAACTTCATCCTGGTGACTCGAACAGTGTCTAGCGCATAGTAGATGCTTAAGGAATGTGTGTGAATTTATTGTTGTAAACTCCGTTCTGACCAAATTCTTCCCTGTAACATACTTTATATACTCCTACCTCCACGCCCTTGCTCATGCCATTCCTGCCTCTGGAAGGGCTGTACCCGGTCCAGCCTAATTTCTCCTACTACTTGGAATTTCCAGCCCCAGCCTCCCCTCCCCTCAGAGGACCTCGCTGGCTCAGAACCTGCACAAAACCACCGCCCAGTATAGGCTTGGTGGTTTGTGGCTGGGCTTTTATGCTTTGGCTCCAAAGCAGAGTTTCCGCACCGACTTGGCGCTTAGCGCTCCCTGCCTCCTGGGGTGGCCCCTAAGAACTGGAGCACCCCAGCTACTATATGTGTCCTTTATCTTGTGACTTTGACATTCAGACAGGGCTTCCCAGGTGAAGCCACCTGAATAACTAGACACAACTAGACATGTGGGCTCCAAACCACAGTTTCTGGGCTTCCTCATTGGTGAGCTGAGAGACATGGCATCTGTGTGTCCAAGAAAGACGAGCCAGGCGGCTCCACATCAACAGGCTGCCTTCCACCCGGACGGGGCGACAGCTGCCTGTAACTTGGCTGTTTACGCACTAAAAAAAGAAATTCCATGGTGACCAGTTGACTCAAGCCAGCTCCCGTTGTGAGGCGGTAGTTTCAAAGAAATCCCTGATGACACCAAAGGCTCTCCACCCAGTCCTTAATAAAAAAGAGGGAAAACAGGAGCCGAGCTTGAGCAGGAGCACGCGTGAGTCAGTTGTCCGAACCGCCTGCAGGGTGCAGTCTCACGGCTGGAGCTGGATCTAGAAGGTCTCGGCCGAACAGCCCCCTCCAGGCAGGCTTGTCCCCTGCAAACCCCGCTCCCCAGAGACGGGGCACTCACCACTTCCAGAGAGGGCCCGTTCTGCCATCAGGAAGGTCTTCTCTGCCAGGCTGGGGGCTGGTGGACAGGAGACTGAGCTCACCAGTGCCAGGTATGGACCAGGCCGGACACGGGCCCCCTCGAATAGCATGATTTCATGTTTTCTCACAACCAACAGATGCGCTCTGATCCATACTAGGCCTTCTAAGTACGTTATATACACAGCTCTCTTCACCTCACACAGGGCGAGGACTGCAGGCCCGATTATTTCTGCCATTTTACAGGTGGAGAAACCGAAGCCCAGGGAGGCTGACTGTCCCCGCTGCACCACCTGAAAATGGCCGGGCTGGTGGGGAGCTGGCTCTGCTGGGCCCCGAGTCCACTCTCTGAGTCTGGGGCTAAGTGGCCTTGAGTGGGGGCCCTTCTTTTGCCATCAGAGCGCCACTTCCTCCTCTCCCATACCACCGCCATGCTTCCTGCCTCTCAGGCTACTATCTGCGTGAACTTTGTGCTCTGCCCTGTTGACCCAGGAGAAGGGCTGGCTGATAAAGAGGACATCGCCCAGGTTTATAGTTTCCTCCCAGCCTCTCTGGCGACACCTAAACCTGCTGCTTCCCCCTTCCCCCAACTTACAGTCACACTCTTAGGCTCACGTACACCGTCACCCTCACACACACAGTAATGCACATACACAATCCTATGTTCACATATAGACACACATAAACACCCATGCAGTCACACACAGCGTCACCCACCCCTGTGGAGATCAATGGCTGAAGACTGACAGGCTTGGAGATTTACTTTCCAGAAAATCATGCCTGCCTCTCCTTACCACTCTTTCCCAGCCATTGAGGTTACATGCTTCTGCCTCAGTGCATGTTGAACAAATGAGCTGCTTTTGAAGGCCCGTGGTGCCCCCTTCCCATATCCGCAGGCAAACCTGGATGTCCTTTGCATGGAGTCGCGAACCAGCTTACTTCCCCATGCTGCCACCTTGTGACGTGAGCCCAGAACTGCAGGTTCTGTGCCCAGGGGATAACCACTTCCCAGGGAGGGAGGTTTCAGTAGCCAAGCGGGCTGTCAGGGGAGGTCTCCACGCAACCGGGCCCCGCCTACACATGGGCAAGCCGAGTAAGTGAAGATGCCCTCTTCCTCCATCTGACCCTCATAGGCATGCTCTCTGTATGGGAGATGAGTGTGTGTGCCACTTGGACCAGCATGTGACAGGACCCTTACAGTGACCTAGCCTACAATCATCATACAATCACAAGATTATTGGCCTATATCTGTGTCATCTTAACATCCTTAGAATCATCCAAATAGTGGATTTGGCTAAGCCGTGGTGAGGAAGCTGTGGCAGCAGGTGACTGTGTGACCTCCAACACTAACCCAGGAGCTGCTCTTCACCCTCCTCTAGGGCCTTGGAGGGTGTGTCCACGGTGTCCAGTCTGGAGCTTGAGCTCACAGAGATAGATGTGACTGACTCTCCCCTTGACCTCACTTGCCTGACCCAGGGTCACTCCTCCAGGCCTCTGCCTTTGGTGAGGTTGCCCAAGAGGTGTCCCCACCCTTGCTCCTCGAGCCCAGAGCCAACATGCTTCAGGCAGAGGATTTCATCCCATCTCTTGTTTCTACTCGCTTTTATTTTTGGCCCTCCAGTGCAGTGGGATGAATTAATCCTACTCTCCGGGTGACAGCTGATGGTCATCACTGTCCTGGCTAGTCCCCTCTTGCTTTACGTATTCTTCAATCTGTGGGTCACTCCCGTTCCGCTGCCCCCTGGGCAGCTGTTCCAGTACATCCTTTTATTTGCATGTGTTCTAAAGTGCAGGGTTTTATAGGCACATATCGCCACACAGCATTGCACTGTGCCTTACTCCTTCATTACCATTTTAGTAACAGGGTTTTCACGTGTTTGGGGACAGGGTTAATTTATACATGTCGGAGAGAGGTAGCGCCTTAAGAGTTCACTGAGACTCTACATTAATGATTATGGAAGTGACTGACTACACTTTTTCACTGAGTTGTTTCCTAGACCATAACCTCAGGATTGGGACCATGGGTGCCCCGACATGGGCATGGCTGTCCAGAGGCCTGGTCCTCACCTCCGCTCTCCCACAGACTTACCAAGATCTCCAGCAGGTCTTTCACCCTCTGACCCCCGGGGTCCTCATCCATTAAACAGCAGGTTAAACTAAGGCCCCTCTAAGGTCTACCTTGAATAGTCCTTGACACCCAGAAAGCTGTTGTCTAGGATTCACCAGCCACAGAATTCATCTATTCATCCTATGGATTCTTACTGAACACCTGCTCCAAAGCCAAACTATCTAAGCTCCAATCCCAGCTTCCCCACTTGCTACTCTGTGACATTGGGCAACTTATTGAACATTTCCATGCCCGTTTCCTAAAATGGAGACAGTAGGAACACCAACTCTCTGAGGGTTGCTCTGAAGATTAAATGAGTTAATACAGGCGAACAGCGCCTGGCACCTACCAAGCATTCAGTAAAGGTGCTTGCTTTTTCCATTCAAACCTTATAATAGCCCTATGAAGTAGCATAATTAGTTCCATTCTACAGATGACAAGACAAAGGCTGAAGGAGCAAAGTGACTTGCCCAGGCTTGCATAATAGTATTGCCAGGAGCCAAGCCAGGCCTCTGGACTCTGAATGCGGTGCTCTTCCCACAGAGATGGCCATAGGACCTCGATCCCAATGTAAAACCTGGAAAAGTGCAGGCAGAAAACTCTGCTGTTGCTGATCTGAGCGACAGGAGGTAACCTAGGGGCCACTGTAGAGACAACTCCTAGCCCCAGCGGTCTTCACTTCTCAGGAGCATCCTTCACCCACTGGCCCTTTCTGAGAAAGCTGCTGCTTCCTTCAGGGGTTTCCTGGGTATCCATGTTCACCAGGCAGCCTCTGAACCAATGTGAATCCCAATGCGAGGCCTGTTAGCACACACACAGCTGAGACGTGCTGAGAAGGCAGGCCTTGGGTTGTAGTCCTGGCTGTGGCATTTCCTCCCTCGAGGGTAAGTTATCTTCCTTCTCTAAGCTTCAGTTTCCACATCTGTACAGTGGGGACAGTAACTCCTAACAGAGTGGCATGAGGACTAAGGTTTAAGAGATTACTCCAATCTTGATCAAATACTAACACTTGCCTGAGTCCTGCAGAACAAAAAGCCTGTTATATAGCCTGCCTTGCCTGGACAGTTACCCACTGTATGCATTTAACATTCTTCCTTTCCCCTCCGGGAAGATGACCATCTGGACCTGCCATCCCTACAAAGAAACAACCTTGTTCTTTCTCTGGAGTTGCCAAACCCTAGAATGTCAGTGCTGGAAAGGAGCTTGAGCCATCTGGTCCCAGCGTGGCAGCCTCATCTCCTGTCAGGGTCCGCCTCTGCCTGAAGCAGTGGATGGGGCCGGGTCAGAGGCTGGCTGTGAGCACACTGTGGTCCATGTGCTCCAGGGTGCAGTGTGGACAGGGCGTGGGCACGTGCTGCATCTGGCCCAACTGCCCCCTCCTACAGATGGGCAAACCGTGCAAGTGAAGATCCTTTCTCTTCCTTCACCTGACCCTCAGGACTACCAGATCTGACTGCTGTGTTGTCACAGGAGACAGGTTTGTGGGCCACCTGGACCAGCATACGGCAGAGCCTACGTCACCCATGCTTACTTACAATCATCACGCAATTAGGGTTCATAGCTGATGTCTTTATCTTTTGGTATTCTTTAGAATTATACTAAGAGTAGATTTCAGGAAACAATTTGCCCACAATCCACTTGGCCTTCACCTCAAGGCATAATTTTAACCACAGAAACAGTGTATATTTGTTACTTTAGCCATTAAAAGAGTGCATGTTTGTTTCTTCTAGAAAACAATGGAAATACCTGCTGGGAACCCCAAGACAGCCAGCTAGAAAACAGGACAGGTCAGAAGAAAGCAAACACAAAGTAAAGAGCACCCTTTAAAATGAGGGAAACACCCAGAACAGCACTTCCATGCAAACCCACTATCCTTGGGAAAGCAAAACTGACGGGCTGAAAAACCCCACCTAAGCAGGTTGTTTATTGGCCACCTGCCCCCTCCCAGGACTCCAGGACTGGCTTGGCCACGAAACAGCAGTTTGTCTTCAGTGGGGAATGGTAAGGACCTGAAGTGGTCATGAGGGAAATACGGTGTGGGCACAGGCTCCCAGCACACGTGGGAGTTCAGGGACCGGTGTCTGGGACCCACCTCTGAGGCCGCTCCCCGTCCTGACATGGCTGCTGGGCTTGGACTCAGCAGCTGTGGGTCTCAAACCCAGCTTAACCTCCCTACTATCTGCGTGACCTTGGGGAAAGCACTTCCTCTTTCTGGAATTCAGTTTCCTCATTCGCAAAGCAGAGCCATGATATCACCTCTCTAACACCCTCTAAACACAATGAAGAAACCTACTCCAAGCAAACAGACTAAAGAGAACAGGATGGGAAAAACTCCTTATGAAACCCAGCAGCTACTGGGTCACTTTTCTCCTCTTTTGTTGATACGTGTTCTCCAATTTTTCGACCATGGTCATGGATTACCTTCGAATTAAAATTGGGTAATTACAGAGGATGGAGCAGAGCTGATGTGAAGGAAAATGCTGAGCTCGGCAGCTTCTGGGGCCTCCCCTGTGCCGGGCACAGCTGTTGACGCTTTACACGCGTTCCCTCAGGTTTTTGTCCCAACAAGCCTGGAAAGGGAAGCAGGGTGGCTCCCACTTCTGGGCTGCTGCACAGACCGAGTTTGCAGAGAAGTCCGAGGCTTCACTATTACGAGGCCACAGTGCCATGCCAGAAGGGAGCACACAAACGCGCAGCAGGATTATCAAGGTCAGCATGGGGAAAGCAGAACCTGCTCCCCCGCCGGACCATGACCGTGACTGCAGGGCCTGAGCCAAGCCCTCCCCAGCAGAGTGCTACCCCAGAACCTGCTCTGGAAGACCCGCTCCAGGTCAAGGGCAGGTTAATTTACGGTTAAATAACAGCCTCGCGGCCAGCCACAGGTTTCAGTGTATGAACTTACTTTTAAAACATTTGTTTCTGTATGAAAACATGGCTTGCATGTGGCATTCTCCTTCTCTTCAGTAGCAACACAAGCCATTCTCTAAACAAAAATGCTAATTATACCGTGATAAGAGACATCTCCTAAGAATAATTTAATATGAATGCTTTCTGAAAACAGAAAAACAAAAGAGCAAGTTAAATTTCTAAACATTCTGACATTTGTAAGCAGACTGCTTCTTTCGAAAGGCAAAGGCTGATAAATGGTATTTTTGAACTCCTGGGGGAGGTAGCCCACCTGTTCTCCCTTGCTCCCGAGCCACCACCTGTCGCCAACATGTCTGCGCCCTGGTAACACAGAGCTCCACCCCGCGACACTGCCCCACCCTGATCCGAAACCGAGGCTGATGGGGCAAGGCCCTGAGGCGCCCAGAGGAATGGGGCCAACAAGCCCCGAGCAGCCTGGAAAACCCTCCTGAAAAGCGCCAGCCCCAGTCTCATGCTCACAGGTGTCTGCCTGTTGCTCAAGAGTCCCAATCTGGCCACAGCGAGGGAAGCGACAACAAAGAGCAGTGGATCAGGGGACAGCTTGGGGGCTGGCACGGGCACAAACCCCCGGGTGAGTCAGACCTGCCCTGACTCCTGGAGCCACATTCTGTTTGCCCTCTGTCTGCGCTTTATCTGCCAGGGAGATGGGCGGGCGGCCAGGCCCTCTCAGGTGAGGGGTTGAACAGCCAGGCTGCGGCACGCTGCCACACCAGATGTCATGGCTGGCCTCTCAGCGCACGGGGCTGGGCGTCAGGAGGCCGAGTGCCGGGAGATGGCCCCGGCTGGGCTCCCTGAGTGTGAGCGACTCACTCCGCGTCCCTTCACCTCAGGCTGCTCATATGTGGGCGGCTCGAGGAAGTCTCACCCCACGCTGCAGGCGCAGGCGGCTCAGACATCTGAGTCGGTTTAAAACATATACACGTACGTCTCACAATTTTTTTAAAGTATTTTTTTACCATAAAATCTATTCAACCATATGCACACTAACATGCTGAAGTGAAGCTATGCTTCTAGGTTGTTTTGGGCTAGACTTTCCTATCATGTCACTTGCGGGAGTGCAAAATGAGGTGTTGACAAATATTACCACTTGCATTTACTTCTCTCCACAACCAAAATACAGGAAAAAAATTGGTTTCTGAGGTCAATCTAAGACTGCATTCATCAAAACAACATTATTTTTCCTGTCTTTATAAGCCAATATTATCTACTAGAATTTACTTTTTATAGTAATATCATTTAAATTTTACATATTTTATAAGATTTCATTCCCAAAAAAGGTTTGGCTCATTTTCAAGTTTGAAAACCACCATCTCCAATGACCTCTAAGTTTTCCTCCAGCTCTGACTTTCTACTAATCTTCAATTCTAAAGCCTGAACAAATTCAGAGGGTCTTAAACTTGTCCACATAAAACCTTGAAGTCTCCTGCCTTCACTTTTACGCACACAGCTTGCCTTCTGTAGCCAGCTTTCTATCCCAGTCCCCTCCTACGACTCTTAGCTCACAACCTCCCTCTTCTACACGAAACCCTTGTCGTGAGTCTTGGACTTAAGCCTGTTTCTTCACCTGCAAAATGAGGTACCAGAACCTCCCTCAAGCGGTGAGACTTAAGTGAGCTGGTGGTATGCATAAGCACTAAACACTCCGCAAAGTGCTGGCACAGTTTAAGAAACGCTAATTATCATCACTGCTGTCTTTAGTATCATCTTTGTTATTGTCTTAGAGGAAAAGACTTTGGAGTCCCTGGAGACTCAATTCTACTAAGAGACAGGTGTGTGACCTCGGGCAAAGAATCTGGTCCAGTATTCTCAATGAAGCAGTACTGCCTCCCAGTGGTTGGTTGGGAAATTGGTTTTGTTTGTTTTTTTTTGATGGCTGTCACACTGTCCAGGGAGCATAACTGGCTTTAGGGGAAGGAGTTTGAGAGATTAAACGTCTGGCACACAAAGAATTGCCCGTGCCCACAGAACTGAACCAACTAGAGGTATAAACCATTTAAAGTGCTTCCATAAGCCCACTGAATGAATAAATGGAAAGAGAGAACAAATGAATGGAAAAAAGACACTGTCTACAAATAACTGAATAATTACCCTGTGCATTCAGACTACGCAATTTTTCCTAATCCACTTATGCCGCTTCTAACAAAGGCTATATACTACTTAATACCTAGACAGTGTTTAAGTTCCCGGAACTGTTTTGAGCACATTTCCTGTATTAATTCACTTAAACCCCCATCACAGCTCCACGGGACAGCTACCTCACCATTTACTTCCCTCTGCCCCACACTGACGAGTTATTTTTGACATCAGTTTTAAGGCCCAGCTCATTTGTGGGAATACTGCACTTCCTCATTTCTCCAATTCAGCAGTCTGTTTGTCCGGCCGTGCTATTCCTTCTTCGATGAAGCTTATTTCCCTCTCTCTTATTACGTCTTCGGGCAGTCATATCTAACACTTTCGCACAGAAAAATATAGACTATTTTATAATCTGCTTCCCCTTTATTTTTTATATTACAGTTAAGGCTTCATCTTGATTTTTAAAAAAATAATGTAGAAAATGGATTTCACTTCAGAATACTCGAATCATTACAAAGCATTTTTTTACAAAAAGGGGGGCCGAGTCTGATTAGGGCTGAGACCACTCTCCCTGTCTGAGCTTCTTGAGTAAATGGGACACAACCCAACATCAGAGTTAATGAGAAAAAGCACCATCCACGTGCTCAGCATGTGGTAATTCCATTTTAGTTCCCTTCCCATCTGCTTGTCTACCTTTTCTCTTCCACACCTTGCTCAAGGGGTATCCCCAATACCAGCACTGTGAATGTGCTCCACGAAGGAGCAAAGGGAAGCATTTTCTTTTTTAAATTTTTTTCTGCTTTTTCTCTCCAAATCCCCCCAGTACATAGTTCTATGTTGTAGTTGTGGGTCCTTCTAGTTGTGGCATGTAGTATGCTGCCTCAATGTGGCCTGACGAGCGGTGCCATGTCCGCACCCAGGATCCAAACTGGCGAAACCCTGGGCCACCGAAGCGGAGCACGGGAACTTAACCACTAGGCCATTGGGTCGGCCCAGAAAAGCATTTTCTGATGATAACAATCTCATCCAGCTGCTAGGCGACACCGAGAGAGGCGCCCAAGGAATGCTGGGAGTTTTCAATCCAGCTCCACAGCCTCTACAGAAACAGAACCAGGGCTGCCTCTCCCAGCGAGGTTAAAAGGCAGAGATGGGCAGATACTCTGTGAAGTATGTTTTTGTTATCCCCAAGTTTACAAATAAGAAATAAAGGAAGATAAGTGACTTGCCCCAGGCACGTGGCCAAAAGACGGAAATTTGAGCCCAGGCTGGCCTAATTTGAAAATTCGTCTTTGGGGCTGGCCCGGTGGCGCAGCGGTTAAGTGTGCACGTGCGGCTTTGGCAGCCCCAGGGGTTCGCCGGTTCGGATCCTGGGTGTGGACACGGCACCGCGTGGCAAGCCATGCTGTGGTAGGTGTCCCACATAGAAAGTAGAGGAAGATGGGCATGGATGTTAGCTCAGAGCCAGTATTCCTCAGCAAAAAGAGGATTGGCAGATGTTAGCTCAGCGATAATCTTCCTGGGGGCGGGGAGGACCCCTCATCTTTAGAAAGCTATTTAACAGTTTTAATCCTTTATCCTATCTTTCCCACCTGCCTATCCTTGTGACTTTCGAGCCCTTTCTTGAACCCCTTCAAGTCACACACGTCTCTCAAACCCCTCAAACCAGTGTGCCCTCAAACTGGAGAATAGACTCAAAAGTGGGTAAGGCCCGGGGTCAGTGGAAACACACTCCCAGCACGCACTGGGGAATGCAAAAACGCACTGGGGGCACTCTTGCCTGCCCAGCACCAAAATGAGTCCATTCTGCTTAAAAGCCATTCCTTGAGTGCTAATTGCACACCAGTGAGCCCACCATAGTGATTGTTTACTGAGCAGTGGCATGCTCTATCTGCCTCACATCACTACATTCTCAAGATACAAACAGTACGAGGTAGTTGTTTCTATTATCCCCATTTTACAAATGAGAAAAATGAACCTCCAGAGATCATGTAGCTGGTCCAGTCATTGAGCTATAAGCGAGGAAGCCAGGATTCAAACTCTGGCTACTGGCTTCAAAGCCCGAGGAGCTTAACATACTGCTCCCTGGAACTAGCACTGGACTGGGCAGTCCTCGTCCCAGCTCTGCCGTGTCCCTGCGTGACACTGGACAAACCCACCTTCTCATCGCTAAACACAGGACTGGGATTACGGACTCTACGGCTCCTTCCAGTTACTCTACACCTGGTCGCAACCTGGGTTACACCACTCCAGCCCCGTCACTGCTGGGCTGTGACCTCGGACAAATAATGTCCAGCTTCCTCTGTACTGCAATCTCTTCCTCAATAAAGTAGTATGATCACATCGCCCTATTACTAATACCTTTTTGGATTAGTTTCTTCATGTCAACTGCTGTCAGGTCCAAAAAGTTGGCCTTGATTCAGGAACCAGTCTTGGATGATGCACACAGTTAAGTACTTAAACACCCTTCCTTCAATCCACCTCTACTGAGAATAAGTCAAAATCATCTGAGGAAAGGAATTGTGTTCTTCCAGGTCAGAGTGCAGCTGCTGGTGGACAATTAAACTTTAATCACCAAGTCCACTGTCAACATCTGAGTGATCACTCACATATGCCTGCTTAACCTGTATCAGTAGATTCTTCCCCAGCAACTAAGAAATGCCGCACAATAGACTCCTAACTTGGGCCACCTGGTTTTCAAACCAGAGAAGGTGCTCTCATGAATCTCTGCAACAGTGTTGTCTGGCCATGGAATTCTTCCGGGGTGCTCCCCACAAGATTCCATTTAAAAAAACAAAAAGAAAAAATAAGTGTGCACTTTCCTCTATGAAGTTGAAAAAGTTAAATTAAAAAGCCCCCAAAGTTTAGTATTTATCAGTCCTTGTCTAAAATACTCACCAACGTCACTCTCACATTCCTAAATGGGTTAACACCACTGGGGTGGTGTCAAGACCAGGAGACCGGAGGAGCTGAAGCAACTAAGTTATAGCTTTGAAGCATGTGAACGACGAGGCGAAAAGTGAACATGGACAGATGGAATCAATGTCAATCCATCCCATCCACATTGGCACAGCTCTGTCCTCCTTGACAGTGACATTTTAGTCACATTGAACATCACTAAACATGAGGACAAAGTTAGAAAGGCCTTTGCCAAGTAACATCTTAACTGTTTAACAATTGTGGTACCTGCCCAGATGGCACATTTTGTAGATTTATATAGTATATACACCTCAGATGTGCATGCTCTGGATGTGTAAAAAGGAAAAAGCTGACAAGACACGATTAGCATTTCTAGCTGTATAAATACTCACCACATATGCCTAACTTCCTAGAAGAAAATATTTTAACAAGTTACCTCTAGAAAGACTAGGGGACGTTAATTATTTTCCAGTGTACATACAACTTACATTTTTTACCAGGAGCACGTTTTACAATTAAAAAGGCATGCCCTTAACTCCTGACAATCAGTGAATGCAATAAAATGGCATGTTAGCGCTGGGCTGAGAAAGCAAAAATGTCACAGAACATAAAACAAGGGCTTTGGTGGCAACGCTAGCCTGGGTTCTGAAGACGCCACTTGCTTAGTAGGACGAGTCACGCAAGTGCAAGGAACTTGGCTCTCTTTTACCAGTGATACTCACCTCTCGAGTGCTTCACGTCACACACAAGTCCTGCAAGATGTTTGGCAGAGTGGTACTCAAAGACAAAACTTCCTTTCCTGGAGGCCACAGCTGGCCTCTGGCCCAAGAAAGGACTTGAGGGGGCAGGGGACGGGCCAGAAAAAGAAACGGAAAATAATAATAAAAACCCTTCCTATCCTGACCGCTCCAGCTGTCTTCACTGCAGCTTCCAGTACCCCAAAAAGCAGCTACTTTCAAAAATTCAGTTCTTAGCCCTCTCCAAATTATCAGTGTTCATCTACTCCTTGCTACTTAGAGGTGGGCAATTTCTACTCCCAATCTCACTCCTGGAAGCCAATTTCACGTTAAATGGACTGCTATACACTGCCAACTGAAGTCCACCCAGGACGACCAGTTCAGTCAACTTCTTGTCCCCATTTAACCCCAGGCAGCCGGGATACACGAGCCAACCATCTCATTAGGGCAGTCCAACGCTCCCAGTTTCTTGGCCTTCCTGCCAGTCTAAAGCTGGACAAGCCATCCACACCCGCTTATCTGGCAGTATGGCTCTAATACACTAAAAATTAGACTGGGGCCAATTCATGCTTTCAATTGTTCCAAACCCTTGTAGACTTGCACACTAAACTGCTCCTGTCCTCTAAACTTGTACTTTGCGACTAGGTACTCACCCATTCCTTCACCAGCTGGTTTACACAGCCTTTCCTTATCCGTGAGCTCTGCCTTTAGTCCCCCAGCACCCTGCCATCTGACTCAATCCACCAGCTTTCCTCAGCTGCTAAGGGGCTTTCCAAAGCGCCCTCAACTAAAGATTACTTGCCACCTCACTGCAGGTCCAAGAGCCTTTTTCTTAGGCATCCAAAGCCCTAAAATGAACCTCTTAAATTATCCTAATCTAAGAGGGGTGAACACTGTTTGGTCCAAGGTCTCAACATCCTCAACTTGAACTGATGCCAAACACAAGTATTATATATTCTTTCTAGATACTGAATTAGTGTTGTGCCTTATTGCTGTACCCTATTCCCCACTAAGCAGCTGTGTCATGGACTGCCACGTGGGGAAGGTGTTACACAATAAAATTAGAGGATAAATCACTCTAATTTGTATTTGTTTGCAAAGCACTTCTTGAAACTTAAAATGGTTTCATCTAAATTTCCTTATTATAAACAAATTCTGATGACAGAAAGCCAGCTGGAATGTGTTAAATCAAAGATTTAAGCCAGCCATCTAAGCTTAAAAAGATTTAGAAATTGTTTCCTGAGGGTTGTTCTTTCAAACAACTTCTAGCTCTCAAAACTTACACGTGTTTTTTACATTGATCATTTCCTTTTCCAAATGATCAATACGAACAGCAACCCCTCCTCCTCAGAAGGGCAGCATTATAGAAGCATTCAGCGACTGCCCCCTTGGCTCTGATTTAAAGTTTTGGGGTGGGGCCAGCCCTGTGGCCACGTGGTCAAGTTTGCACGTTCCACTTCGGTGGCCCAGGGCTTTGCTGGTTCGGATCCTGGGCGCAGACATGGCACCACTCATCAGGCCATGCTGAGGCGGCGTCCCACATGCCACAACTAGAAGGACCCACAACTAAAAATACACAACTATGTACTGAGAGGCTTTGGGGAGAAAAAGGAAAAATAAAAAATCTCTTAAAAAATAAAGTTTTGGGGCTTGTCAGCAAGTAAAACAACCACTAAAGCATGCTAACTTGCCCCAAATGACATCTGAAGTCTGTACTGAAACAAAGGAGCACATTCACAAGTGAACAGGACTTTAAAGAGAGGGAACATCACCCATAGACTACTTTTCTAGAAGGCTTAATTTTGCTCTGGAAATAAAGCAAAATATTTTCCCATCTCAGGACCTCTCCAAATGATGACTAGCAAGGAAGTGAAGTATCAATGTTCCCAGAGATCTTCACTTCCTCAAGACTAAGTACATACACATAGTAACTTACAGTAAAATACTCATATGATCAGATTCTAAGACTTTAGGGAACAATCATATAATACAATGTTTTATGTAGGTCAGAAGGAACTGAGGAAAACTAAAGATGAGAAGAGTACAATGTTCTACACACGTATTTCATGTATTAATCTGGGAAACATTTTGGCTGTTGTCACATGTTCCAGATATTTAAAAAGAACTAGGATACTACATGATAAATCTAAATACCATATGAATTTCTACAATCCCAATAAGGGAAAAGTTGCATGAATAAAACTAAGCAGTTATACCACGTTTATCAAAAGACCAATTTTCAACGCTCTCTTCTCAGAACCTCACAAGTGTGCTACAGCTGAATTCTTCTGAAGCACCCAATGAATCTTCAATAAAATAGGATGAAGATAATTTGCGTGGACATACAAAAATCAAATTCAACACTATCGGACTATTTTGATAAAAATATACTCCAACCCAGTTTTTCTTCATCTACTTTAATTATAAAAATCTTTCAAGTTCTCAAAAAAATGTAAAACCAGAAGGCAACAGTCTAGTACAAAAATATACAACTGGAAGACATCATCACCAACTAGATCTGACAACTGAATCACGTTCAGGATTCTGAAAATAAAAGCATATTAAGACAAAGTGGCTAAACCAGTGGCTCTTGTATAACCAAGGAAGTTTATCACCTGGGAGAATTTTTCCAATTAACACAGGGCTAGATCACCCTGGAAAACTGAGTCAATGGGCCTGGAATTAGGTTGTGTATATTTTGAAAAATTTCTATGATCAACACCCTTCCTGATAAAGCAGCACTGTACTAGTATGAACCATGACTCTACGATAAAAAGCAAGCAGAACTTCCCGTCCCTGGGTGAATCCAATTAAAAGGGTAGAGGCGCCATCTCTAATAAAATTCTCTCTCAAAGGACTGTAAAAAGGATATAAACAGTAGATAAAAGGTATCTGCACCTCATGAAATTAAAATTTCTCTAGTTAATTTATCTTTGTCTTCACCTTTCTGCTTAAGTAAGACATGGAGGTCAAAAGTAACCCACTGTGAACTGAAAACCACAGATCATTAAATATTCTTGAAAGCATAAAAACCAATTATAATCCTTAGATACGTTTCCTTAAATTATCACCAAATATTAATAACAGTGACCTCTAGTGAGCACCTGTACTCATTACACTGCAAGTCAAAAATTTTTGTGACTTTCAGTATCATATTCAACTCAGTGTATGTTATGACAAAACTAATGGGACTTGTAATTTTAGAAATTACAGTAACTTTAGAACTTTCAATAGCCACAATCCAAATGTGCAATCTAAGGTTTTAATAATTCCTATCTTCCATATTTTTTACAAGCCATAAAATTGCGATAGGGCCTCTGGTAAAAGTGATGGTAAACTCGGACCCTAAGTCAGGCTAACTCCCGAAGGTCAACTTTCTCTCTCAGGTTCTGTATTAACCACACTATACCCATTATCTATTATCCTTTTTACAGACATCCTTCCAATTTAAGATTCTGCAAGTTGCATACTGTCAAAAATGCCTATATAAATGTCCAGCTATAAGAAAAGTGTTTTAACTATTGATGTGCTGTATTACTTTCATGACTCAAGTTATTTTGCCTTGCTTTTAGGCCACGGGGAAATGCCAAGACAAAAGGCCCAAGACAGAGCTCCCAGTACACCAACAGGCAGTCTTAAGTGTCTTCCGTAGTAAGGCTCATACTCAACCTCAACTGACACCAATTCTCCCTTGTGACACCAAGGACTCTCTTCCCTCATTGATATTCGCATGAAAGGTTAAGAAGGACCACTGGAAATATTCTTAGGGCCTACATCTTATAAAATATCCTTACAGGTTGAATTCTCAATGCAATGACTTATCTTTAATATTAAAGAAAGTCAGTAAAGCATAATCCAAAACTATCTTTAAATAGCACATTTAAGGAAACTAAGCCACAAGACTGTTGCATTATGATTTAATCTAATTGCACAAAAATTTGAAATTACAACTCCTCTGGATTTCTATGAGGAAGGTTATGCATGCCTCCATATTCAATTCTGCACTGTTACATTTGAACCATATAGTGAATTTTACATCATGATGGATCAATTTAGAATTCCCATGCAACACCTCAAATTATATAAAATGGAAGCAATTTTTAAAGCTTTGTGGAAAGTTCTCATGCTGATGATTTAAAAGCCCCTTTTTATGGGCAACTTTGGGTTATAATGTGCCAGGCTGCTATACTTTAAAATGTTGGTCACTGACTACCATGGACTTTGAACTGGGTTCTACTCCTAAAAAACGGTAATTACTAACAAACACTTAAGGTGACAACCAAAAACTCCTTTCACTTAAAAAGCCTCACTTGTGTTTCCTATAAAGTAAGATTTGTGTAACCAATTGCTTTCCACGGGACAAGAACTATGGTAGTGGGTTTGACTATTACACAATTATACTAATATTTTATTAATTCAAAAGCACTTTACAAGAAAATATAAGTATGGCTTCCAATAGGAATGTTATACCTGGACTTGGTACCAAGCTCATAGATTTTAGTTTTGCAAGGAAAAACAGGCTTTCAGGTTAAACAACAATTTGTAACCAAAACTTTAATCCCAAGGATTCTCACAAAACATATTACAAATGACAGCATGAAAAAAAATCTCGCACAGTTAACTCAAAAGTTCAGCTCTACAATGTACCCTTAAACTGGCAGGACACTGGTATCTTGAATAGTCTCAAATTTCCAAATAAAGAATGTTACAAAGAGTTATATATTCATATACAGCAATCACGTAAGGACCTTATGACCTAAAGCAAAGGTAAACTAACTTTCTTGAAACTCCTTAGATTCTACACCAACTAGACAACCTCTGCCCAGTGCGAAGACTAGTTGGATTCTTTAAAACAAAACCAAACCCCCTCCAATTTAGTTTAATGGTGCAGCTTTAATTTTTACCTGCTGCCTTGTGTTCGCAGCAACTTCTAAAGACTGATTTTTCAACTACAGCTGTACACCATATCCCAGCTATGGAAAAAGTCAGTCTTAGTTCAATTTCTGCCAGTTTTGTCTCCCTCATATTAAACATCACACTTTAGCTGGGCAGGAGTTAGAGGTTTATTATCAGTCTAGGCAAGACTAAATAAAGTTCAAAGCAAATTCAATTTTGCTTAAGGGAACATTGTAAAGTAACAACTGGTATTACATGCCTCATACGATCCATTTCAAACCATAGAGAATTACAACTTTATGTGTCACTGTTCCAAGAGACAAAAAATGTGAACAGCTAAAACATCTTAAAAATGCACCAAGCTTATGAAGTCTCAAACAAAACTTGAATTTTCTGTACATACTCCTGTCAAATGAAGTTATTTCCTGTACACCCCTCCTCTTGCAAACTGGTCTTCTATTTCCTTTCATTTGACCTAGATCGGCTAAGAAACAGAAAAACAGAAGTTATGTAACTTGGTGACACTCAGTGACAAAACATCCAAAGATTTTTATGGTAATAAAAATTACATCAAAAAGGCTTAGAAGAAGACCTATGTATATTTTTCGTATATTATGTATGCAAGGTCTTAAATGGCTCAAGTCATTAAAGATCTTACCTACGAGACCTAGAGAAGGATCGAGACGGCTTATGATTTCTCTCCCGGGACAGTGATCTCTCTCTTCTCCTATCTCTCGAAAGGGACCTAAAATCAGAAGGGAAAGAAAAATAGGGCAAACCAGGATTATACAAAACAAATTATCTCTAAGAAGTCTTTGAAAACTAAAAGCTGATTCATTCCTAAAGTCACAGGCTATTACCATTAACCAAGTCATTTGGAAAATAGGAATAGGAGAAACACTGCCATTTCTGAGAACATGGACCAAAAATGTAGTTATTTACCTGCTCCGGCTGCGGGAGAAGCTTCTCCGTCTTGGAGATCTAAAAGCAGAAACAGGAAAATTAGTCTAATTGTCAATTAGTATTTATGGCGTGAGGCATTTCCCAACTTTTCAATCTCACTGTTGGGCCCAGTGAATGTGCCGAAGAACTGGCACCCATCGTCCAAAAAAAAAAAAAAGAAAAGAAAAAAAAAAAAGGCACAGAAGGATTAAGGAACCAAAAGCTCAAGTGAAAAGCAGGTATTCCAACCATGGATTCACTTTAACAAAGAATGCTTCACAGCAGATCTGTCCAATGCAAAACTCCATGTCAAACTAACTTCACTACCCAAACACCACACCAAAATGTAGTCCCACAAGTAGTTCCAAAAACAGTACCGTAAACCAGTATTTGGAACCCATGCAAACCTATTAAGTCCATGACAAGACTTAGGTACCAGGTGGATAGTGTAATTTTGTGAAAACGCGCTAGGTGTAAATATTGATGCCATTAAGTGCTACATTAGAACTGCATTTGTGATCGTCACATTTAAGAGTGTGTTTAGGCTTATCAAAATTACCTTAGCTTGGCCCACTTCACCCCCAAAATTTTAAATTTTTGAAAACTGTTAGTAAAACCATTTAAAGGTGATAGGATTCAACAAATTTTTGCTAGAAAGGAAAGCTAAATCTGTTAGAGTTATTAAAATTTTTAGTTTGGCATCTCACACATGCAAATAAGTTTCACTTGAAGGTCTAGTTACATTATGAGTTCCCTATCACCCTTAAAAGTTTTATTCAAGCAATATATATGTACGTTACCATTCAATTATGCACAGCCAGCCTTTGATCCAGAAAAAAGAATTACTTTAAGCCGCTTACTCCTTATTTTAACCAGCAGTAAACTGTATAAGCAGGAAAAACTTACTAGTTTTGGGTTTCAACAAGCTAGAAATGGTGAGGTGAGGCTGCCGGACTGACGGCCAGGAAGAATTTGCTGAAAAGGTTTTGCCAGATGTTGCGTTGGATTTAGTTGGTTGGCGAAGGGGGTGTTGTGGATTTTTCCTGCTTTTTTGTTAGCCGAAGGCTGCTGCTGTAGTTGTTGTGAAGACATTTGGTAAATAAACAGCTGAGCTGATTGGCCAGGAATGTGTGGGCGGTCGAGGTGGCTGCTGCCGATTTGGTTAAGGTTGGAGAGAAGGCTGAGAGAAAACAGCATGCTCGGGAACCAAAGGGCGGTGCAACCTGACGACTGGCCATGCCTGGGTCATGTGAAACGACACCAGCCAAGCTGAATGGGGCGCGCTGGTCACATGACGCTGAAAGGGCTAGTTGACTGGCTAATGCAGACTCAGAGGGTGGTGAGAAGAGACATGATGGTGACTCTGTAACGGGGTTCATTTTTATTAATAGATGGACCAAAAAGCACAAAAAAAAAATGAAAAACA
This sequence comes from Equus przewalskii, assembly GCF_037783145.1. Classification (NCBI taxonomy): domain Eukaryota; kingdom Metazoa; phylum Chordata; class Mammalia; order Perissodactyla; family Equidae; genus Equus; species Equus przewalskii. The sequence continues at coordinate 36,804,929 of NC_091849.1, read as the reverse complement.
AGCCATCAGTACAACCATCTATTAGCTAACAAATACTCTTTATTATGATGGGCAACAGTGTGTTTTGTTTTTCAAAATAGCAAAAGGGGCAAGATTTTGAACTCTTATCTCCTAGAAGGACTTCACTCACCTGTAAGAGGTAAATTCAGTCCTATAGAAACTATTTTGGAGGTTTGAGGAGATGTGGAGTTAGCATCCAGACAATACTGCCTGGTCCAAGAACGATGCCATTTTCAATTATAAAAAAACTGAATTCTCTCCTATTTGGGTCTGAAGAACAGATGACTGGGATTACTTTTTTAGCCCCCTTTATTGGTCAGTGACTTAAGTTAGTTTCAGAATGATTTCTACTTTACCAGCAGTAACATTAAAACAGCTGCCTGTTTGATAAATATTACAATCGTGCTAACAGTAAAAAAACACATTTTTGTGAAGAGCTAGAGTTGAATGTAATGTTTGTCATTATGGAGTCAAGAAATGGAAAAAGGCCTAAACTGAAGTATAAGGGAAGACTTGGAAAGATGCAACTAGAAGATGAACTAGAAGATAGATCCAAGACAGAAGTTACTGACTACCAACATGAACAATGACCTAAAGACAAAAGCCAACACTCAGCACAACTCACATACCCCAAACTACACCCAGCAAATGTTTCATAAAAACCTCCGATTCTTCACAATTAACTTTAAAACCCACCAACAGACTTTAAGAGAAATACCTGCTCCTATTAGCTACTCCATTACACCAATACCTCTCAACACGCTATCTCTCAAGTACCTGCGTCGAGGTGGAGGACTCCTTCTCCGATAATCATCTCGAGGGCGGCGACCCCAAGAGGGAGGTGGGCCACGATTTCGACTTCTCTTTTCACCATTAGACAGTTCCACTCTTACTCGGCAGCCACATAATGTTCTAAGAGGGAAAAAAACATTATTAAATTTAAAGCAGCCCAACTGACTTTCTAAGAGACATGCATTAAAGCAAAAAACAAAGCCATTCCTAGTTAGCTTCTTCGCAAAGCACACATCTGAACGTCTGTAGAATCCTTAATACCAAACCAAGTTTTAGTTCCCTTATTTTTTCCAGTAAAGAAAACCAACTTCCTTACATTTTACTGCTCTGTTCGAGTCAGTCTGATCATTGGGCTCAATGTTAAGAGTTGTAATTTAAGTGTGAAAACCCCAGCATTCATCCTCAAAGTAGTAGCTCTAGCTCATCTGTACATCCTGTTGGGACTTCATTAGAGGTCCCAGCACCTGTTTACTGCTGTTACTACATTGGTCTCCCTCCTCCCCCCATCCCTCTCCAAGTACACAGAGCAGCCAACAGGGAAGCAGTATTCCGGCATTTGACATCACCCTCTCCCCTCAATCAACAAGAGGTGACACACAAGAAATTGCAGCTGAAGAGCAGTAGAAAAAGACAGTTATTTATCCCCCACCTCTTCACTGGTCCACAACCATTAAGTTTAGATAAGCCACTATATTCGGACAGTGATCGGGAAAAGGTAGGGCCCCGGAAAACTTTGTTTCTGCAATCTGCCTGGATAAATGACCTTTTATACAGCTTTACAGCCAAGCTTCAGACCCGTTAAGTTTTTGGTTTCATGAAATCCAACGGTTTTCAAATGCCAAGGAGGGGGAGACAGGCAACACATGTTCACTGTAAGACTCAGGTGTTACTAACCAGCTAGCTAAGAGGACATTGTAAACACAAAGGGAAATAACCGTATGATCCACACTTCCCAGGTGAAATATTTCACAACATGTAAAAGAAAGATGACGGTACAATAAACCCCATGTAACCATCACCCAGCTACAATTATCAGTTCATGGGCATTCTTACTTAAAGAGACTATTTTATTACGCAACTGTTTTAGAAACAATTCCAAAGCTGAATGCTTTGTGGGGGATTTAGATTAAAATGTTTCAACCATATTTTGGATGCAGCTATCCACCCACCAAGAATTGACTATTAAACTTAACTATTTTCTTGAACAGTCAACTGAATAAAAAGAAACTTCCTGCGTATCTTCACTAAAACTGTTGTCCTTTTTTTGATTGCAGAAAAGGTTTATGTAAATCTCCAGTAGCATCAGCTGCAGATCACCAAGAAGCCATCTCAAAGTGATGTATCTTAGAGAGTTTAAACACTAAAAACACTAACAACATATTTACCATTAGCATAAATTAATCATTAAATTACCTCCCATCTAGCTCTCGGACAGCATCAGCTGCATCTCGGGGATCTTCAAATTCAACAAAAGCAAAGCCGGGAGGGTTTCTAGCAACCCACACGCTTCGGAGTGGTCCATAATAACCAAAAGCTCGTTCCAATTCAGTCTTGTTACCATTGTTTCCAAGATTACCTACATAAACCTTACAGTCCAATGGACAGGAATCACGATGCATTTCTGTAATAAAAAAATACCCAAAATGTTAATCATTTACCCAAATAATATACACAATGAAAAATCAGATCCTCAGGAAGGAATTCCAAAATACTAAAAACTAATCAAGTAAAAGTACTAGCCGTGAAACACTCATTTCTTCCTAATCATTTCTGATAACTACCAGGAAGCCAGCACAAACTGCTAAGAAAAAATGCCTCCTTGAGAAGCGAGGGGGGAAAAACACTGGAGGAACATTTACTACAATCTGGGCACTGCATTTAGAGACTTAACCAGTCCTCTCAATTATCTCAAAAAGAAAGCACTTAGAAAAGTAGGATAACCTACTGAGAAGCAAATCGTGGAGACTCAAAAACGAAATGAAAACAATGCTGAAAATAAAACAGGAGTTAAGGCTAAATCGCTAGGAAAGTGACGCTAATGCACCTTCATAAGCAAAGCATAACCAGCTTCATTCCTCATGCAGCAAGACAAGCTGTTCATTTTAAAATATATACCTCATAGCAGCACTACTCTCGACAGCCAAGAGGTGTTGACCCAAAAGGCCGTCAGTGGATAATTAAGCACTACATTATCCATACGATGGATCATTCCGGAAAAAAGTGCTGATAAATGCAACTGATAAAGGCAAAGGTACTGACAACCGTGGGTGAACTGCAAAAACATGCTAAGTCACACAAGCCAGACACAAAAGTGCACCTATTACGATTCCATGTGCATGAACAATACTCAAAATAGGTAAATCCAGGCACAGATTAGTGGTTACCAGGGGTTGGGGCAGAGGGGTCAGGGGAAACGGGGAGCGGGTGCTTAACAGGTACAGATCTCCTCAGGGGGGAATAGAAATGCTTCGGAACTAGAGAGATGTGATGGTTGCACAACATCGTGAATGTACTAAATACCACTGAAGTGTACACTTTAAAAGGAATCTTCCGTTAATTTCACCTGGGGCGGGGGGGGGGGTGGGGGATAGGTGTGTGTTATGCCAAGAATTCACTGCACCTCGGGGGCGTCTGTTTGATAAACCTTCAACAGTGAAGGTCGCCTGGGCAATACAATCTAGTCAACTTGCCGGCCAGCTTCACCTGCCCGACAGAACAGCCTACCCCGAAATTCAACTCAAGGGCTTTTCCAAACGCCACGCACTTCTCACTCTGATCTTATCCTATTAAAAAAAACCAGCCCAGACACATCCTATCCGCGTGGCCCCACCCTGTGCCCACGAGTTCTGAGCCCCAACCACGGCTGGAAATTGCTTCCCCAAAAACTTTGCCGTGGACCCGTCTCAAGCCTAACTACGCGGGAAATGGCTGCAAGAACAACGCAGCTCAAGGAAGACCGGTTTAAAAAAAAAAAACGTGGGTTCAGGCTGCAAAAAACGGAGTCCAATTAGAACGGCATGAAAATAAAGACTGAATACAGAAATCACTTCACATGGACGGAAAGGACCAGTGTGGATGAGTGACTTGAGAAAAAAAATCCCGTGAAGCTTTCTATGAAAACGTGGGGCCCAAAGATCGAGGGGCGGAAAAAAAGGCGCCATAAATCGGAAGGCCGCAGCCCGGAGTACAACTCGGCTGCCGGCTCCCCCCACCGCTGCCGGTCAACCCTCGAGTAATCCCACAGCCCGCTTCACCCCAGCCAAGGATTCCAAACACCTCCGCTTCAAGACCGGGGGACATCCTCTGAGGGGCCGGGAGCCCCCGCCACCGCCACCGCCCCGTGCTGAACGTCACAAAATGGCGGCGGCGTCTCTTTGTCTCAATCCGGAGCCGCCATTGGGCCTGGCTCCACCTCGGCACGGTCACGTTCCATTTCCCACTTCACTCCTTCAGTCGCTGGTCTCTTACCGAGATCTTGGGATAGAAATGCGGAGGCTCAAATCCACACACCCTCGGACGGCTCTTCCCGCTCCCCTCCCGCCCGGACCCCGCAGATGCTCACGCTACCCCGGAGTCCACGAAATGGCGGACCACCGCCTTCTCCTCGCCCCTATTTATACGCCGCCCTGGGGTCACATGATTGGACGAGTTCGCCCAATGAGAGGCGGAAGAGGCCGTGACGTAGCGGCTACAAACGCAACGAGAACCGCGGTTGCCGAGAGCGCGCCGTGGCTGTGCCTCTTGGTTCTTGGAGAGGTGCGCTTCCGTGCTCCGGTGGCCTCGGGCCTGGCGCTCCCTCGGGTGTCGTTCCCGCCTTGCCGACCTCCAAGTTACTCTCAGTCCCCTCTCCCTCATCTCCGAATAGGCTGGGGTTTAATAACACCTCCACCGTCACTCCCAAACCCTGATACAGCCATGGCTCCTAGTAAGATTCAGGTGGTGGATGAATTCGTCAATTACTTCATCCTCGTGAGCGGTTAGGCTGGAAATCAGACCATCGCGTTTGCAAATATGCTTCACTGTAGCTCCCAAGGTCACTGAGCTGTTTGTGACCGAGCTACTATCACACTATTCCCGCCCAGGTCCCACACTTAGGGAATAGCTCGATCCTGGGAAGTGCCCGCATCTGGCTGCTTTCCCGCCTCTCACCCAAACGGCGGGATTAGGCAGAGACGGTGGCGTCATCATCCTGGACTCTTAAAATGTGTGATAGAAAATCAAAAGCAAGTGAGACCGGTCAGGCCATCTGGAAATTATCACCTTTAGTAAATAACAGTAAAAGGAAGCTCCTGAAAAAGATCGAATTTAAATTCTGGGCCCCCAAACAAATGCCAGGCACGGCACCTCTGGCCTTTCTCCTAAAAGGCTGCTGTATTATTGACCTGGGGTGGGGTGGAGTCCGTGGGCCACGCACACTTTCCTCTGTTCTCTTCCCCTAGGAAGACAGAGCTGCGGGAATAACTCACTGTTGGGAGAGAAATACCGCGGTTGTGTCAGAAAAATCAGCAAACTCTCCCTCTCTGGAACAGTGAGTTCAGCTGGAAAGTTTGTCTGATGTCCTCAAACTTACTCCCCCAGCCTCTTTCAATGGAGTCTGACTTACCGCTAAAATTTATTGAAATCTCTCCAGAAAAAGAAAAACAATAATCACCTGTATTTTCAGTCATTGGCTGAAAGATGCCAGTTATTTACTTATGTTTTCTCTCTCCCAGATAACTTTGTTTTGAAGCCTTATCTCTTATTGTGGCTCTAAAATGTTTCTCTATAGTGGGAAAGAAATGCAAAGATTTAATCGTGCTCTGAGCCTTAGTTTTCTCACCTGTAAAATGGGGATTTCATACTGCAAGGGAAGACAGGCTCTGAGAACTACTGTTGTTCAGCAGGATCCTGAGCTCGCCTTCCTGGGGCGTTTCCCAGGGGAGGGAGGATTCTAGCAAATCCTTTCTCTTTCTCTTCTGACTTTTCTTCCCTTCACTACATGTTTTTCTCCTCTGGCTCACTTATATTTACCTTGCTTTGCTCCCTTCCTCTGTGTAAGCTTTTCTCCCTTTTTTAATTTTGTTTCCTTCTATCAAAGCAAAGGCTTTGAAGTCAAACCAGTCCTCAGTACTGCTGCTCCTCACTGCTAAAGTGTCTTGGGAAGAATCCCTTCACCTCTCAGGATTAGCTTCCTCTCTGTAAAATGGGATAATAAGACCAGCCCCGCAGGATTGTTACTGCTGTCTCCTCCCACAGGAACTTCAGCTTTTGTCAGTTGGGGTCACTCTTGCATCCCCAGGGCCTGGGGACAAACCTAGTACACAGCAGGCAATCAATACGTGTTTGATTATTTAATTAATTAAATGAGTATGTAAATTATGTGGCACAATCTCTGCTCAAAAAATACTTTTTAAATGTTGTTTTTACATCTCAGTATCCAGTTCTTTCCCACCATTTTCCTGTTTTTTTGTTTGTGTGTGTAATGCTAGTATAGCAACCATCTTTCTTTTTTTTTTTAAGATTGGCACCTGAGCTAACAACTGTGGCCAATCTTTTTTTTTTTTTTTTTTCACTTTATCTCCCCAAATCCCCCCTGGTACATAGTTGTATATCTTAGTTGCAGGTCCTTCTAGTTGTGACATATGGGATGCCTCCTCGACATGGCCTGACGAGTGGTGCCATGTCTGCCCCCAGGATCCGAACCAGCGAAACCCTGGGCCGCCGCAGCGGGACGCGCGAACTTAACCACTCGGCCACAGGGCCGGCCCCGCAACCATCTTTCAATGGAGCTCTCTTCCTCCCTCCAACTGTATTCTCAAATACACTTTGAACCTCCTCTGGCCATCCACACACACTTTCCATCTTCTGGTAACTACAGCCAAGTGGATTATCCATAAATTATGGAATAGTTTAATGTTCCTTTAAATTTATTCGACCACCAACCGCTCTTGTCTAGACCCCAGAACCACATGAAGCTTCGAGAGGACATATAAGAAGGTCTTGGGAGGGACAGAATGGGAATCATATGTTGTAGTGAACATCTCTTGATTTTCTTTGGGGAACTTTTTCACAGACTATGTTATTGACTCAGGTGTGGTTGGGCCCTATGCCCCACTTTTTCAGGGTTAGGGACATGACCACCCCTGGTTAATGAAATCATTCCATTTCTTAGCCCCTCCCCACCCCATTACTTCAGGAATGAATGAGTAATCATTCAGACTAGTCAACTGTTAATTCCAGCGCAACTGCTAGGGCAACCAGAGAGGTGCTCATTTCCTCTGACTAGTGGGGTCCTGAGCCAGGGCAGCCACCCTGTTTCCAGGAGGGAAGCAGCTGGTCTCAGTGGACCCAAGGGGAGAGGGAGGGAGAGCTGAGAGGTGGGAAATAAGGAGCCCTGGAACTCTTGGTTAAGAAGCTCTAAACCCAGTTCCACTTTTAGAATTCCGTTAAGCCACTTTGACTTGGTTTTTTTGCTGTCACTTACAAGCAGAAAGATTCGAAATACGGAAATTACTCTGACAGGCTTCTAACTACCTCAAGTTGAAAACCATGGCACTAAAGTTATCTTCCAATTCTAAGATTCACCCATTACCAATTCACTAAGTACTTTTTTTTTAATTAAATTAAGAAAGTATTGATGGCCCACCATTAATACCCATGTATAAGAATTAAAGCTTTGAATATTGTGAGTTCATTAAGTAATTCATTAACTACTTGGTTCAGTCAAGGTCTTGGCAGGAGACAGATGGCCTGATGAACAAAGAGTTAACTGAAGAGTTAATTATTTACGGAGTTGTGGGCAGCGTTAAGGAAACCCACAGGGGAAGTGGGACTCCCAGAGGCAGCTCTTAGGCCCAACGGGGCAAGGAACGGAACAGGGTTACCAGAACCAGCCAAGTTCCCTGGGGAAGAGAGGTCACTATGGCCTTAGGTAGAGCTACGGCAGCCCAGTTTTGGGGGGATTGGAGGTGGAATGGAAGCCGGGTACCTGAGGGTTACTGTGGATGTTAAACCAATCTGCTATTTTCCTGTTTAAGCTGAGGGGTGTCTCAGGGGTCTTGAAGATTTGTAAGCTTGTTTTGCAGAAGACAGAGAATGCCTTTGGGGAGGTTGCAGTCACCAGATGGCTGGTCCCCAGCAGCCAGTGGCAGCCCAGAAGTCAGGTTGCCCAGGGGCCTATTGGGAGGGACCCTTTGTTTCCCTGAAGCTCCTCCTGCCACGCCCCTTAGCTCTATAAAACCCCCCTGCTTTCTGTTCTTAGATGAGGTGGATTTGAGCAAACCCATGCTCCCGCCTTCTCCTCTTGGCCAGCTCCAATGGGGTCTTTCTCCGTCTCCAAGCACTGATGTCTCAGTGTTTGGCTTTCTGTACATCAGGCACACAAATTTGAGATTAAGAAGTTCGGTATTAGAGTAGCTGGACCACTCTCTATTCCCGTAGTCCCATCTTTTAATGATGGCTTTTATTGCCCAAAGCCATCTGGAAACCTGAGGGCAAGAGAGCTGAGTGATACAAGCCTGGAAGTAGGCCTCCCAGGGCACAGAGCAGGGAGGGCAGTGAAGACCGGAAAACTGATGAAGGGTTGTGCTGTCCAATATGTCAGCCACATGTGGTTATTTGAGTCTGAACTGAGATGTACTGTAAGCATAAAATATATGCTAGATTTCAAACAGTATGGAAAAAAATAAAATATCTCATTAATTTTTTATATTTATGACATCTTGAAATGATACTATTTTGGGGGCCAGACCGGTGGGGCAGTGGTTAAGTTTGCATGTTCCGCTTTAGTGGCCCAGGGTTCGCTAGTTCTGATCCCGGGTATGGACCTACGCTCTGCTTGTCAGACCACGCTGTGGCAGCCGTCCCACATAAAATAGAGGAAGATGGGCACAGATGTTAGCTCAGGGCCAGTCTTCCTCAGCAAAAAGAGGAGGATTGGCGGCAGATGTTAGCTCAGGGCTAATCTTCCTCAAAAAAAAAAAAAGAACGAACCGGCAAAACCCGGACCACTAGAGCAGAACGTGCGCACTTAACCGCTGCACCACCAGGCTGGCCCCCGAGAGTGCATTCTTTAATGGTTATGCAGATATGCAGTGTCTGTTTGAGAGGCCCTAAACCAGGCTTTTTAGTTCAAGCTGAATCAGTTTTGAACCTGAATAGTTACCCCATATACCTCAATACGTAAAAATTGTTTGTCAATCTACAGGGACAAATGGAAAATAACTACACACAATTGCAGCAAATAATCATTTAAAAATTCCTTTTAGTTCAATATCCTGGACAATTATGTGAAATTAGTGTTTCTGCAAATTACATAGTTTTAAGCTTTTAAAAAAGTACTTTGATACTTTGAGACTGTCAGCCTTCTCTGTTTTTATATGATTCCCTGAAATGTTTTTTGGATCATATTACAAATTTAACCATCATTCATTCATTCAAGAAGTACTTATTAGGCACCTTCTCTTTTCCAAACACTGAGATGGATTTGGAGGAAAAAGTAGTAAGCTAAAACAGAGCCTCCAGCTGCCATCATGGGGATGTGTTCCAATATAGAGGAGGATTAGAGAAAAATCACACAAGTAGTCGTGAAATTATTTGTGTGGAAAATGGTCTGGAGAGGGAAGTGGTGTCTTAAAAACATGTCATAGAAGAGATTGGCCTGATTAGGTAGACCAAGGAAGGCTTCCCGAGGAAGTGATGATTGAGCAAAAGCAGGTGGCATCAGGCAAGGTTTGTGGGAGAAGTGAGAAAATGTTCCTGGAAGAGGGTACAGAATGTGTAAAGTTCCTGTAGGAAGTAGAGGAATTTAAAAAAAAAAAAAAAAGCCAGTGTGGCTGAAGTACAGAGTGAAGGATAGATTTGAAATTTTATTAATATGTAAAATACTCATTTTATACATGTGTTTATTCATACATCAACAAGTACTTACCAACTGCCTAAGTGCTTTCAAGAAGCAAAGATGGGGGCCGGCCCGATGGCACAGCAGTTAAGTGTGCACCTTCCACTTGAACGGCCTGGGGTTTTACCGGTTCGGATCCCGGGTGTGGACACGGCACCGCTTGGCAAGCCATGCTGTGGTAGGCATCCCACATATAAAGTAGAGGAAGATGGGCATGGATGTGAGCTCAGGGCCAGTCTTCCTCAGCAAAAAGAGGAGGAATGGCAGCAGATGTTAGCTCAAGACTAATCTTCCTCAAAAAAATAAATAAAAAGAACCAAAGATGAATCCATCCATTCAGTCAGTCAATAAACATTCATTGAACACTTATTATGTTTCTCTCTGGAAGGCTGAGAGAGCTGTTATAATGTATGTTAGATGTATGTGCACCCAGGAGACGTCCCCCTACCCCCACTTAGAAGATTCCAGGTGACAACTAGACTTTTTATTGTCCGAGGGGGACTCTTGTGCCTGGAAAGGAATAATGATTGATTCTGGTGTTTTGCTTAATATTAAATTCATCCACATTTCCAATTCCCAAATCCAGTTCTTTTTGTATGGTTAAGCAAAACTCCCAGCTGTTATTTTATTTTCTGAAAATCTAATATTTTTAATAAGATCAATAATTCCCACTGTCTTTAGATAAATCTTTAGTTGGATCAGAAGTTAAGCAGAATTTTCCCAAAAAATTAACCTTATTTACACACTTGACTGATTGAATTCTTTTCAATATATCAAGCAAAATTTGTCCACTTAATACATTTAATTTTCTGAAACATTTCAAAGGTCTAACTTAAAATTCTAACAGGGAAGATATCCACGTTCATGGGTTGGAAGACTAAATATAGTTAAGAAGTCAATACTACCCAAAGCAATCTACATATTCGATGCAGTCTCTATCAAAATTCTAAAGACTTATTTTGAGGAAATAGAAAAGCCAATCCTCAAATTCATATGGAATTGCAAGGGGCCCCAAGCAGCCAAAAAAATACTGAAAAATAAGAACAAAGCTGGAAGATTCACACTTCCCAGTTTCAAAACTTACTACAAAGCTATGGTAACCAATACATTGTAGTACTAGCATCGGGATAGACATACAGACCAATAGAACAGAATTGAGAGTCCAGAAATAAACCCATTCATCTATAGCCACCTCATTTTTGACAAGGGCCAAGACTATTCACTGGGGAAAGGAGAGTCTCTTCAACCAGTGCTGTTGTGACAACTAGATATTCACATGCAAAAAAATGAAGTTGAACCCCTAACTAATACCATCTACAAAAATTGACTGCAAATGGGTCAATGACCTAAGTGTTAGATCTAAAATCATAAAACTTGAAAACATAGCCGAGGCTGGCCCCGTGGCCGAGCGGTCGAGTTTGGGCGCTCAGCTTTGGTGGTCCAGGATTTCTCTGGTTCGGATCCTGGGCACGGACATGGCACCGCTCATCAAGCCATGCTGAGGCAGCATCTCACATAGCAGAACTAGAAGGACCTACAACTAAGATATACAACTATCTGGGGGACTTTATGGAGAAGAAGAAAAGAAAAGAAAACACAGGGGTAAATCTTCATGACCTTGGATTTGGTGATGGATTTCTAGATATGACACCAAAAGCACATGCAACTAAAGAAAAAATAGCTAAATTGAACTTCATCAAAATTAAAAATGTTTGTGCTTTAAAGGGCATTATTAAGAAAGTGAAAAGGCAACTTTAGTGTAATAAAGAATTTGTCTCGGACAAATCTTTGTCCCGGGTTCCTGGCATTAAACTTCTAAAATCCTTGGAATTTCCTGAGCAACCACGTGATTAGAGGGTTGGGACGTTGAGCCAGCCCTCCCTCTAGGGAGAGCTGAGAGGGCTGGAGATTGAGTTCAATCATGTAGCCAATAATTTAATCAATCAAACCTATGTAACGGAACTCCCATTCAAATCTCCGGACTGAGGGTTAGTGGAGCTTCCTGGCTGGTGAACACATTGATGCACTGGGAGGGTGATGCACCCGGATTCTAAAGGAGAGAGCACAGAAGCTCTACGTCCGGGACCCTCCCAGACCTTGCCCTTTGCATTTCTCTATTTGGCTGCTCCTGATCTCTATTTTTGTAATAAAAATGGAACAGCAAGTATAATGGTTTCCTGAGTTCTGTGAGTCATTCTTATGAATTATCAAGCCTGAGGGAGTAGTGGGAACCCCTACATTTGTAGCCACAAAGTTCAGAAGTGCAGGTGGCCTGGAGACCCCAAGAAATTGAGGCTGGTGTCTTGTTGGGAACCATGCCCTTAAACCTATAGAGCCTGATGCTAACTCTGGGTGGCCACTGTCAGAGTTGGACTGCACTACACCAGTTGGTATTGCAACAGTTGGGGGTGAAATGTAATAACAACCCACAGAATGGGAGAAAATATTTGCAAATCACAAATCTGATAGGGGTCTAGTATCTAGAACTAGTATAAAGCACTCTTACAACTCAACAACGAAAAGACAAACAACCCAATTTAAAAAATGAGCAAACTATTTAAATAGACACTTCCCCAGAGAAGATATACGAATGGTGAACAAGCACATGAAAAGATGCTCAACATCACTAGTCATTAGGAAAATGCAAATCAAAAACACAGTGAGGTACAACTTCACATCCATCAGAATGGTTATAATAATAATTTCTTAAAAAAGGAAAATAACACATGTTGATGAGGATGTGGAGAAACGAGAACCCTCATATGTAGCTGGTGGGAATTTAAAATAGTGCAGCTGTTGTGGAAGTTTCACAGTTCATCGCAAAGTTAAACATAGAATTACCTTATGACCTAGTAATTCCACTTCTAGGTATATACCCCAAAGGATTGAAAACTGCTGCTCAAACAAGTACATGGACATACATGTTCATAGCAGCACTATCCACAATTGCCAGAAGGTAGGAACAGCTCAAATGTCCATTAATGGATAAACGAATTGTAATATATACACACAATGGAATATGATTCAGCTATAAAAAGGGATGAAGTACTGATACATGGTACAACGTAGATGAACCTTGAAAACATGATGCTAAGTGAAAGACACCAGTCACAAAAGGTCACGAATTGTCTGATTCTCTTTATAGGAAATATCCAGAATGGATAGAGTCACAGATAGAATGCAGACTGGTGGTGGTCATGGACAGAGGGGTGGTGGGAAGCAGCTGTTTAATGGACACCACGTTTCCTTTCAGAGTCCTGAACATATTTTGGAACTAGGCAGAGGTGGGGGTTGTACAGCATTGTGAATGTTGAATGCTACTGAACTGTTCACCTTAAAATGGTAAATTTTATGTTATGTGAATTTCACCCCAATTTAAAAAAAGAAATGGCGGGGCTGGCCCCGTGGCCAAGTGGTTAAGTTCGTGCACTCCGCTTCAGCGGCCCAGGGTTTTTCTGGTTCAGATCCTGGGCATGGACGTGGCACTGCTCATCAGGCCATGCTGAGGTGGCATCCCACATAGCACAGCCAGAAGGACCTACAACTAGAATATACAACTATGTGCTGGGGGGCTTTGGGGAGAAGAAGGAAAAAAAAAAGATTGGCAACAGATGTTAGCTCAGGTACCAATCTTTAAAAAAAGCAAAAAGAGAGAAAATTATAATAAGCGAAAGTGTTCTAAGCCTCTAAGGAACTCATAACTCCAATGGAATGGACTGGAGGTTTGTGTCCTCCCAAATCAGTATGTTGAGACTCTATCTCAATGTGATGGTATTTTGAGGTGTGGCCTTTGGGAAGTAATTAGGACAAGAGAGTGGAGCCCTCATGAATGGGATTAGTGGCCTTGTAAGAGGTCGCTAGAGAAGAAGCTTCTAGAGAGGCTTCTAGCCCTGTTTTGGCCATGTGAGGCTATGTGGAGAAGCCAGCAGTGTGCAACCCAGAAGAGGCCTCTCACCAGAACTTGACCAGGCTGGCACCCTGATTTCAGACTTCTAGCCTCCAAACCTGTGAGAAATACATTGGTGTTGTTTATAAGCCACCCAGTCTATAGCACTGTGTTACAGCAGCCCAGACTAACTAAGACAGCTAATAAATCAGATCTATGGATGTGATACATCCAAGTTTCAACTCTGGACCAGGACGTGGGATCTGAACACTGACTAAATATTTGATGACATTAAGGAATTATGATCAATTTTTAAAGAATTTATTTATTTGGTGAGGAAGATTGGCCCTGAGCAAACATCTGCTGCCAATCCTCCTCTTTTCTTTTTTTCCTCCCCAGAGCCCCACTGCATAGTTGTGTATTCTAGTTATAAGTCATTCTAGTTCTTCTGTGTGGGATGCTGCCACAGCATGGCTTGATGTGTTTTTTTTGGTGTGTAAGTCTGCACCCAGGATCCGAACCGGCAAACCCTGGGCCGCCAAAGTGGAGCGTGTGAACTTAACCACTCAGCCTCCTGTCTAAGTTTCTATACTTAGATTTTAATGACGATTAATACAAGTTCTTTTTACTGAAGAGCCAAAATACCTAAAATAGAATTCGGCTTTAAAACTTTTAAATTGGTTCACAGTTAGTTTCCAATAATCATCAGTTAATTATCTGATTTCTCCTAGTCTGGGGGGTGTCACATGACCACGGAAGTTTGTGAGCTGGCTGAGAGCATTTGAGTTGTTTTAGTTCCCTGACACCACTCCCACCAAATACCTTTCTCCACATGCAACTCCTCCCCGTCCCGAACACACACAATAAGTTTCACTCTCGTTTTCTCTGGAATTCACCTGATTTATAAAATGTCATTAGAGAAGTTGAAACAAGTGGAAATTGGGACACAGAGAGCTTAAATAACTTGCCCAAGGTCACGCAGCTTGTAAGTGATGGAGACGGGATTCAAACCCCGAGTCTGAAGCCTGGTGATAACTTGAGGAGCGGAATGCAGTAATGCTCAGAAACCGTGGCCATTTGGAAAGGCTGCCTTTGGCGTCTCTGCGTGTGTGTGTTTGTTTTTTCAGCTCCCCACGTTCCTCTGGGAGCCCAAGGAACAACATGTTACACGAACAGATGTCCTTCCTCGCTGTGCCCAGCCCCCAGCGGCAGCTCGGTTCCTGAGCCTCCTTTGCTGATTTCAGCGCCACCCTCTTCCCCCCTCCGTGGCGGCGCCTGAACTTCAATGCCTGCCTCAGTATATTACCTTATTTGGTTCTCAGACCCACAAAGAGGTCTGGAAAAGGATCCAAGCCAGAATAAAAGGATTGCTTATGCAGCTAGGGAATGAGAAATCTTTATTTCCGTGACCCTGGCTCAGGCTCTGGAAATCACAAATACAGAAAAACAAGTTTGGCCTCAAAAACAATTAGAAGAAGCAACTGAAGAGGGCAGAGTGGAGGTGTGGAGATGTCACGATTTTTACTGTGTGCTAAATGCTGTTTTTTGAAAGAGATCTGTGTTTATTCAGGACCGCCATGGCTGGCTTGCTTTCTTTCCTTCTTTCCTGAGTTTCTAGAGTTTACACATCAATCCAAGGAAACTCAGACCCAGAAAGTACAAAAAATTTTATGTAGCCGGTGCCACAGCTGTCATAATTTAGCATATGCTTATACGAAGCACTTACAACCTTGTAAACCTGATTCAGAGTCTGTCTCACTCTCCACACGCACTCTCTCTCATTTAATCCTTGAAACTCTCTGAGGTAGATGGTCTTATTCTCTCCATTTTATGGATGAAAAAACTGAGCACAAGAGGTTAAGTCCCAAGGTCCCAGAGCTCAGACTCACAGAGCCAGTGTGGAGCCCTGCAGTCAGGATACTAGCCACAGGCCCCGACTGCTTCTGAGGCCACCCGGGCGTTTGGAGTCCCTGTCCTACTTGACCTGTCAAATTTTAGCCTGCTGATTGCCTTCTTCTTACGTCTCTGTCCTTCTGCTCCCAGGTTTGCAAGTTCCCAACTCTCTGGCTCCTCATTCTCAGTGCCTTTCTCTGTACTTCTTTCTCCCCTGCCCACTAAGGTATGGAGCCTCAGGATTCCCTCCTCCATCTTCTGGACTCGCTGTGTGTGTCTCTCCGTGACGGACCTCATCTGCTTTCAGGACCTAAGTTCTTTGCTTTGTCTTTGATGAGGTGTCTATTCTTCCACTCCTGAACCATGCATCCAAACATACACTCTATTTTCTTACGTCCCCATGGTACTTCAGATCCCCAAATCACCATCTTTCTATCCTGTGCGCCACATCGGAGTGTTGCTGCCTCCAGGCCATGAGCCTCATGGCTGTCATACCTGGCCCCCACCTAGTCCCTGGTATCTCATCTATCCTTTCCAGAAACAAGCTGTGTGCCTCTGCATCGAGTCCCCTTTGCCTGGAATGCCCTTGCCTGGGTTTTTTCAACTTTTGATCCCAACGGTAAGAGATACATGGGACAAACAACCCAGTATTCACCTGAGTACATGACTCAGAGGTAAGCGGTGTCTAGGCTGTCTCAACAGTGGCTGACAACACGTGGTCACATTCAAGTTAGAATATAGGTGCTAGGTCACACCAATTAGAATTCCAGTCCAGTTTGTGTCCACACCCAGAGGAGTTATTCAAAATATTTAACCATAGTTCAGCCTAGACCCTAACTAGTCAAAATGGTCATGAGAGGGTGGCAAGAGAAGAGGCTGGGTGCTGGGGGTGAGTGGAAGATAGGCACGGGTGTTGAGGGCCATTCTCAAGCAGCGGTTATTTACCAACGAACACAGAAGCATTTGAATGTTTTAACAACTGCTTATGTCTGTTCCAGAGCCTTCCAGCTGAACGTCAGCCCTGTCTTCGCCTTAGCTTCCGTGTCTCTTACCGATCCAGCCTCTAACCCCCCTTTCAGATTCCTGGCTTTTCTGCCACTTGCTACTTTCTGCCCCATCCTTGCTTGGAAAAGAGCCCAGGAGGTCACCTAATTACTTCTAATTTCTGAAAGAAAAGCAGTCTGTTCAGACAGAAGTCAACGAAGGGGGCTTTCATGGCAAAGGAATATATTTGAGGCCTGTTGGGCCCCAGTGTTCAGCTTCCGCCTCATTCCAGCAGATTCTGGGAAGGGCAGCACAGCAGCCTGTGGGACACTCAGTAATGACTGTGCTGTGAATGGATGAGTTAATGAGGGGGAGATGAAATGTTTCTCAATAGGCTCTGACCACGTGACTAGGAAGCAGGCGCCCAGTACAGGCCTACTGTGACAAGTCTTCAAAGTACCTTGGCAACTGAGACCTTTTAGTTTAGAGGCAAACTCTTAGCAGGATTCTTTTTTTTTTTTTTTGAGGAAGATTAGCCCTGAGCTAACACCTGCCACCAATCCTCCTCTTTTTGCTGAGGAAGACTGGCCCTGAGCTAATATCCATGCCCATCTTCCTCTACTTTATATGTGGGATGCCTAACACAGCATGGCTTGCTAAGCGGTGCCATGCCTTCACCCGGGATCTGAACTGGCAGACCCTGGGCCATCAAAGTGGAACATACGCACTTAACCACTGAGCCACCGGGCCAGCCTCCAGGATTCTTATTGTTGGCTGAGATTGAGACCTTGAGCAGCTTCCTTAAGTTCTTTGAATTGTATTGTCATATCCTACATACTGCAAAATGGGAAAACAAGAATGAGTTACCTCAACCAAAAAGGAGCATGAGGATTAAAACAAATCTTTGTTTTGAAAATTGGCAATTAAAGGGAAAGAATTAAACATTTAACCTCCTTTCTAGTGGGAACTATATTTAGGATAACTACATAATCTCAGTTGGTGAGAGAAAGCTCTATTTTACTGAAGAATGCCAGCTAGTCAATATAGAAATAATGTTGGATATTTAGAGCATTTTGCAAGCTCTAATGAAATCGATTCAAGAATTATCAATTAGTTTTAAAATCTACCCATTAGAATGGCTAAAATTAAAAAGCCTAACCATACTAAATGTTGGTGAGGATATGGAGGAACTCTCATACAAGGCTGGTGGGAATGTGAAATATACAGTTTGGTAACTTCTTAAGAAGTCAAACATGTACTCACCATATGACTCAGCCATTCTACTTCTAGGTATTTACCCAAGAGAAAGGAAAGTGTATGTCCATACAAAGACTTATAAATGAATGTTCATAGCAGCTTTCTTTGTAGTAGACCAAAAAGACTCTTTGAAGAGATCAAGGGTGTGACTCATAGATCCTCTCATCTATGTCAACGAAAAAAAAAATAGAGATGAGATTATCTAGGAAAGGTAAGTAGAGAAACTGCTTATCTCCTGGAGTGAATTCCCATGACATACACAGGAGACCCACAAGGCTCTGGAGAATTTTATACCAGCAAAAACACTGACAGCTTGGCCTGAAAGGGACAGAGAGAAAGTAAAATGAAAGGAGTCTGTTGGACCCCTAAAATTCTACAGACAGGAAGCAGGCTGATAAAACTACTTAGCTGTAGGGGCCAGCCCAGTGGCATAGTGGTTAAGTTTGTGCACTTCGTTTTGGTGGCCTGGGGTTCACGGGTTTGGATCCCAGGCATGGACCTACACATGGCTCATCAAGCCATGCTGTGGCAGCCACCCACATACAAAATAGAGGAAGAGGCACAGGGGTTAGCTCAGGGCCAATCTTCCTCACCAAAACAAAAGAAAACTACTTAGCTGTAAACATGCGCGCCTTTCATGGAAAGGGAAAGATGACTCAGAGGACAAAGTCTTGGACCCAGAGAACAGGGCTGAGAGCCATAGAGCATTATTCCCAGGCCTTGAAACCTAATGAAATTTACCCAGCTGGATTTTTAAATTTCTTGGGTCCAGTGATTCTTTCATTCTTTCTATTTTTTTCCTCTTTGAATGGAAATGTCAATAACTGTTATCTTATGCCAGTCCCACCATTGTCTTTTGAGAACAAAAAACTTATTTTCTAGTTTCACAAGTCCACAGATAGAGAAGAATATTGCCCCAGGATGGATTATATTCAGAGTCTCACTCATATCTAATTTAGATGATTTCAGTGATGAGATTTAGATGGGATTTGGGACTTTGAGTTGATGCTATAATGGGTTGAGACTTTCGGGGAATGGGGTGAATATATATGGCATATCAGATGGACATAAATCTCTGGACATCATAGAGCAGATTGTGGCAAGCAGAATAATGATCCCTCAAAGACGTCCACATCCTAATTCCTGGAACCTATGAATATGTATGTTACATGGCAAAATGGAATTAAGGGAGCAGATAGAATTAGGGTTACTGATCAAATGACTGTAAAATGGGGAGATTATCCTGGATTATCTGGGTAGGCCCTATGTAATCACGGGGTCCTGAAAAGTGGAAGAGAGGGTCAGAGGGAGACATGACTACGAAGAATGGTCAGAGAGATGCAACATTGCTGGCTTTTAAGATGGACAAAGGGGACCGTGAATCAGGGAATGTGAGCAGCCTTTAGAAGCTGGAAAAGGCAAGGAAGTGGGTTTTCCCCTAGAGCTTCCACATAGGAACACAGCCCTGCGGTCCCCTTGATCGAAGCCCAGTGAGACCCATGTTGAATTTCTAACCTGCAGAACCGTAAGGGAACACATTTTGTATTGTTTTAAGCCACTAAATTTGTGGTAATTTGTTACAGCAGCAATAGAAAATCAATCTAGTACCCTTTAAAAATGTGCTTGTATGCCGATTATACCTTAAAAAGCTGTTAAAAATTAAGCAAATGGTTGATAGAGAACCGGATAAACAAATAGTGCCAGTTAATACTATATTGGTTTGCTTTCAGTCTCAAATTGGGAGTGGAGTGGACATAACTGTATAATGGGAGAATCAGACTGACGTTCTCCCAAGGCTGGTTCCATCTTGGCATCAGTAACGGGTCTAGACATTGTCTTCTGATGAGGTAATATGAAAACACAACACTTAAACTGTAGCCTAGCCAAAATGTTGAAACGAGTCTCTCACACCTTTAGATATAACTTTTAATTTACAGTAAATGCAGGGTGCAAGATAAACACTGGCACAAGGAAGTAGACAGACAAATCAGAAAGTGGAACATTCTGCAGGACAGCTGGCTTGGTCCCTCTCAAAGTCAATGTCATGACAACAGGATTAGGAGACACTAAGGGCCACATCCACCAGATCAATGAGCAGTCCTGCACCAGTATTGGTTTCAACAAATCTGCTATAAAGGACATTTTAGGGAGATATTTGAATATTAGGGAGAAATCTCAATATTAAATAAAATGAAAGTTTATGAGTGCAAAGGAAGAGATTGTTGACTGAGAAAAAGATTACAAAATAATATGAAGCATATCATTTTATTTGAGTTAAAAAGTATGTGTATGGAAAAAGATCCTGAAAGTTATTCACTAAAATGTTAAAAGTGGTAATTTCTGGGTAACAGGAGGATGATATTTTCTTATTTTTGCCTACTTGGATTTCCTAACTTTATGCCTTATACACACATGATTTTATAGTAATAAAGCGTTATTTCTAAAAAGAATGTTAGGATTACGTGAGACAATAGATAATAGAAAGAAAGCATTTGGACTACGTCACGCACACCTGTGGCTACCCCACAGCGTCTAGCACTGCGATAATAACTAACATTTCCTGTGGGTCACAAGGTGCCCGGCCCACCTCTAATTGCTTTGCCTGTATTCACTCACAGGCTTTCAGACCTTCTGGATGGTGACTGACAATAAGAAATGCATTTCCAGAACAATGCAGCACACTCATACATACACACTTTCATACTGTTCACAACAGAAACAAAAGCTTTCAGAAAACAATTACCTCTCCTGCATGTGTGCAATGCATTCTGATATCTTCTGTTAGATTGTATTCTGATTCTATTTCATTTTTTAAGAAACTCTGGTTAACCCATTAAATTGATTTATGAGCCACTAATGGGTCTTGACCTGCAGTTTGAAAAATCCTTTAACTCATTTAATATGCATACACACAGACACATACAAACTCCTATGTAGTAGGAACTATTGTTGTACCCATTTTTCAGAAGAGGAAATTCTGGCACAGAGAGGGTGAATAACTTGCCTAAGCACACACAGCTAAAGGTGACGTGGGAGAACCAGGATTCCAACCCAGGGAGCCAGCTCCAAAGCCTGTCCTCTCTCATCCCACTAGCCACACCCACTACTCACTTCTGCGAGTATCGGCTGATATGTGTCTCTGATTCTCCAAAGGAGTGATGCAAGAGTATTTGAACAGAGCTCTCTGTTAAGGTTATTGGAGTTTTCAAGTTTACAGCAGATTTAGGGAGCGGAAATCATATTTTCTGACTCTTGTAATTCACAATTAACAGCAGTTCTGTGTAAAGAGCATAGACTTAAAAGTCAGATAATTCTGGGTTCAAATATTGACTCCATACCAGGGACAGATCCAGATTTTGTGGATCTAAGCTAATACAATTTTGAAAACTTAGGAGAAAAATAACGCTTATGGATACAGAATCAGGTGCAGCTCCTTGAAAGGGGCTCATGGAAGAGGGGCCCTGTGGCTTCAGCTTCAGTAGCTTCCTGCTTAATTGGCCTCAGTCTGCTCTTCATTAGTCCTTTATTTCTGACGCTCAGTTTGGTTTGGTTTGGTTTGGTTTGGTTTGGTGAGGAAGATTGGCCCTGGGCTAGCATCTGTTGCCAATCTTCCTCTTCTTGCTTGAGGAAGATGGTCCCTGAGCTAACATCCGTGCGTGTCTTTCCCTATTTTTTGCATGTGGGATGCTGCCACAGCATGACTTGATGAGTGGTGTGTAAGTCCCTGCCTGAGATCTGACCCCACGAACCCCTGGCCCTGAGCTAACATCCATGCCCATCTTCCTCTACTTTATATGTGGGACGCCCCCTCAGCATGGCCTGATGAGCAGTGCCATGTCCGCGCCCAGGATCCAAACCAGCGAAACCCTGGGCCGCTGAAGTGGAGCGTGTGAACTTAACCACTCGGCCACAGGGCCAGCCCCTAACACTCAGTTTTTTAATCTCTGAAATAGGAGTAACAATTCCTCTTTCTCATGGATGCCAGAAGAGCAATTGAAAGAACCTAGCTGAAGGACCTAGTGCAATGTTCTTTGACTAGATTCTCAATAAGTGATTGTTAATAATAACGATGATAATGCTTAAAAAATAGAATACTTCAATGAGAAGTCCATTTTTAAGCAGGGTTTTGAAATAAAAACATGATATGGAGAAAAATTATTTTGTCAGTTTGTTTAAACCTCATCTCTGCCACTCAGCTCTCCCTGGAGCCCAATTATTCTGGTTTCTCCAAAGCTCTCTCTCCAAGGAGATATCTAAGTGAGGGCAAGAAAGCAGAGCTTCCAAAAACCAAGGCAGATAGAGAGAGCATCACGGGAGAAAGTTGTCTGCGGGGACTCCTGAAGGCCAGATTTCTGCTCTATGGCTGTCAAGAAGAAGAGAGATTTCAACTTTTTTTTTTTGAGGAAGATTAGCCCTGAGCTAACTACTGCCAATCCTCCTCTTTTTGCTGAGGAAGCCTGGCCCTGAGCTAACATCCATGCTCATCTTCCTCCACTTTATATGTGGGACGCCTGCCACAGCTTGGTGTGCCAAGTGGTACCATGTCCGCACCTGGGATCCAAACCAGCAAACCCCGGGCTGCCGAAGTGGAGGGTGTGCACTTAACCGCTGTGCCACCCGGCCAGTGCCAAGATTTCACCATTTTAAGTCTTTCTCAATCAGCCAAAGGAAGGCAGATGTCAAGGTGCGTCTGAAGGAGGCGTTGAGGGTGTTGAGGGAGAAGGCAGCCAGACTCTATTCTGGGAGTGTCAAGTTTTAGTCACCTGCAGGCAAACTCTTAGTGCGTGTTGTTCTGCTGTGTCCGGAGGGATTATCAAATAGCAAGAAGCCTCTGGAGTCGGCCTCCTGCCCCCGGAGAACCAGCAGTATTTGCAGAAAAGCATGAGGTCACTGGCCTTCCACTTGCATCTGACATTTGCCTCCCAGGGTTTGAGATTCTAAAAAAAGGAGGTATGTTAATAATGCAGATTCAAAGAAAATGTGATGCGAGTGTTTCTCAAACATGTGGCTTCTCTCGGTTGTCTGCAGGCTTTTTGTTTGGGGTGACCGTGTTGCTCCATTTAGGTAATAAATAATAAATGGGGATATGTGGGAAGAGAAAGGTCAAAAAATGGTAGGAGGCAATTAGATTAATTAGGTAACTAAGGGGAGATATGTGGGTGATTATTAACTTTCTTGCTAGCTACGTTTAGGCACAAATACATGTTTTATTTTTCTTAATATTTACAAATGGCTCATACTCTTTGCTATTCAACAGTCACAAAATCTTCACATTTTCCCCCAGAAATTCCTCTGTGTAATGTTGAAGATGAAACAACACTTGTTTTTCTCCTCTCTGGCAAAATGATTTTTTTCTGTCTGCTACGCCTATTTATCTACTAAGGACATCAGGCAGTTCTGGTTCATCTGCTGTCTTCACACCCACATTTCCTAGATTCTCAGTATCCACAGCACTGTGCCAGGAGGCTACTTTGGAATATTGACCGGTGGCTTTTGTCCCCAGGATTTTCTTTTCTCCATTGCCTTTCCCCCCATTCAATGAACCAAATGTTTGTTAACCCAGGGAAGGGTGGACCATGCTGAAAGAAGGAGTCCTCCTGACTTGGAGCCAGGACCCTGTGGGAAATAGAAAGGACCACGTGCAGACAACTCTCAGGGCTGGAAGAGTCCACCCCACCTCCAGGGGAGATCAGGGGCCCCGGACTGAGGAGAAGCGGATGGAGAACTCAGAAGCGTGTGCATTCCAGGCCCTGTGCTGTGCCCCCATCACTGGTCCAGGCCTTCTGAGATGGGAGTTAGGAGCGGGGAGGAGAAGAATGCCCTGATAACGGTTTTGGTGTCTTCAGTGGTTGTTCCGTAAAATCTCATAGGAAGAGGCCGTGTGGCCACTGTCAGGTCCCCCTCAGGGACTGCTGCTTCAATCATTTCCAGTGACCACTTTGGATGAAATCTGGAAAAACATAAGGAAAATATTAAACTGCCTGAGGAGAATGAAAGAGAGCTTCCAGATCCCTTTAAACTAGCATTGCTGGGCACTGCGAACTCTCAGCACATTTCAGCCAGGCCAGCATAAGAGATCATGTTCAGGAGCAGAAAGCCACCCTCTCCTGTGTCTTCCCACCATAGGAGTCCCTGGACATTAGATACAACTCAGGGGAAAAGCTGGGGGTGTAGAATGACTCCAACACATCTAATTGCAATCTGTGATAATTGCTCCTCAGGCAAGGTACGGGAAGCCATGCGGACTGGTCCAGGGGGACAGGGAAGGGCATCCTGGGCTGAGACCTGAAGGGTGAGTTAAAGATAACTAGGTGTTTGTGAAGGTAGCAAGAAAATACAGTCCCTGGGCTGGCAATTACCTGGTGAGCCACCCAGAACTAATTACAAATGCTGTCACGAGGAAATCAGCAAGGAAACAAGGAGCAGGGACTGGTCAACAGTGGCAAATGCTGCCGAGAGGCCAAAGCAAATAAGGAGCACTGGATTAAAGAAGACGGAAGACATTGGTGTTCGCTTTGTCAAGAATAGTTTCAGCAGATTGTAGGAAGAAAGCAAAATGGCAGGAGGCTGAGACGTAGGGAAGGTGTAGAAATAAAGATGGTAAACAGAGACAACTCTTTCATGAAATTTGGCTGTGAAAGGAATGGTGGCAGTGGGAGCCGCACATGGGGTCAAAGGCAGAGACTTTAAATTGGGGAGCCTTTGAATATGTATAAACATTGCTGGCAAGCAGCAAGTACAGAGAGCCGGTAAAAGAGAGAGGATGGAGAGGGTGGACACTCAGGAGCAAAGGAGCCCTGAGGAACTGGGAAGTGACACAAGCCAAAGCCCAGGCAGGAAATTGGCCTGAAGAGGAAAAAAGTCTGAGAGTGAAGATGTCTGCAGATTTGGCGGCAGAAGGTGAGCGAGCCCTCTGTGAAGTGGGGCTGGTAGGATCTGCTAATGGCGGTGGGAAGGATTAGTAAAATCAAAGAACTGAAGAAGGTCGAAAAGAGCTGAAATAGCTAGTAGAGTGGGTACAAATTCCAGACGTGCAAGAAAAACCTTATTTTTCTGTACCTTTATTTCTATTTTGAGCTCTCATTCCTCTAGGGGGCAGATGCTTCATCTCAGTGAGTTCAAGAAGCGATAACAGAGAGGCTGTCAGATTCAGGGGTCTGGAGCTCAGAGAAGGGAAATGGGCTGACAACATCAAATTTTGGGGTCAGCAGAACACAGTTTGTCTCTGGAGTCCCAGGAGTCACTGACGCGGCTCAGGGAGAGAGGAGGACAAAGAGCCAGACTCGGAAAACCCCAACATTTAAAGGCCGAGTAGAGAAAGGAGAATCAACAAAGGAGATTCAGAGGGAAGAAAGAAAAGCAGGAGAGCATCAGGTTACAGAACTGAGGGAAGTGAATATTTTAAGTAAGTGAGATAAGAGGTCAATTAGAATTCGTATTATAAAATAGCCGTGAGTGTCAGGTCTTCTTTCTTTGGGTTGGGGCACAAAAAAAACAGTGAGAAGATATAATCATAATACCTACTCTTTATTTTTATTTATTTATTTTTTTAAAGATTTTATTTTTCCTTTTCCTCCCAAAGCCCCCTGGTAAATAGTTGTGCATTTTTAGTTGTGGGTCCTTCTGGTTGTGCTATGTGGGACGCTGCCCCAGCATGGCTTGATGAGCGGGGGCCATGTCAGTGCCTGGGATCCGAACCAGCGAAACCCTGGGCCGCCGAAGCAGAGTGCCTGAACTTAACCACTCAGCCACCAGGCCAGCCCCATACCTACTATTTATTGAGTACACAGTGCCTAATCATATCATTCAGCCAACTAATCAATTCTCAGTATATTAACTGAGGATACACCATGGGCTAAACTCTGTGCTGAGGACAATGTTCCCTCTCATTGTGCTCATCAGGGCTTCCCAACCTTTCTCACTGTCACACATAAAAAACGATAACATTTGTACATCCCCTGAAGTAAATGGATGATGAGGCTCTTTAAGGCTGCCTGGCACCTCTGGCTACACCGAGGGCTGGGAGATCCATATTTCATCACCCCCTGCCTCTGACCCGAGTTCTTTCTATTCCTATAGTGACAATGACTGCAGAGGAGTTTTATTGTTATGAGGGCTGAGCTGGGGACCACCCAGGGTAAGAGCTGCTAGTAGTCAACAGGGGGTTAGTCAGAGCCTTGGAGAATGGGGCAGGTTTCAAAAGGTTTCAAAAAAAAAATGCTAGGGGCCAGCCCGTGACCTAGTGGTTAAGTTAAGCATGCTCTGCTTCACCGGTGCTGGCCCAGTTCCCAGATATGGACCTACACCACTTGTTGGCATTCATGCTGTGGCAGTGACCCACATACAAAATAGAGGAAGATTGGCACAGATGTTAGCTCAGGGCGAATCTTCCTCAGCAAAAAAAAAAAGAAAGAAAGAAAGAAAGAAAGAAAGAAATAAGAAAAGCTACATTGGATTGTTCAGCTTTCACTAATGAGGAGGGGTGGGGAGAAAGAGGGAAAGAGAGGGGGGGAGAAAAGTTTATTCTAAAAATTAGGGAGGGGAAAACTTATTCTAAAAATTAGGAAGATTGGGGCTGGCCCCGTGGCCGAGTGGTTAAGTTCGCGCGCTCCGCTGCAGGCGGCCCAGTGTTTCGTTGGTTCGAATCCTGGGCGCAGACATGGCACTGCTCATCGAGCCACGCTGAAGCAGTGTCCCACATGCCACAACTAGAAGGACCCACATCGAAGAATATACAACTATGTACTGCAGGGCTTTGGGGAGAAAAAGGAAAAAGATAAAATCTTAAAAAAAAAAATTAGGAAGATTAAGCTTTGAGGTTCTTGAAGCAGTCTGAGATTCAACCTTAAGATTTAGGAGGTGAAAACACTTGTGAATTTCTGTTTGGCACAAGTGTGTCCACAGGTGCTGGTGCCTGCTCTGACTGTGCACAGTGCACAAGCAGCAGCACCCTGAGAGAATTTTGTTCCCCACGATAGAGTGCAACCGAAACAGGACTTCAGGGGTCAAATCCGATTGTCAATGGAATAATAGAGTTCACTCTTAAAAAATTCATTTTGGTATATCCATCACTGGAAAATTATACAGCCCTTAAAAAACCAATGAGGCAATTCTATTTGTCCTGATATGGAAGGATTTCCAAGATTTATTTCTCAGTGAAAAGTACAAAGTACAAAACAGTGCATTTAGAGTACTGTTTTCAGAATAGGTTATATATGGATATGTTTGCATGTGCAAAGAACATGGAAGGAGACACAAGATACTGATGACGAAGGTGGCCCATGGGGAGTGGAGCTCGGTGACCAGGGATCAAGGCGGGGTGTTTTCATCGTATACTCTTTTGAATTTTGTACTAAGGATTACTTATTTAATAAATAAATACATGTAAATACATAAAAGATGCCTTTGGTGAATCATTTTACAAGGTTCATTTGTAATACGAACAGCCACTCCCTATTTTGCTTTGGAAATGTTGACATTTGTGTACTGGGTGTTCTTAAAGCATGAAATACCAGAGTCCAAACCACACCCTGAGTGTTCTACATTTGAGGTCACTGACAAGACCAGCCATGCAAGTGTGACTTTCCAAAAGGCCAAACATTGTCAAGAGAGGCAGAACGAGTGGCAGGGGGCTTGATGCATTCCCAGCATCTGAGAACATCAGACAGAGAGGACGGTGGAGAGAGTTGGTACCATCTTCTTTCTTTTTTTTTTTTTTGAGGAAGATTAGCCCTGAGCTAACATCTGCTGCCAAGCCTCCTCTTTTTTTTTTTTTTAGCTGAGGAAGACTGGCCCTGAGCTCACATCCGTGCCCATCTCCCTCTAGTTTATATGTGGCATGCCTACCACAGCATGGCTTGCTGCACAGTGCCATGTCCACACCCAGGATCTGAACCGGTGAACCCCGGGCTGCCGAAGCAGAACGTGCGCACTTAACTGCTGAGCCACCAGGTCAGCCCCTCCTTTGTTTATAAATGAGGAAACCAAGGCCTAAAGGAGGAGTCTTGCTAATAGAGAGATCATGCCATTTTGTGTAAATAATGGAGAAAAATAAGTCTCTATATTCCTATTTGCAGAAAGAACTCCAGAAATACATAAAACACTATTATGAATGGCTAACATGTGGAGAGGGAAGGTGAGAAATGGGAGGACGGGAGACAGAGGTACGAAGGAGATTTTCACTTGGAACCTTTTATAATCCTTGATCTATATTTGAACAATACAAACCTATTTAAACACTTTTAGAGATGGACCATGACATCAACATGACTTACAATTCAGCTTTCAAGGAAGACAGCGTGAGGCTGCAGTCTCAGAGATAAATGAAGAATCTTGTGTTCAAACCACAGGTCAGCGCATTTGAAACACTGCCGCTTCAAATGCCAATGACTGCCTGAATTATTTTACCAAATCGAGATTTGTTTGAGATAACATGGGCCATGAGCGGGGCTTAGATCTCATTTTAGACCATAGGCAGACTTGTCAAAGTCATGCAGTAGCAGCCCCTTGCTAGTCTGTGGATTCAGTTGCATGGAGAGAGGAGAGTGGACAGGAAGTCAGGAAACCTGGTTCTAGCTGAGCTTTGCAATTTAATTTACCTGTGACTTTGGGCCACTTATTCCACTCCTTAGGCGAGTTTTCACACCCGTAAAATGGAAGGCTTAGATGAAGAGATCTCCAGGTCCCCTTTCGGCTCTGATATTATTGGATTCTGAAACAGTCGTTAGCAAGTCAGAAGTAAAGGGGAATTCATGAGATCATTTTTCAAAGCCGGGAGATGGTAACGGGCCGTTGGGTCTTCTTTTGCTTCTCTGACTTGAAGCTATACAAGACCTAGCAAGTGATCATCTTGTCCCCTTTCTCCTACGACTAAACAAGAGACACCCTGATGATGACCATCTGGTTTAGAGAAATGTTAATCAGTGCTCCATGAAACATCTCAAATACATTTGGGGAGTCCTGTAATAAACGTTCCTGGTGGAGAGTCGCGATGCTACTAAAGGTCCTGAGAAGTCCTGCAATAAACATAATTTTACTTAACCCAGCATTTCCAAAACTTATGGATATGGAACGCTTCGGTGTCCTATGACCTCTATTTGGAACAAATGGGATTCCCATGCCTCCGTTTTTATGGAATTTATGAGATCAGCTATCTGTTGGCATCCGGGACAGTTCCGGGGCCTCTGCAAATCTGGGAAGATTTTGCACATTCCTCAGGGAGCCTGAGAGTCTTGTGATTCATGCAGCTCTCCACCCCACCAGTTGAAAGAAAACCTTTCAGCAGCGGGAGCCTCAGAAACTCCCTTGTTTTACAGGAAGTTTCCCATCTAAGCACGATGAGGTCAGTGGATGTCTTCTCCCTCTCACTTCTGGCTTTCAGATTTATTTTTGCTTTGGGGAACTTGTTTTTGTCACTCTTTTTGTTCAGAAATTATAGTTCTCTTTCTCTCCTTGCTCCATAAGGTTTGTATACTCTCTTCCCTCCCAAACAGGTAAATGGGAAAAGTCTATCTATCATTTGGGTACTAGACCTGCCATGTTTCACATCCTTCCCTAGTTTTTGAGGTTTTTCCACCCTCAACTCCCAAAGAAACATTGACTCATCGTGACACACACACACACACAGTCATTTGGAAAAATTAACTTAAAATCTGTATTTCTTAAGACTTCTCAATTATTTTGGCCCCATCATGAAGCATTCAGTTTAAGTAAAAATCTCTAAGAAGGCAAAAATCACATGATCAAAGTTATCATTGGACTATGTGTTGGTATATCTGTAAGTCTGAAACCAAGAAATAACATGAAAAGCTACCTTTGCATTTAGTGCTTTCTTTTAGATTTTTGTTTGTTTGTTTTTTTGGCGAGGAAGATTGTCGCTGAGCTAACATCTATGCCAGTCTTCCTCGATCTTGTATGTGGGATGCTGCCACAGCATGGCTTGATGAGTGGTGTGTAGGTCCACACCTGAGATCTGTCCCACAAATGCCAGGCCATCGAAGCAGAGTGCACACACTTAACTTCTATGCCACCGGGCTGGCCCCTTTAGTGCTTTCTTTACTATGAGGTTTTCAGGTTTGTAGCCTAAGCATTAGGATAAAAATGACTAGTCAGACAGCTGCTGCAGGCCCAGTTAATTACACTAATGCTTCCTAGAAGGACTGGACCTGCAAATAAATTCTTTCTCCTGGCCAGGCTTGGTTATTGGCATTTACCACACAATATATGCTGTCTGAGCTCAGCATTGTCCCTGTTGCTCTCCTAGGACAGTGGGAAAGAAATGGAGATGAGAAGGCAGCTGGATGGGGGTGGAAGAG
Organism: Equus przewalskii; assembly: GCF_037783145.1. NCBI lineage: Eukaryota > Metazoa > Chordata > Mammalia > Perissodactyla > Equidae > Equus > Equus przewalskii. The sequence continues at coordinate 36,774,925 of NC_091849.1, read as the reverse complement.
GCACCCACTGACGCTCCCATCCACTTTATCCACCCTAGCACAATTCCACGATGGGTTGTCTTAGTTCACTTGGGAAATATTTGCTGAAAACTATTGCTGATATTTAAAGGGAGGGCCATGAGATTAAGTGGGAGGGGGACACTAAAGAGAAAAAAAAAATTGTGGGAGAGAGATTACATAGGAGGATGGAGGGTGTGATATTTAATTTTCTGTGTCAAGTTGGCTAGGCTATGGTCCCCAGTTTGGTCAAACACTACTCTAGATGTTGCTTGGAAGGTATGTTTTAGATACTATTAACATTTATAATCACTTTAAGTTAAGCAGATGACCCTCCATAATGTGGGTGGGCCTCATCCAATCAGTTGAAGGCCTTAAGAACAAAGGCTGAGGTGTCCCAAAGAAGAAGGAATTCTACCTCAAGATGACAATGTAGAAATCCTGAATTTCCAGTCTGCTGGCTTACCCTGTGGGTTTCAGACTCAAGACTGCAACATTAACTCTTGCCTGTGTTTTCAGCCTGCCAGCCTACCCTACAGATTTAGGACTTGCCAGGCCTCACAATCATGTGAGCCAGTTCCTTAAAACAAATCTGTCTCTCTCTCTCTCTAGCCTATTGCTTCTGTTTCTCCGGGAACCCTGAGTAATACAGAGGGCTCCAGAAAGGATGACCCTAGAGAAAAAAATGGAGCTGACAGACTGTGGGTTTGGCCACAATCTGAGAAAAGTTTTCCAGTCTTGGCAGAAAGCTTGCAGAAAAATCAGCGACAGATATTTTAAAACAAAACCGAGCAAGGGAAACCCTTAGGCCACCGTTAACTCCAGGGAAAACGAAAAATAGTACAAGAAGATAGGGTAATTATTCTGCTCTGCTTGGCTCAGTTGTAAACACTAAATATTAATTTAAGAAGAATGGCAGACGTATAGAAGAAGTTATGTGGAAGTTGTGGTGTAAGTGAGTTAAAATCTCATCTTCAGTGAGGAAATTAAAAAATACCTGAAACTGAAAATTTACACAATAGCATGTTATTTAGCACCAAGGAGGTAAACAGCAGAAGAAACAACTAAAAGCGTTGAAAGCAGCTGCTTCTGCCGAGTGAGTCCAGTGGGAGTGGGTGGGGCAGGCAATTGTTTATCATCATAAGTCTTGTAGAGCGTTTGGTTTCTTTGAAGTCCATATGCGTATTACTTTGATAAAAATAAAAACTGAATTAAAAGTTATGTGAGTCCAATGGGGAAAGTTGGGAAAGTACAGAAAAGTATAAAGAAGAAAATAATAACCACTCACAATTCTTCCACTCTGAGAAAGCAACTATGCGCATTTCAGAGGAAGAGGATTATTAAATAAATTTGCTGAGATTAAATTTTAGAGCTTGAGGATTTCAAAATATTACAACTTAGGTATAAACGAACAAATAATAGGATAATTAACTGCATGTGTAATATTGTGGGTATAATTATATTCAGTATAATCATATACAATATGAGCCCATATGTGTTTATATGTGTATTAGAAAGTAGTCTGGAGGGATACTCACCCAAATGTTACTTGGTGGTGACCAGGGCCAGGACTAGGGTGGGCAAGCGAGGTGCCTTGGATACACAACATAAGGGTGAGCTTACTCTCACGGTCACGCAAGCGCCGGGGCCGCATCTGAGCTTGCACGCCTCCTTCAGTGCTGTGTCCTAGGTGCTTCACTTGCCTCACCCGCGTCTGGCCCTGGTAGGGACCTAGGGCTGCCGGATCATGGGCTCTTTCTCCTTCTGATTTTTCCCTTAGATCCATGTTCAAGTTCCTGGCTACTCCAAGTGTGGTACATGGACCAGCGGCATTAGCATCACCTGGGAGCTTGTTTGAAATGCAGAATCTCAGCCCTGTTCAGACTATTTGAATCGGAACCTGTAGTTTAACTGAATCCCAGGGGATTTGTGTGCGTGTTACAGTTTGAGAAACACTGGGCTAGCAGACACCAAGCACAGTTCCTATCCTCTTATGGTAGGAATTTTCAGAGGCAACTGATGTCATTGTCCCCAATGGGTGGGGCACACACTACAGGGTAACATACCTGTCCTTTAGAGGACTGTGGGCGCTGCTGAGAGGCTGGGTGTCAACGGGTGAAGTAATCGCAGGTCAGCCTGATGGAGGAGAAGCAAGTGATTCCCTTGGGACAAAGAACAATTTGGAGCAACGTTTAAAAAGAAAGGATGGGGCAGCCTGGTGGCACAGCAGTTAAGTGCATACGTTCTGCTTTGGCAGCCCGGGGTTTGCCAGTTCAGATCCCGGGTGTGGACATGGCACTGCTTGGCAAGCCATGCTGTGGCAGGTGTCCCACGTATAAAGTAGAGAAAGATGGGCATGGATGTTAGCTCAGGGCCAGTCTCCCTCAGCAAAAAGAGGATTGGCAGCAGTTAGCTCAGGGCTAGTCTTCCTCAAAAAAAAAAAAAAAAAAGGGAAGGCTAGTGGCTCTGAAACTGGGGAAAAGAGCAAGACAAAAAAGTATTCACACCAAGTAACTCAAGTCCCATGGGGATAGAGAATAACAGTGTATTCGGTTGTTTTTTCTAAAAGTTTTTAGAGAAATTTGTTATAAAACTGAGAAGCTTGGATTAGGTGATTTATATAGTAATTATAATTTTATGAGGGCAGAGATAATATATGATAGAAAATATAAAGGGATTGACTCTGTCCAGTGTTCCCATTAACCAGAAGTCAATTAACAAGGGTCCTGCTATATGTCAGTTCTCCATTTAGGTTAGTAAATTAGACTAAGAACAGCAAAGTAATATAATTACCATGGCAGACATTATTAGCTAGATAACCCCAAACCCCTTTCTTCCTTGCCTGCCCCCATTACAGAGCATAAAAAAGCTGAATACTGCTTTCCCAAGGAGGGTGGCCATGTGATACAATTCTGGCCAATGAGACCTCAGTGGAAGTCTCTAGAAACTCTAGCAAGCAGCCCCCATTCTTGCTGGAGTGGATTCAGAGCGATCTTTTCAGGGCCTGGAGCAAGACACTCAACTAGGTACAAAATTTATGCGGGTGGCAAAAAACTCAGCAATCAAGATATCTTAAGAATTAAAAATCAATGTAAAAAAATCCATGATGAACAAAATAGCAACATTTAAAATAAAGGCAGGATCCAACAACACCAGTATTAGAGTGAGGCAAATGAGTCCAAGTCCAGGGACAGATCACCCTACTTTCCAGCTCACAGTCTGGAGTGGGTAAGTGATTGGTGGCACTGTGGTTTTGTGCCCACTCCCTAGGCGCAAGGAAGTCTAGGAGGCAGGATGTCTGGAATTGCCAGTTTTGATAGTGAGAAGTGGATTCAGGACCTAGGGGGTCAAAACCAACGACAAATATGTGCCACACTTTCTGGAGTCAGGGTAAAATGCCATCTCTTGGATCCATGAAGGGAGAGCAGCATATTCTGGCTGGGCTATTTTGAGGAAAATTTTAGTATTTATTAGAGTTAGGGAACAGATAAATTAACATAGGACTATAGAGAGCAGAGAATGAAATCTCTCTTCTGAAACTGGGAAAGCTCCAAAAAAAGGATAAGATTTGATCTGGGCTTTAGACAAAGGAAAGGGGAAAGCAGAAAGAACACTGAATCTGGAGGCAGAAAATGGAGTTCTCAGCTTCCCTGCTCGACTTAACAGCTGTGAGAATTCGGGCAAGTCACTTTGCTTCTCCTGAGTGAGCTTTAGTTACTATATCCGTAAAATCTCCTCCTATGTGACCTGCCAAAGAGTTGGGAGGATCAACAGAGATTAAATGAGTGAATGCGGTTTATGAACTGAGAAGCACTATTCAAACATCTACCACTGTCATTAAGTGGTTAAGGATGGGAAGGACTTTGACACAAAAGGCTTTGGGCAGAAGGGCCTCTAGGCGGAGAGAATGAAAGGTGAAGTGGTTTTCGTGAGGCTAGACAAAAGGAAACTGGGCTTTGAAGTCTAGAAAGATGAAAGAAGTCAAGGAAGGCCTATCTTTTTAAAATCATTAAGGAAACAAAGCCTGGGACGCCAAGCTTGAAGGATCAAACCAAGCTCTATGGTCTTACGAGCAGTTACACAAGAGAGTGAGGCACCGTAATACCACAAAACACCTTAATGATGACTTGCACACATGCTGTTTTCGCTCCCTGGATGGCCCCTTTAAGGCAGGCAGGGGCTGCGTCTCACTCATCTTTGTTTCCAGGAGACTGACACTTTCTGGTCAAGAGCACCGTGCTCCATTTTCAAGAAATGAGTGAGTGTCCAAAGGCTTAGGACCTCTTTACCCCAAGGGGTAGTACAGGCTAAGCGGTTGGGTAGCCTTAGACAGTAGGTTCCTCTATGCACACTGGGACACCCTTCCGGTAGCCGACATCCAAACCTATGAGGTCTCGCCAGATGCCAAGGTGAAGCATGTTAATCCTTACTGTAAGGAATAGTAGGTGGGGCCAATGGCTCCTGCAGACCTCTTGCTACGATGGTCGAAAATCAAGGGAAGGTGGGGGGTGACGAACATACAGATGATAAAATTTCGTAGAACTACAGATGCGCGCGAGCACGCAAACACGCACAAATGCGTGCATGCGAACCTGGTTAATCTGAGCAAGGTCCGTAATCCAGTTAATTGTATTGGGCTAGTTAATTGTATCGTGCCAGGGTCAATTTCCTGGTTTTGACGATGTAGTGTAGTTATGTAAGATGTTGAAGGAAGCTGGGTGGGTGATGGGGATACAGGACTTCTTTACACTAACTGCAACTTTTTGTGAATCTATAATTATTCCAAAATAAAAAGTGAAATAAAACAAGACCAAAGGAAACCTCCGCCGAACCCAACCCAGCCCACCCGCAGGCCGCCGCACACCTGACATCTCTCCCCTCAGCCGGGCGTGTCCTGCTCGGGTAGCGCGGGGCGGGGCGGGGGCGGGGCGGGGCTGCGCACGCGCAGTCCTGAAATCCCTGCCGCGTCGCCGGGAAGTCACGCTTGCGCAGTCTCGGCCTGCGGCCGCCGCGCCAGCTCGTGTCTGCGGTTGGGGACCCGGCTGCCTTGGCCCCTCCGCGCTGCCGTCTTTTCCGGCAGTTGGGGCGCTTCCTGTTGTCCTCGCCCGCAACGGCCCCTCGGCCGCTACTTCAGAGCCCCTGACGCGTCCCCTCCGGTCTTCTGGTCGGCTGGCTGCTGCCGCTGGGGCTTGGCCCGTGCGCACGTCCAGACGGCCGGCCGGCGGCGTCGGAGGCTGCCCGCCGCCCCCAGCGCCGCCTCCCCTGGGCTCTGGTGAGTGTCCTGCTGCCGCTGTCCTCAGTCGGTCGCAGGCTTTTTCCTTCATCACCTCTTTCCCAAGCCCTTTTTGGGGCTCTGCCCTCCCGCCGCGCCCTCCTTCCAGACCTGTGCTCCCGGCCCCTGGCCGCTCCCCTCCCCTCCTGACAGTCCCCCTCCTCCCGCTCCCGGAGGCTCCTTGTCGGTCCCCTCCGCACTCCCCATCCCAGGCTCCTCACCCCGTCCTTTCTCTTCCTTCGCGTGCAGCCGGGGCGGGGAGCCAGGCGCTCTCCTCCTTTACGTGTCGCCCGCTTTGTCTGCTCGCTGCCACCGCGCCGTCCCCGCCGGGATCTCGGTCGTGACCAGTTTCCACCACCTCCTCTTTTTCCTGGGGTCTGAGAACCTGAGGGCTGTTGTGTGAGACAGAGGTGTGGAAAGCCCGCCTTGAGGTGGGGTAATTTAGCGTCTGCCCCCTTCCCCATGGTTCATCTTAGGGTGCGGGGCTTCATGTCCCAGGAGAGTTTAGTGAACTCTTCTTGTAAGAAGAGAGTGGGAGAGGAAAGTCGAGGAGGACTTGGAGGAGAAGCCGTGTCAGGAAGTGTGCAGGACGGCTGGTGGAGAGGACAGGTCTCCCAGCCGCGTCTGGAATTGACTAAAAGACGCCCGGGGCCACTGGTTCCTTTTGAAACGTACCGAGGAAGGTTGGAGTGCGGTAGGCTCTGTGCTTCCTCTCCCTTTCAGCTCACCTCTGCTCCGAATTAGAACTCACCAAGCGGTAGAGGTGGTTTCCCCCAAACGTAAAACCACCACCGCCACCGTAAGAGGCTCCACTGTCCACCCCAAACCTTGGACATCATCTTCCTCCTGAGGAGGTGGGAGCTCTGCAGAGGAAAGCGTTCCGTGTCCCGACCCTGCGCGCATACGTATTCTCCCCTCCTAGTCAGGGGCATAATAAAGGAGAGATTTCCTAGTAAATCTTTTATAAGGTGCTTCCTAAGTGCATAGCGTTGCGTAGAAGATGGGGGAAGGATATTACAAAGTAGCATCAGACAGGGTGCGTGCTTTCCAGTGGCTTACAGTGCAGTAGGAAAAGTTAAATATGTGACTCTTAAGGAATAATCTTAGTGCGAGTATTGAATTGGAGTCAACGTTGTCCAAAAAAAAGATGTTGAACTGTCAGTCACAAAGAAAGAAATGAAGAATTGGTGAGAGAAGGGGTATTTGTGGAGCTAATAGAGTACCATCGTGAATTCAGTCAACGAGGCTTAACTGTCTAGATTGAATAAAACAGCGGTTTTCATTTGATCTCCTTTTATGTTTGCAGTACCTACCTCTGACTTATGAGGATCATGTTCTTTTGTTACATTTTTTAAACTTTTAAGAATTTCTCACCTACCTATTGTTCCCTAATTCTGCAGAATTGGAGAGTGGAACAAATAGGGCAAGGGCCTCCCGTGGCCTGTAGGTCAGGGCATGAAGGCTTGAATTATCAAAAGCAGGAGGGAAAGCCTTGTCTTATTAAAAGCACTTGGTTGACCCAGTAAACCTATAAATTACTGTAGGGCAATAGTAATTCTATCTTTTGATGACAGGTTATTAGAATTAAGCTAACCCTTTATGAGTGGGGAAAGAGGAGGAGGGGGTTTTGAAGAAAGGTCAAAGGGGAAGACAGTGCAACCTTTGCCCTTACATTAGAGACTGTATGTGAAGGTTGAAAACCATTCTGCTAGAAAGTTTGTTGGCCGAGTATATGAAGATCTTTGAGTGCACTTACTCTCCTGTTGATCTTTTAAAAAGTTCAGAGTCATCCCAGTGACTCAAATGGGGCAAAACTTTTCCCCCTAAGTTTTTATATACCTATCAATGTTAATGTAATTTTGTTGTTTAGCTTTGTTGACAAATAAAAATCATTAACTTGCTCAACTTAGAGTTATTAACCACCTATTATGTGGAAGGCACTGTTTGTCTTAGGCTTAAACACTCTGGTTGTTGTATTTTTATGTTGAAATAATTTCAGTTGTTCAACTGTAGCTACATATATGTATAAAGGGTCTCCAGAAATTTTCAGACAAGGGAGGAGTACAAAGCGCTTGCTTGCTTCAGACTTGTTTTTAAATCTGGTTTTAAAATTTCTTCACCAAACTTAGAGTACATGTGGTTTTCATTGTGGGTGGAGGGGGTACAGGCTGACAAATAAGGAACCACACCCAAGCTTCAAAAACCAAACAGAGATTTAAAAAAAATTCTTCTACTGATATCCTAAAAACATTTGAGTTTGCTTTGGTATTAGTAGAAACTTCCCCATAAAAAATAACATTTTGTAGTTATGTAGAGCTGAGTACAATGTCTTGAATTTGTGGTTACTGATCATTTTGGGACATCATGAAACAAAATGTTTGACTCTGAAGTAGAGCCTTGATTTTGAATCTCTGCTCTGAAAGGATTATTCTTTATGTAATTTTCCCTTGAGTATCTTTTTTATAAAATTGCTTAATGTTGTCTTTTTTCTTAGTAATAACAAGTTTGCACATTCCTTAAAAGCTTTAGTTTAATCTACAAAACAATTAAAAAAGCTGGTAAGTGTTAAGGAGAGGACTTTAAGAAAACTTTTCATAAAATGCACTATCTTTGAAAATGGCCCTTGGCCCCTACTGATTTTTATTTTATCTGGATGAAACGACAGACAGTGGCAGGTCATGTGGGAGGAAGGCACAATAAGGACAAAGTGTATTGAGCATTATTGCCAGTGCTGGAGCAGGTTAAGGTTGGTGAACAGTCTGGCCAAGTGTGACAATATAGATTGACAAAAATACCTGGGGGATTGGGGCTGGCCTGGTGGTGTAGTGGTTAAGTTTGCATGTTCCGCTTCAGCGGCCTGGGGTTCGCTGGTTTGGATCCTGGGCCCAGACCTACACACTGCTCATCAAGCCATACTCTGGTGGCATCCCACGTAGAAGAACAAGAATGACCTACGACTAGGATATACGACCATGTACTGGGGCTTTAGGGAGAAAAAATAAAAGAGGAAGATTGGCAACAGATGTTAGCTCAGGGCCAATCTTCCTCACCAAAAAAGCCCACAAAACCCAAAAAACTACAGCCTGGGGGAAAATGAGATTTAAACTTAGGGAAAAAAACCTTCTATAAGCTATCTAAACCTTGTTGGTATTGGTTTTCTCATGTGTAAAACCAGGAAGTTAGGGTCCCTTGCTTTTAAGGTACCTTCCATCACTAAAATTATGATTCAGGTTTTTTCTTTGTAATATTGTTTCCATCACAGGTCTTTATTTTAACCTATCAATTCAAATAAACAGCAAACGTATATCAAATACCATGAGACATGTCAGAGTACATGTATACCTATAGATGAGGATTTTAGTTACAGATTTTTTTTTTTGAGGAAGATTAGCCCTGAGCTAACTACTGCCAATCCTCCTCTTTTTGCTGAGGAAGCCTGGCCCTGAGCTCACATCTGTGCCCATCTTCCTCTACTTTATACGTGGGATGCCTGCCACAGCATGGTGTGCCAAGCGGTGCCGTGTCCACACCCGGGGTCTGAACCGGCGAACGCCGGGCAGCCGAGAATCGGAACATGTTCACTTAACTGCTGCGCCACTGGGCTGGCCCCCATGGTATTTCTTAGTATGTGTCCACAGAATAAAATAAAATAAATATTACTTATTTATTTCCTTATTAACTTGCCTCCTACTTCCTATAAGACTAATGATGCCATAATGATCCTCTTATCTGTAACGCACATCCTTGTATGTGTCCCTTTAAGAGCCTGTGTGACAATTCCTCTAGGTCTGATACCAGGGATGATATTTCTGGGTCACAGGACATTAATATACACTTATTTTCACCAAGTACTCTGTTTGTTTGGCTTTTTTGCGTATTATAGTCATGTGTTACTTAACAATGAGGATACATTCGGAGAAATGTGTTGTTAGGCGATTTCGTCTTTGTGCGAACATCATAGAGTGTGCTTAAATAAACCTAGATGGTATAGCGTACTACACATCTAGGCTATATGGAACTAATCTTGTGGGACAGCTACTGTATATGTGGTCTGTTGTTGACCGAAATGTCGTTATGTGGTGCATGACTGTACTTGTTTGTCCTCCAGAAAACTTGTACCAATTTACATTGCTGCCAGTAGGGTGGGAGAATGCATAATTGGTGTATTCTAGCTCCAAAGCTAATACCTCTTCTTTTCTTTGTTCCTAGCAGCCATGGCAATGACAGGCTCAACACCTTGCTCGTCCATGAGTAATCATACAAAGGAAAGGGTGACAATGACCAAAGTGACACTGGAGAATTTTTATAGCAACCTTATCGCTCAACATGAAGAACGAGAAATGAGGTAAAGATTTGACACAGTTTGTTTGAGAAAATTTTGTCATGGTTTTGGCATTCATGTCTGGTATTATAAAACACATTCACAATATCAATGAAAGGGGACAAGGATAGCACCAGCCATGGTATAGCCTTGTTATAGCCCATCCCATTACAATGGAATGACAGTGTCACTGATTTCCAAAGCCCTTGCTATTAACCCACTTATTTCTACTACTGGTCAATAACACATAATTCCATGGTAGTATAAAAAAATTAATTGGGGATAGATCCTTGGAGTTCATTGTTAAAGCAGCGTGATGTAGTGGAAAGAGCAGGCCTTATGGAGTCAGACCTACGTTTAGAGTTTTTTACTATTAGTAGCTGTATGGGGCTGGAACAAGTGCTTTAGTCTTTCTATGTATCAGTTTTCCCATTTGGAAAATGGGGCTGATACTGCTTGCCTTGCAGGATTGCTGTGGGGATTAGATACTTGTGAGTACTCACCACAGTGTTTCATACGTAGTAATCGCTTAGTGAATAGTGGTAGTAGCAGCTATTGTTATTGATCTCATGTACACTATCCATGTAGTAACTCATAATTAAAATATTGTTTCCAACATTTTATTATGAAAATATTCAAAAGTGCAGAAAAGTTGAAATAATTGTATGGTGAATATATACATCATCTAGATTCTATACTTATCATTTGTTGTTTTATCACAAATCCTTCTGTCCATCCCTCTATCCCCTCATTAATTCGTCTTAATTTTTTGCTGTACTTCACAGTATGTTGCAGACATCAGTATGTTTTACTTCTGAATATTTCTGCTTGTATAACAAACTAGAATTCAATATTTATACAGTCTTGTGTTGCTTAACAATGGGGATATGTTCTGAGAAATGCATTGTTAGGAGATTTTGTCATTGTGCAAACATCATAGAGTGCACTTACACAGACCTAGATGGTATAGTCTACTATACACCTAGGCTAAACATTTGTAATGTAATGGGACCACCGTCGTATGTGTGGTCTGTTATTGACCAGAACATCATTATCTGGTGCATATGGTGTATGTTTTTTTTAAGGGAGTGTGAAATTTGCATATAATTAAATGTACAGTCTTAAGAGTATTGACAGATGCATATACCTGTATAACTTATTCGATGAGTATTGACAAATGCATACACCTGTATAACTTAAACCTCTGTCAAGACATAGAACATTACCATCATTCCCAGAAAGTTCTTTCGTTCTTGGAGATGCTCCTTCAATCTCAGGCAACCATTCTTGTGATTTTGTTTCTGCCATAGGTTAGTCTTGCCTAATCCATATAAATTGAACATGTAAATAGATTTGTATAGTAAGTACTCATTTGCGTAAGGAATCTTTCAGTCAGCCTAATGCTTTGAAGGTTCATCCATGTTGCTCTTGTATCAATAGTTTGTTCCTTTATATTGCTGAGTACCATTTTGTTTTCTGACTGTACCTCAGATTGTGTATACATTTGTCTGTTGATAAACATCTGGGCTTTTTTCACTTTTTGGCTATTTTGAATAAATTTCTGTGAACATTTGTGTACGGAGCTTTCTGTGAACATTTGTTTTCAGTTCTTGGGTGAATATTTAGGAGTGAAATTGCTAGATTATAAACATACATAGGTATATGTTTAGTTTTATGGGAAACTGCTAGACCTTTTTCCAAAATATTACCAACAATGTATGAGAGTTCCAGTTGCTTTACATTTTTGCTAACATGTATGTTGTCAGTCTTTTTTTTTTTTTTTTTTAAAGATTTTGTTTTTTCTTTTTCTCCCCAAAGCACCCTGGTACATAGTTGTGTATTTTTAGTTGTGGGTCTTTCTAGTTGTGGCATGTGGGATGCCACCTCAGCATGGCCTGATGAGTGGTGCCATGTCCATGTCCAGGATTTGAACTGGTGAAACCCTGGGCCGCCGAATCAGAGTGCATGAACCGAACCACACGGCTGTGGGGCCAGCCCCCTGTCAGTCTTTTAACGTTAGCTATTTCTGTGGATGCTTAATGGTATCTCACTGTTGTTCTCATTTGCTTTTCCCTCATAATTAATGATGTTGAACTTTTTTTATGTGCTTTTTGGCCATTTGTATATTTTCTTTTGTGAAGTGTTTGTTCAAATTTTTTGACCACTGAGTTGTAGGAGTTCTTTGTATATCCTAGGGTACTGGTCCTTTGTTGTATATATGTTTTGCAAATAGTTTCTCCCAGTCTGTGGCTTTCCCGTTCATTTTCTTAACACTATCTTTAGATGAACAGAAGTTTTAAATTTTGATGAAATCTAATTTTGTATTTTTTCATTTTATAGTTATCGCATTCTGTGACCTCTAAGAAATCTTTGCCTGCTCCCAAGTCATAAAGATATTCTTTTATGTTTTCTTCTGGAAGTTGTATAGGTTTAGTTTTTACATTTAGTTCTGTGATCCACCTTGAATTAATAAGTTCGTGTGCTATGAGGTAGTGGTTGAGATTTATTTTTTTCCTTATGGATATCTAGTTATTTTAGCACCATTTGTTGCAAAGGTTTTCTTTTCTCCATTATATTGCTTTGGCATTTTGTCAAAAATCAAATACCATATAAGTATGTATTTGTTTCTGGGCGCTCTGTTCTGTTTTGTTGATCTATTTGTCTGTCCCTATGCCAGTATCACACTGTCTTGATTACTGTAGCTTTGTGGTAAGTTTTGAAGTCAGGTACTCTAAGTCCTCAACTTTTTTTTTCCCGCCAAGATTGCTTTGGATATTCTGTTCTTTGTGTTTCCATATAAATTTTAGAATTAGCTTGTCAGTTTCTATAGAAAAGCCTGATGGAGTTATGATTGTAATTGCATTGAATCTGTAGATCAGTTTAGGAGGGAATTGACCTCTTAACAGTATTCAGTCTTCTGATGCGTGAACATGGTATATCTCTCCATTTTGTTAAGTCTTCTTTAATTTTTCTCAGCAGCGTTTTCTAGTTTTTAGTGTGAAGGCCCTACATGTCTTTTGTTCATCTAATATTGTGGGGTTTTTTTGATGCTATTGTAAGTGAATATTCAAAATTTCATTTTCTAGTTTGCTGCTAGCAAATAGAAATATAACTGAATTTTCTATATTGACCTTATATCCTGAGGCTTGCTAATTTACTTATTCTAGTAACTTTTTTGTAGATTCCTTAGAATTTTCTATGTAAACAATCATGTCATATTTAAATAGAAAGTTTTGCATCTTCCTTTCCAATCTATACACCTTTTCTTTCTTTTTCTTGCCTTATTACATTGGCTGGGATTTCAGGTACAATGTCGAATGTAAGTGGTGAGAGTAGACATCTCTCTGTCTCTCTCGGTCTCTCTCTCTCTCTTCTCTTTCTCAAGTCAGTGCTTTTTTTGTTTTGGTTTCTTAAGATGCAAGGACTTTCCAGAAGCTTTGGTAGCTTTCCTTTTCTTAAAGGTGAAATTAATTAAAAGACCGATAAGAAGAAGAGAATGTTAGACATTTAAGAGGGTTAGAATTTTGTTTTTGGTAATTTTTTGTTGTTAGCAAATCACCATTATTTTTCATTTAGAAAAAGCAGTAGATACTTTGAGCTTTTCAGAATCAGTATTTCCTTGTTAATCTTTTTTGTTTAGTGCCATCTTTTTCAGACATGAGTTGCTATTTGGTTTGGGGTTTGTTGATACAATTTGATAAGACTATTTTAGGTTTTATTATCCCTAGAAAATTAAAAAATTAAAAAAGAAAAACAATGATTGGCATGAGTTACTGTAGTAGCAAATAAACTAAAATTAGAGCTATCAGATGAATTTTCAAGCTTTTTGATGTTATGGGGGGAAACATCATAGAACCTTGAGAAATAAGCAGAGTTTTAATGATGTGAGACAATTGATGATAAAGAGACATTTTATTGTTAGTATATGGCTATTATATGATGAGGAGTTTGAAATAATAAGTATTGGGCTAGTAAATTTTGACATCAGGTTGTAATACAAATTTTCATTTTGGGGGCTGGCCTGTGGCTGAATGGTTAAGTTCGGGCACTCTGCTTGGGTGGCCCAGGGTTTCGCTGGTTCGGATCCTGGGAGCGGACATGGCACCGCTCATCAGGCCATGCTGAGGCGGCGTTCCACATAGCACAACCAGAGGCACTCACAACTAGAATATACAGCTATGTACTGGGAGGCTTGGGGGAGAAGAAGAAGAAGAAGAAAAAAGAAGATTGGCAACAGTTAGCTCAGGTGCCAATCTTTAAAAAACAAAGATTTTCATTTGTTTGTATGTGCCTCATCTGGATGGCTTTTAAATCTCTAGTGTTTCTCCCACTTACATGCAATTTTTTTGCTGTTCCATTTACAGCAGAGCACTAGATTATGTTTGAACTAAAGGACTTACTGCAGGAGGAGATGAGACTAAGCCTAGAGGTAGAAGAAAAAATAAAAATCGTTTGGGAATTGTTTCTTGTTTAAAAGTAAAGTATGAGAACATTGGGCATTCTCAGAAACACTCCAGCAAGTTCTACAGATTGGTTTAAAAACAAATGCCCTGAGTCTAGGGTGCATCACACAGCGTTGCAGAATGCCTGGTTGGTGGTCTCCTATTAATGCTACTGGTAGACTATAAACCGGGTGCATTTGATAGTGCTCGTTCATCTTTGTTATTTAATCTGTGTTTTGCCTTCAGTAGTGGCCTTTGTGGTAAGCTTCCCTAGGAACAGAAATTCTCCTTCTGTTCTTTCTCTTATGTGATCTGGGTAGCCAGTAGGTAATTGCCTAGTTATTCTTAAAAAATTAATGGTTTGTGGGCTGGCCCCGTGGCCGAGTGGTTAAGTTCGCGCGCTCTTCTGCAGACAGCCCAGTGTTTCGTTGGTTCGAACCCTGAGCGCGGACATGGCACTGCTCATCAAACCACGCTGAGCCAGCGTCCCACATGCCCCAACTAGAAGGACCCACAACGAAGAATACACAATATGTACCGGGGGCTTTGGGGAGAAAAAGGAAAAAAATAAAATCTAAAAAAAAAAGAAGTAATGGTTTGTTTGGATAATTTATAGCAGTCCAAAATAAAAACTTAGGAAACTGGCATTTCCTCCTACAAAATATTCTGTGTTGTTTCTGTTCTTCATGAATACTATTTTGGTGGGTTAATTAAAGCCACAAAAACCTAATTTAATAGGCGGTAATGATATGCTTGCCCCCTTCTCTGTCCCCAAATCAAATAAGGACTTTCCTACATTTTACCCTCTGAGAGCCAGCATGGTCTGCTGCTCCTCTAACATCTTCTTACCCAGGTTTTCCGACTGTCTACATTTGGTCTAATCTGATAGGAGTTGCAATGTGTGATTATTATTAGTGAGCAAGTGTCAGTTTTATTTATGCCCCAGGGGTGAGTGAGTCTAGACCTTCTGATGGTATTCACTGACCAGATAACAGTAAGCAAAGGAATTTATTGAGGTTTTTAAAAATCTGTGTAACATTCATTTTTTAGGATATTTCTTGAGGATTTTCTTAATTTTGGTTATGGAGAGAACAATCACTGTTTATTTCTGTACTGTTTTTCCTGATTTTAAGTGTCTCATCCATAGAAACTAGAAATATTGTCTGCTGAACTCTCTGTAGTGTGGAATAGCCATTTTCTCCCATCCCTGCTGCCTCTGAATCAAGCTGTGCTGGGAGGCGAGCCTGAATTGGGCTTAGAAAAGGGGGCTAATTACAAATAGTAGTCTTGAATGTCTCTGCACATTGTTACACATTCTTACCTTTTTTTTTTAAATTTAGCAACATACATTTTAAAAAGTTACTGTGTACAAAGCACTCTTCTTAGTGGAGAAGAATTCACATGTGACCCCTGCTTCAAAAGAATTTACCATCTCATATGGGAAGTGGGCTCACACACAAATAAATGGAGCTCATGGAAGGCCTTGCTAGGGTAGGTTGGGTGTGGCGTCTAAGTGTGAAAGTGGCCTGTCTCTCTCCCAGGGTTCTGGTTTGGAACATTGGAGTAGAGTGGAAGAGGGGCTTTGCCAAAGGCTGGAGTGTTAGCTACCCTGATGTTGTGACCAGAGACTGCCAGTGGAGGGGTCTGCTTTTCTTTTCACTTTGAACACTTTTAAACACACACACAGATAGAAAGAGTGATACAGTGAACCCCTATATATCCATCCCTCAGATTCAGTAATTATCAAGACTTTGCTAAATTTGTTTCATCTGTTCCATTTTATATTTTCTTGCTATTGTGTTTTAAAGCAAATTTCAAACGTCTGTCATTTCAATCCTATGTACTTCAGTTGCATCTCCAAAAATATGGCCATTTTCTTGTATAATCACAATGCCACCAAGACTCTAATAAAGTTAACAGTAGTTCCTTGATATCATCTCGTGGAGGATGTCACTTGCAAGCCTCATTTTAGGCTGTGCTTGCCATTTTTGGTGTCTTCAAGGTTTTTGTTGAATTGGTTCCAGTAAATCATTACCGTGGGTAATTCTTCCTGATAGGCTCTTTTTGGATACGTTCCCTAATGAGAGAATGTGAGTGTGTTCAAGGAGGTGATACTGGTACCTTTACTCTCAGGCAAGTATTCTGCTGAAACCGATTGAATTAACTTGCAATAAAACTATGGAAAACTTCTGAGTTTGAATTTAGATTTAAAATGTAGTCAGAAGGAGCTGTCTCTGTGACAGACAGTGTGATAGCATTTTAGACTTCTAGCCCAGTCTGGTGTGATCATTCAAAAAAGAAGATATAGTCAGAAGCTGTGGTGGATGATGGTAGTTGATATTCAAGACACCAGAAGAGCTGACCGTGGTTGAGCTCTTAGAGTTTTTGCCATGATGTTGTGCTTTGATTCTTCATACTCTTCCTACTTCAACTGTTTAACCACTGAAATGGAATGAATTTACACTCCTGAAACTACCAACGGTACAGCTTTCTCCCTCCAATACATGTGCACACATAGATGCATATCCCACAATATTTTGGGAACTAGAAGAGTGGGCAGTCTGGGAGCCGTGTATATGGTTTCTTCTTTCCCTCAGGGTCAGAGTAGGTCTTTCACTTCCTGAGAGTTGAGACACAAATTCTTATTTATTGTCTGATCCTGTGGATTTGTAATATTGATTTCTAACGATATATTCATTGTAACCAAATGCTGTTGTTGCAATAAATATTCATTGACCAAAATAAAATTCATTATCTTCCCATGTTCCTCTCTGTGTTTCCTGTCTTGGTTAGTGGCATCATTATCCTCCTACACAAGAAATTCTGTGACTTTTCCCCTGACTCCTACTGCCGGTTGATCATCTTTGCAGTAGCTCTGTTTACTTCCTTCTAGGTTTCCAACCGTAGTTCCAGATCTTTACTGCACATCTGAATCATTATGCCTTTTAATTTGCCTCAGTCTTTGTCACTTGCTTTCCCTGCCAGTTCATCAGCTCATTCCAGCTGGCTGCCATTCTAAAACAGAAACCTCATCACATCACTCCTTTGCACACAAGCCTCTGTTAGCTCTTCGTTGTCTGCAGACTAATAGCCAACCTTCTTAGTATGGCATTTGAAGTGCTCTGTGCCTCAGCGGCACTAGGCTACATGCTGTTGCTTCTTGGACCCAGTACTTGTATTCTTTCCTGTCCTGTTCAGATCACCTGTTATCTGGAATGCTGATAAGTGATACAGGACAGAGTCCAGCCCATGTGCTTTCATTTATTATACTGAATAGAAAAGGTGTGAAATGGGTTGTAAGGAAGTTTTTCTTGTTTCTTTGAGTTTAAGCAAATCAGTATGAGACTGTAGATCATAAGTATTCTCGGATGCAGTTTCTAAAGTTCAGTACTCCAAGGATTTGGAGTCTTAATAGTGGTGCCAGTCACCTTTTTTGATCATTTTCCCCCCTTGAATCTCCAGATTCTGCCGTTACCTTTGTTGTTTATTACTCTTTGCTTGTGGCAGGGAGGAGCAGGAAGATGTGAAAATAAAGGAAGTAGGTTCAGTCAGGGAGAGGGAGAGAAACACTGATAAAAAGGTTATCAAACACCGGCTGTTTTGTGGTTTGTTAAGGAGGAAACACTACCAAAAAGAAGAAAAAAAAAGAGAGAACTTTTCATTTCGAAATAAGATTCTTTGTTGCATTAACATCTTATACAATCTTTTTCAAAATGTAGAACTAACAAAGGGTGGGAGTCTTTGCACTTGTCTTGGTAGCTGTAATTGGTTGTTTTAATGAGGCGTTTTGAGATTTACCTGTTTTTATCCTTTAAAAAAATAATTGTATAGACTTTTCAGAAAGCTATTATTCAAATGTTACTTCACATCTTTATTTTTAGACAAAAGAAGCTGGAAAAAGTGATGGAAGAAGAAGGCTTAAAGGATGAAGAGGTGATTAACATTGGCAAGTTCTCCCTGCAGCCCGGCGTGGCAGGCCGCGTCCTGTCCAGCAAGTCGTCAGCCGTGGTGCACAGGGGGAAGGGTGGCTCATGGACAGAGGGACGTATGAGGGCGGGTGCACTTCTGGATTTAGGTATTTACGCAGAGGGAGAAGTTACCTAGTAAGTACCCAGGAGAGGAAGACTTTTCTAGGCACAGTTGCAATAAATTAATTAGATTTAGAATTCCAAGAAAAGGAAGAGATGGAATCAAATTAATATTTAAAAAAGCAAATTATGGTATACTTACAGAATTCTCTGAAAAGGTCCATAGAAGTGGGGCAGATTTCTGAAACCATTATCAAGGCAAAATATCTCTCAGATCAGCCTTTCCCCCCAGCGCCCAGATGTGGAAGAAGAAAAATATAGGTAACAAGAAATTGTGCAAGGAGCTGAAGTGCCAGTGGGATACTTTCAGAAATAGGAATGAATTGCAGAACCCAGGAAAATGGTGAAAAATACCTAAGACTTATAGGAATAACAGAAAGAGCATAAAATGAACTGCAATGTGTAAAAAACCCAGAGGGACATTTTTTAAAGCACATTTTTATTTTCTATTAAAAACGTTAAAGGAAAATGTTGATCATTTATCCTTCTTCAGAAAAGTTAGAATAGTGCATTGCAGAAGCAGGTTGTCAGAGTCCTCAGAGGAGGCCCCATCTGTCAGTAGGATTTGGTGATTGCAGTTGAAGGCTGAGGAAGGGAGAAGTGACCTCTCCAGGGTCCTTCCGTGGTGCTTCCACGTGTGAAAAGATTACCCTTAGTCTAGTGGGGCCCTGCTTTCCAGATGGGTCAAAGTGCAAATAAAACTTTGTTGCAGTTTCAGAATTTCAGCTCCTTTCCTTCCCACTTCTCCCCCTTGTTTAACCATTAGAAACGACTCAGGAGATCAGCACACGCTCGGAAGGAAACAGAGTTTCTTCGTTTGAAAAGAACAAGACTTGGGTTGGAAGATTTTGAGTCCTTAAAAGTAATCGGGAGAGGAGCCTTTGGTGAGGTAATACACCACAGCTACTTACAAATACAGAAGTCCCTCAGAACTCTGAAGCTTCTAACATACAATGAGCTCATGATTGTTAATGTAACTGAAATATGGGGTAGGAGGGTCAAGCATGCCAGGCCCACGTCTTAACTGCCCTGTGTGTCCTCCTCCTCTTCTTCCCCTCTCCACTGTCCCAGATCTCTGATTGTTCTTTTCTTTTTTGCCAGAGATGATGTTGAGTCTTTAGATATTGGTCTAGAGGGAGAGTTGAAAGGTAGAAGGAAATCAATATTATTATTTCCAGAGTGCTTCTCTCCTATAATCATGGCAATAACTCATTTTATAGCTGATGAAATTAAGACTCAGAGGGGATATATATAATGTTCCAGTGTCACGCAGCCACTGGGCAGGGGTACAAGGGTTGGGCCAAGGTCTTCCTGATCTTAAAGCTCTTGTTTTTGCTAGTATCACACTGCCTCTCCATGAGCAAATGACATGTCTCCACCCTTTATTTCTTCCCGCCAGATTGGTACAGCTCTAAAAAGATGGCCTTAGGAGACAGGATTTATAGAAATGAGTTATATAGATGGTGCTAGAGAGTTGAATGCATTTGAAACTGTCCCAGCTGGTCTTGCAAATACATCCTACTTGGTCACAAGAGAACTCTGTTGGAGAGGGTTTGAATGAGCCCATGCAAGGTCCTCCCCATTAATGAAACACACCCAAAGTGGGTGACCTACTACTGCATTAGTTTCCTTATCTTTCTATAAAAGGAGCAACATATTATTAAAAACCAGTACCGAGGGGAAACGTGAGTAAGTATTCAAAGGCAAAGGTGAACGATTAAAGTGACCCCTCAGTGCTTAGAATCCCTGTTTGCCCCTTGAGAGAGGCAAACGTACAGTACCACCTCTCAGAGCGGAAGGGACATGGGACTCGATCAGGAAAAACGTGAAGAAAGGTGCAGGGAGAAGAAAACAGAAGAAGACATATGTATCTTGGGAGAGGGGTGGGAGGACGTGGAGGGAATTGCCAAGGTTTTTCTTTGGGTATGTAGACCATTAATTTTCTTTTTGTCATAAAATTATCGTTCTCTCTAAAAACATTGGATAATAAGAAAGAGGAAGGAAAACTGCATAAACCCCATTTCCCTAATTACATATTTTAAGCTTTTTTTCCTTCCAGACATTTTTCCTATGCATGAGCTTTGGTTTTGTTGTGGCCCTGAGCTAACATCTGTTGCCAGTCTTCCTCTTTTTGCTTGAAGAAGATTGTCCCTGAGCTCACAGCCATGCCAGTCTTCCTGCACTTTGTCTATGGGATGCCGCTGCAGCATGGCCTGATGAGCAGTGTGTAGTAGGTCCGCGCCCGGGATCCCAACCTGCGAACTCTGGGCCTCCAGAACGGAGTGTGTGAACTTAAGCACTGTGCCACCAGGCCGGCCCCTATTGTTTTAAACATTGTTGTAATAATTTCCTTAGGTTTTCTGAGCTGGCTGGGTGACATGTGCTGTGTGGGATTTATTGAGTCCTTAAGTTTGATAGTGAGGGTTTTGAATTAGATTGATTTGTTCAACTCGGGAGCCAAAGCTGTTCAGAAGTGGAGATGTTTGATGGTGTTTCCAGCATTGATTTCACTGAGTATAATATATCCATTTTGGAATATCGAAAGGCATTTTCTTCTGCTTTTTTATTGCTAGTTGCTTATATTAAAATTCTAGTACTTTTTCAGTTTAAATATTCCTATAACATATGAAAACATTAGCTTGGCATTGTGAACTTTTGACTTGACATTTCTTTTATAACTTTTAGGTGCGACTTGTTCAGAAGAAAGATACAGGGCATGTGTATGCAATGAAAATACTCCGTAAAGCAGATATGCTTGAAAAAGAGCAGGTAAAGCACATTGTAGCAGTGATTTTAGTCAGCTTATGAATTGTCTCTTAAAGCTGTTCTTTTTGCTTAATTGAAATTTATATTCTTATTAGTTTTCTTTAGCTCTGTCATGTGTGAATATATATAATATTAGTTTTCTTTCCCCAACAAAGAAGCAGTGACATACATTTTAAAAGTACAAACAATGCCTGTACCTTATGTGCAGTCTTTCAAAAGTTGAAAACCTGTTAGAGAAGCATCTGCTGTTTGTGTCTCCCAGTTGATCACAACCTGTTCTTGTCACGAGGAGCTTATTTTTGAAGTCATACTTGCTGTGGTAGCATGTTCCTTACTGAATGCTGAGAGATAGAAATTCTTTACAGACCTTGGAACTGAGGCTTAGGAATTAGAATTTGGAATTTGCAATCTAAAATGTATCTTAATATGTTTCATTCTGTACATGCAAACTGAAGTTGGGTCTTCTGAGTACCTACCTAAAAGAGACCAGTCTTCTTTCTGAGTGAACTTGAAAAGATATACTCCAAATGGCAGAGCAATACAAATTCCACTTTAGTGATTAAGAACACTTTCTAAAACCTCAACCTACTTTGCAAATAGATTTATAAGATGGATAAGTACTTTATGCAAAATCAGTAAGATTTTAAATATTGGACAGTATATTAAAAACAAGAATGCAGGCTTTCTATAAATCTAGTTTAATTTAGCTGGTTGCTTAAGAACAGATTGTAGTGGGTGACACCTGCAAACATCCTGTAAAACATCAGATGCTACCGGCGGGAAAAGAGAGACCCTGTGGCCGGGAGAACTCCAGATACAGAGCCCAAGAGAGGGGAGGAGACTGCCCTGTACCCAGACCTTTCTGCCCTTTGAAAGGAGGTCATCTCACCGAGGTTTCTCTGCCCTTCATTTAAGTGCCAGCTCAAGATTTGGAATTGTTTTCTCTTTAACTTCATATGCTGCCCAGAAGCTTTGGGCTCCCAGGAATTTCGGTTGAGTATCCAGTGCCCTGGCAGTAACTATTCACTATAATTTATGCTGACACTAGCCTTATTCAAAAGGCGCAGCAGCCCTGTTTGTGTGTTATCTAAAAATCAGTGTCTGGTCTTGGGGTAGGCACTGAAAGAGTTTCAGCTAATCTTGAAAAGGAAAATGTAAAGCCATATTGATTAGTCAAAATATTTTGTATTTCACAAGTAAGTTTTATTTGTACAAGACATATTTCCTATAGTTTTAACCAAGGCTCAAGACCTTAATCAAATAATTAGCATTCAGAATAAAATTTAAAGAGAAGTACATACCATGACTTTTGCTTTTAATCCTTCATAGCATGGGCCAGTTGCCCAGCATGGTAAGAGAGGATGACCCAAACATATTGTGTAAAAACATTTTCTCAAATATTCTTCCTTCTTCAAAATCAATTTCTAAAATTTTTCTACGTGAAAGTAAAGGAAATGTCTGTTAGAATTAGGATTTTAGACGATGTATTAACTTCATTGTTATCTCAGTTTGCTGATGGACTCAACTCCTTGGGTCCGGTCTTGTTACGGTCAGTTAGTTTCCGGCCACAGACTCCCTGGGTCAGCCATCTTGAAGAAGCCTGCTGCAGGTTCGTGCGAGGCGAGAGTGGAAGGAGACCAGTGCAAATCCATCACTTTGCGTAGGACTCACAGTTCAGGTTCAGAGCCTCACGTTTTGTAGATATAGGTGCCTTATCTAGAGGAAAAGTTTTTTGTTGTTTTTACTAAACTGAGCAGGAATTAAAGCTACCTGCTGAGAGTTTAGTTTGTTATTCTGTCCCCCAGGGTGGAAATACCTGCTACCTGGAAAGTAAACTTTAAAGGATAAGAGCCCAGCATGTAGCTGGTGTCTTCACGTTTCTCTTCCAGTGCAAAAGGCAAACCTCCAGTTGTGATTCCAGTGTAGTGTTAAGACGGGACAGACCTTATCTCTGCTTTCCTGGTGCCCAGGGTAGCAGCTAGCATGCAATTCCCCACACTGTTAAATATTTATGGAACAAAGGAAAGGGAACCTGTGCTGGGAGCTGCACCGCTGGCTCTTCCCTGCCTTACCCTATATTCACCTGACTCCACTCCTAGAACTTGAGGTTCCTAGCTGCTGTTTCAGCCCCAGGAGAGAAGGGCAAGGTGTGCTCACAGTGACTGTAGCTTTCTTCTTAACAAACGGAATGTTGCAGTCGCCATTCTGTCCTCCAAGGTGAGTGACAAGTGGTAAGCGTAGTGCCACCCCTTTTCTCTGGCCCCTCAGTAGGAGGAGGCCTTAGCAGGAGCCAGGGGAAGCAGAGGCAGTGAAGGCCGCCTCCTGCAGTCTCCGTGTCTAGTAATGACTGGGTCATAGTCACGGCTGCAGTTCAGCAAGTGGAGTTAGTATTTCCCAAAAGCTTTGCTTCTGTACTAAAGCCAAGTAAAGGCAGATACTTTACTCAGCTTCCTCCTGGTTTCATAGCCCTGTTCCTTATCACCCTTATCTTCCGTTTTTCCCATCCTCGTAATGTAAGTAGGGATGTAAAAATGTAAGTTTTAGGCAACATTGAGGCTATTTAAAAATATCCCAAAGAACAATGTTAGTAGAGACTGAAAACTCAAATATGTAAACTCAAATGCCTTCAGGCCCATGGGAGTTAGCCTGGAAGAGTGGGGCAGGTTAGGTGTAAGACAGGAGAGAGGGGTGGGGTCTGTGTCCAAAGGAAGAGAGAGTGCCTGGCCTTGCTAAAGACCTTCCGCTAAAACAAACGTGTGCAGAACATTGTATCAAAGAAGACAACCGCCAGTGGCTGAATTTGCCAACAGAAGTGCTAGTTAGTGAACCTTGGTACATCTTTACCTCTCAACGTGTCGTGGAACTCCAGCCCTGGAGCATATGTTAAGACCGAAACCTCTATTGAGGATTGGACTGGGGCTTAATACATTTAGACCTGATTCAACCCAACTTTGCATCTTGTGACATTTATGTAAGAGGAGAGGGGGCAGGACTTGATAATGTGCAGCGGTGTTTTGATTACTATTATATATTTAAAGTAGATAAGGTAAATTTGATAATAAAACATTTTAATGAAGTAATTCTGCCAGTTCTCCCAAACCTTTGGCAACTTGAGCTCCTTGGCTAGATATTTCAGTAAAAGTAGAAAACTGGAAATGTCGTAAATTTGAATCTATAACTTTTCTTAGGTGTTCTTTTATTTCAATTCAGTAAGAATTGATTGAGCACATACTCTGTGCATAGCGGTGAACTGAAAGGTGTGGTATCGTAGTATTCTGGAATTGTCAACCAGGGCACTGTCATCTCAGATATCATTGCAGACATGAACAGGACTTGTTTAGAGAGTCTCATCTTGAGGACTTATTTTTATCGTAAAAGATTATTAGAACAAAGAAATATGCAAAAGAATGGTAATTTTAACTAATCAGAGGTTCAGTTTGTAGCACTATTAAAGTTGCCATTTGCATTAAAACCTTTCATTTTGCCGTTTTTAAAGCCTTTCCTCACTCAAGTTTTCATCACCGAACACTTTCACGTCAAATGTTGCGTATTTTGAGTTAGCAGGTTTGCCTAAGCATAAATTAGATCTTTTGCATCACCACAGTTTGATACTCAAAACAGTATTTAAATTGTTTAAACAAATATACAGTCTAATAAAGCAGAGCAAGGCTTGTCATTAATCAACTGCGTATACCTCCAGGTTGGCCACATTCGTGCGGAGCGTGACATTCTAGTGGAGGCAGACAGTTTGTGGGTTGTGAAAATGTTCTATAGTTTTCAGGATAAGCTAAACCTCTACCTAATCATGGAGTTCCTGCCTGGAGGTAATTACTTGACGATGAAAGGTCATTTTTCCTTTTTGTTCTGTGGTTTCTCTTTCACGTCAGTTAACCCTCCTTTCTACTTTTACTCATGCTCACAAAGTTGCTTTCTATATCTTTTCTAGGTCTGTAAAGGAGGTCAGTAACCTGTCTGGTGCTGGGGTGCCTTACTACAATTCTTAGTGCCATAAAAGTAACCTTCTCATTCATTCTCATGATTTCAGATGGACGTTTCTTTCTTTTTCTTTTTAAATACATAGGAGTAAAACTAGGGACTCTGCTTGCTCTCAGTCAGTGGGAATCATATATAATCAGTTACCTAAGTGACAAAATTGAACCTATGACATTCTTTGCTTCAACATTTTTGTTTCTTTTTCTATACAAGGAGTGACTTTCTCATTACCTATATTAGTAGCCAGAATCAATGTCTCATTTCTTCCTTTTTTTTTTTTTTTTTTTTTGCTGTGGAAGATTCACCCTGTGCTAACATCTGTGCCAATCTTCCTCTGTTTTTTTGTGTGTGGGTCACCGCCACAACATGACTGCCAATGAGTGGTGTAGGTCCGTGCCTGGAAACTGAACCCAGGCTGCCAAAGCAGAGCACTCCAAACTTAACCACTAGGCCGCAGGGCCCACCTCTCACTGTATCTTTTATGAGATTTTGAGTTTTATGTAATTCAGCATGTGCGTCTCCTAAGACAGCTCCAAAGTAAACCCAGAACAGAACATACCATCTGTTCTGTGGAACACAGTCTGTTTCCCAGGGAGCAGATGAACTGTGAGCAAACTCTGGTGGGAAAAAAAGAAAACTTTCTTTTTTGGTTCTATAGCAAAGCAAATAGAATTGTGGCATAATATTTTGATCATGTGACAACCTTTAGTTTAGATCTAGGGTCATGAATAATTTTTTATTAAAAATTGATGAAAGTTAGAAAAGAGTCTGGTAGAATGAGGAGAAACTTTTTTTTTTCTTCCTGCTTTTTTTCCCTCCCCAAATCCCCCCAGTACATAGTTGTATATTTTTAGTTGTGGATCCTTCTAGTTGTGGCATGTGGGACGCCACTTCATCATGGCCTAATGAGCGATGCCATGTCCGCGCCCAGGATCCGAACCCTGGGCCACTGAAGCGGAGCCCGTGAACGTAGCCACTTGGTCACAGGGCCAGCCCCTAGAATGAGGAGAAACTTTTTAACATTTAAATATCAGTTCTTCATTAGGTGTTAGAACCAGCTCAGTCACCAGCCCCTTGACGTGTGTCTCCTCAAACCTTACATGCACCATCTTCCATAGCTTCTCGTGTCTCCTGGGCCCTGCCCTCTGCGCTCAGTGGAGCTGGCACGCAGAGCCGTATAGCATCTGGCCTGAGCTCTCTGATTTTCTGGGCCAGCTCACACAGGTGAGGCCCCTGGCTGCTCTCCTGGGCCACAGAGCTATGGCCACACAGCCCCCTTAGAGCCTGCCTGAGTGCAGCACCCCCATGCCTCTGGTGTGCCTTCAGAGTGAATATGTGGCTGCCAGGAATGATTATGGAATCATATTTTCCAAGTCTTCAGTCAAAAAAGAGAGCATTTTAATAAATGGTTTAATTTTTGTCTGAAGGCAAAATACCCACTTTTCTCTAAGAATACAAAAATTCCCCCAAAGTTACAAATGAAATGAAATTCAAAAAGCAGCATGATGCTCTATTAAAATCAGAGGTTTCTTTCTCTTTTCCCTGTTTCTAACATAAATGGCTTTATATGAGATACAAACTGAATCTTTCCTGTTTCTCTTAGCTTTAAACTGCTTATACATATTTTCTTTGCTTTACTTTTGTCTAACCATTGAGTTAGGATCAGAATCTTTTTTCACCATTTTGTGTTGCTGGTATTAAGCAGAAATAATTAAATTTTGACTTTGCAGACAACTAAGGAGGTTACCTTTTAACTGCTAAAATACTGGTGTTGTGTTGTAAAAGTTGCATAAAGCCTGTTGGTGTGTATTTAAATACCTGTGAGAAGACACGGGAGAGAAACAGCCCGCTGGTCTTGGGAGGGGTTCAGTGTGCACTTGGGGGAGGCAGCTGTTACACAGTCCCGTATGTAGTGTTGTCAGTTCCTTTGTAGCTTTTGTTGACTAACCCTTTGCTACCTAAATCCCGCATTTTTATTTGTTTGTGTTCTGGTGTTTTGTGAATAGACATTGGAGAGCTTTTTTTTTTAGCCTTGCCAAACGTTTATGTTTTTGTTTGGCTTGTCACCTCTCTGTGCAACGGCAGTCTGACCTATCTGGAAGAGCCGTTTGCTTCTAGGTAGTAGAGAGGTTTGCAGATATTTGTACAGACAAAGTGAAAAGTAAAGTAGTCTTTTTCCCAAGTCCAAAAAATTATCATAAGCAAATTTACTTCTTTTTTTTTAGCCTGAGAGAAATTTCCTTTTTTTCTCCCAAGTAAAATAGAAATCACAACTTAGTGGTCAGCATCAGTTAGGTCAGGGGAAAGTGCTTTGCTCTCCATGGCTGTGAATTTGAGCTTTTCAGAGTTAGAAACTACTTCCCATTTCCCCCTATATCGGCAGTGTGGGTCACTCTCTGGAACAGTTTTGCACTGCCTTATGTTGGCAGATAGGAAAGACCTGTCTGAAACTGGCACTTACTCATGTGTTGTTGTGTGTGTGTGTGTGTGTGTGTGTGTGTGTATGTATGTATGTGTGTGTGGTGGCTTTGTGTCTTGTTTCTAGGGGACATGATGACCCTATTGATGAAAAAGGATACCCTGACAGAAGAGGAGACTCAGTTTTATATCGCAGAAACAGTATTAGCCATAGACTCCATTCACCAGCTTGGATTTATCCACAGAGACATCAAACCAGACAACCTTCTTCTGGACAGCAAGGTACCGTGAGGGGTGGGGCATGCCCACTGTATCTTTACCGACCTGAGCGGCTGCCTCTGCCTTACTGCCTGTGCCACTTGTAATCACAGTAGGGTAGCTGTGAACTATCTTGTGTATTTTTCTTTTTTTACAGGTGAGTTTGTTGTTACTTCCTTTCTCTGAAAGCCTTATGATTCTATAATTTGATTGAATGTTCCTCTTAGAAACAAAGGACATTTTTGAAAATCATTAAGAGTAAAATTGATTCAGGTTGTTTTGTAATAAAACCAAAGATAGTCATCTTGTCTTAGCATGTAATTAAGTATCCTAATGTGTCACCTATGGAGAACCCCTCTGCTGGTCAGCCTCATCATTAGGGAGGAGTCCAGCCAAGAACCAGGAAGTGAGGCAAGACAACAACAATCTGTGACAAAGTTCAGGTTCTAAATCATACGACATCTGCTCAAAGAAGAGTCCTGCTCAGCCTCTTTAATGGCTTCTTTACGTTTATATTCAGATAGGCACATGAGCTTAGCTGCTTGGTTCTTAAGCTCACAGCAACTTAGAAGAGAATCCATGGGCTGCTAAACTGCTGGATACCCCTTGGCAAGTCTCTCCACTGCCTGGACCTCGCTTATCTATAAAGCGAGTATATGTATTGGTCCAGAGAAGCTCCAAAGTCCCTTCCAGGTCTAAAATTCTAGACTTTTCTGTTCTTTTAACACAGGATTGTTGTCTTGACTGAATTTTTTTTTCTTTTTTTGTGGAAGATTAGCCCTGAGCTAACATCTGCCGCCAATTCTCCTCTTTTTGCTAAGGAAGACTGGCCCTGAGCTAACATCCGTGCCCATCTTCCTCTACTTTCTATGTGGGACGCCTACCACAGCATAGCTTGCCAAGCGGTGCCATGTCCACATCTGGGATCCAAACCAGCGAACCCTGAGCCACCGAAGTGGAACGTGCGAACTTAACCACTGTACCACCAGGCTGGCCTCTGAATTTTTCTTTTAAGTAGAAAAGTAAATTTAATTTCTAGAGTGTTTTTCTTTCTTGCTGTCTTTTGCTAACTTTCTCACTGTTTTAAAAAACCTGAAATTTTGGTTTACTTACTTTGAAAGCTTTTATCTTTCTGTTTCAAGAGGGCAGGAGCTTTGTCAGATAATTTCTTTTGGTTAATAGCTTTTTTCTTCATTATAAGAATAATGTACATACATAATAGAGAATTTGAACAATACAGAGAGTTGTAAAGAAGAAAAATACCAGGGCCACCCTGAGGCAAAGTGGTTAAGTTCACATGCTCTGCTTCAGTGGCCTGTGGTTTGTTGGTTCGGATCCCAGGTGCAGACCTACACACCACTCATCAAGCCATGCTGTGGCAGCATCCCACATACAAAATAGAGGAAGACTGGCACAGATGTTAGCTCAGGGACAATCTTCCTCAAGCAAAAAGAGGAAGATTGGCAATGGATGTTAGCTCAGGGCCAATCTTCCTCACCAAAAAAAGAAGAAGAAAAATACCTAAAAGCTAATTGTTCAAAGATAACCACTATTTTGGTATAATAGCCTCAATACCTTTTCTGTTTGTGTCAATAATTTATATACAGTTAGCATCCTAAAAGTAAATAGCTTCGTATTCTGCTTTTAAAGTGTTGGTGTATCTGAGAGTATTTTTCTATGTCATTAAGTTCAGGTACATTTTCAGTAAAGCACTGGCTCTACTTTGTGTGGTCATGTACCCAAGGTGTGTCAGTGCTGGCTTAGTTCTACCCTGTAGTCTCTGGTCAGGTCCAGCAAATGTACTGAAGGCCAAGAACTTGAGGACTCAATCTAGCTGAGAAGTGGGGAGCCCTGTTAGGTGTAGATTTGCTTTCTACAATATGCTAGCCCAGACTTGTAGAAAAACGTGCTCATAAGTGAGCTCATTTGTATTCAGCCATATAGATTGCAGAAGTGAAAATGTAGAAGTTTTGAGTTCCTGCTGTATAAAGGTATTTATTTATTCAGAATAAAGCTACAGAATTCCCTGACATTCTACGGTTGAATAGCATTTGCTCTAGGCACTGCTTTTCAAGACACACTTCTTTCTTAGAAGTATCCAGGTAAAACATGTAATTATGAGAACTATAAATTAAACTCTGTTCCTTAGTTTGTAGAACAAAGTATTTGCAAATCTGAAAAAAAAGGTACCGGTTTAGTAGGCTCAAAGCTGTCTTTGGCAGTTTATTGCACACACCTGTGTGTACACACACCCCCACACACACAGCAAATCTAATAGGATTTCTTTAAAAACAAAACAAAATAATACCTGACCCATCTGAACAGGGCTTCTGTAGCCTTGTACCCTGGGAAGTTTGTGTGTTAAGCCCTGAGGATGTCCTGAAGGAAGATGGCATCACGGAAAGACCATAGATGTTGAAGTCGTTGAGGCTCAAGCTTCGGCCACACTACTTCTAATTGTGTGACCATGAGCAGTGTAGATTCCTGAGTGTCAGGATTCCCTCCTCTATTTTTGGTTTTATTTCCTTGTATACTTAAAATTTCACCACCCCAAGAACACCTACCTCTCCCTTAGGGCTGGTTATGTGCCAAGCACCAGCTTGGGAGCCTTACACACATTCATTCTCATCATTCCTGACAGGAGGATATTATCAGCCCCATTTTCCTGTGAGACTGAGGGGTTGCAGAGGTTAGGTAATCCTGGTGTGGGGAGGAAGAACGTGGATTGATTTCTGGCTTGGGTTCTGCCATTTCACCAGCAAGCCATTTAATGACTCTGAGTCTGTGAAGTGCGGCTTAAGAGTTATAACTGAGACAGCACATTTAAAGCCTGGTGCCTGGTTCATAGGAGGTGTGAATTTTCCTTGAAGAGAATGATAAAGTTTGAGACTTGTGATTGGAATACAGTATGGCAACATTTATCAAGAACTGTGCAGTTAAGTTTATTCCCTTTGTCTTTGGAATAATTTATTCCTTGGAATTTATCCTAATGAAATTAATTCAAGAGAAGAAGCTATGTGAACAAAGATTTGTTCATTTACTCATCATTTAACAACCATTTATTTAGACCATCTTCTGTACTATGTGTGGTTAGGGTTGGGAACACAGGCCCTGTCTATCACAGGAGTACTTATAATCATCCATATTACATGAGAGTGAAGAATCAGAACTTGAGTAGGCACCCAGTATTAGGGGGATTATTAAACAAAGAAGTACTAAGTCAATTGAATATTACGTAGACATTAAAAATGGTAATTTTGAAGACCATATAGAAACACAGAGAAATATTTGATTGAGTTAGTTTAAGAAGTAGTAAAATTAGATGCTATGGAGGGTTCAATGATGTTTAAAAGTTTATATTTGGACAGAAACAAAGATAATGTACAAAAATGAAAATACTTTTATTAGTATAGTAGGATTTGGGGTGATCTTTACAAAATTTATTTGCTATTATATATGTATTTCCCTGTAGTAAAAAAAAAAGCAGCATACTTTGGCTGTGGCGCTATAATGGATACTGTAAGGAGCTGGACAAGATAATGTTCTGTTCCACATCCCTGAATGTTCCTCCGTTCTGTTACCTTGTTTCTTCTTCCCCACAGGGCCATGTGAAACTTTCTGACTTTGGCCTTTGCACAGGATTGAAAAAAGCACATAGGACAGAATTTTATAGGAATCTGAACCACAGCCTCCCCAGTGATTTCAGTAAGTGTAACAGTGATGTTAGCCTTTTTATCCCTTAACTGGGCTGAGAAGAGCTGTTCCCCTGGTAACTAAAATGTGCGGGACAGGTTAGGAGCGTCTCACAGCATGTCCTGAGAGAATGAAAATGCTTTCCCAGGTTTGACTGCCATTTGTATTACAAGGTGAGGCAAGATGAGTGCTACCAAATGTGTTAAGGCAGATGTTGAAAAGTGCTTTGTTTGGAGCTCTGCTGAGGTTACTGGGGATGAATATGGGGCAGGCAAGCAAAAGTAGGAGAGGAAAACGTCCCGGGAACAATCCAGCTTAGATTTATCCTAGGCGCTCTTTCAGTTGTGACAGAAAGAAATTTATCTTTATGAGTGTTGTTTCATTGAAGCACTATCAAACCATTGAAATTATGTAGTAAAATTACAGTTCATCCTAGAGAAGCTGATGTCAAATGTGGATTCGAAATTCAGAAGTCTCTGATTATGTAGCAATTACTGCTCTTGAAAATTTGATGGTAATTTTGAGAGATTATGAATGTTTTAGGCCACTTGGGGCCTTTGCTTCTGAGGAGACTGAATTCCTGTAATTCTGCTTAAGGCCTACCTGTCTGTCTCCTCTCTGGCTGTGTGGTCCACGTGGGAGTGCTGCTCACAGCTCTCCTTGTGTGATTCTTTGAGTTAATGCTTTAGAGCCTCTGATTTGGGTCTGTACACTTGCGGGTAGTGTGTCATCCAGAGTTATCGCTCTATAGGCAGAAAAGCAGCGGGTCTGTGGGTCTCATATGGCTTGAACCAGAGCTTAAAAAAACAGTAAACATTCCTGTCTGAACTTGGGTTAGAATTTCTTTTCTCTACTTTTAGCTTTCCAGAACATGAATTCCAAAAGGAAAGCAGAAACTTGGAAAAGAAATAGACGTCAGCTAGTAAGTAATATCTGTGGCTTCTTAAATGCTACAAACCTAGTATGAATAAGATAAAATATGCAAATTTGCGTTTGATAAATGTTTGCAGCATATCTATCCCTTACTTTTAAGATTAGCTTAACAGAGCAGTGTCATTATGTCAATAGCAGCAGAAGTAATCTTCTGAAGGAGGGCAGATAATATTAGGTTGTTTTGGTTGTGATGTTTTCAGTGGATGACCTCATTCTGACTTTTTACATGGGTGACAACCCTTTTTCTTCTTGTTGCATCTTTTCCCTCTTTTTCGGGTGGTAAAGGTGTTTTATTTAAGCTGGAGCTCTCTTAAAAGGAAACTAAGTGCAAACGCCCACGCAGAGCTTTAGGAGCAGTAGTTCTCAAACTTTTAGAATTTCGATTCGCTTAGGTGAGTCAAGATTCCTCAGCTCACGCGCTCCACCCTTTCCTACTTCGAGGTGGAAAAAAGAACTTGGTGATAAAAATTGGAGAAAAATGTAAGGGAAATGTTTATTGCTTGCTTTATGAGTATTTGAGTATATACACATAAAATTATGCCCCACAAGCTTAAAAATAAGTAACATTATTGCATTTACCTTGATAGTACATTAGAAGTTATTTAAATAGTACAAATTCGCCAGTGAAATATTGCTATCTAGGCAAACTTTTATTCCGATCCATTGGTTCATATTTGAAGTTCAATATACATGTCCCAATGTGTAGTTATTGGAAAATTATTGACCAGAGATAATAAAAATGTGTATCACTCTGTACTTAGGCTTTGCTCAAAACCCATGGCAAATGAAATTGATGATGATAAAGCTAAACTAACGTTTGGTCACTAGAAAGCAAGAGTAACAGTATGGAAGACTATGACTAATTTGGAGTGATGATCATGCCTGTGTATTAATCTGGGAATGATGGCACTTCTGCTTGTCAGTGTATTCAAAAGTAACTTAATGGGTTTGCCAAATACTGTGTTTCGGCCAGACTTCTGAGTAAAATACTGAATTAGAGTTTTCTGTAGTATCCTTAATAACTCTCTGTAGTTCACTAGTAAGTAGCTGTCAGTTGTATGTGGAAATGGGAGCCTGTAGGATTGTTTGAGAAAGAATGAAAGGAAAGGCTTGCATTGTGATTATTTGAGGCCCATCAGTGGGCCTTAGACCAGGCTTTGAGTATTATGATTTTTTATCTTAAACCTGGCCCTGGGAGAGGCATTAACTTAAACCGAACACTTTTGGAGATGCAGTAACTGAAATTAATCTTTGATATCTTTTTTCTAGTATTAACTTGGGGATACTTAAGTTTGGTATAGTCACATCATAGTCTCCTTTCTCTAGGAGCTCTGATACTCTTTAAATGTCTAAATTCTGTATTTGGTTGCAAAACTGTTTATATGGCTTGTTGAGGGTTAGGGGACATCAGGAACAAATGTGTCAGATGCTCCTGTTATGTCTCTTCATGGAGCAGTAGATCTTAACCTTGGCTGCACGTCAGAATCACCTGGGGAACTTCAAGAACGTGCTGCTATCTGAGTCCCAACCCCAGGGATTCTGATTCAGTGGTTCGGGGTATACAGTCTCGGTATCTGATTTTTAAAGGACTCTGGGTCATTCTACTGTGTGTTGAAGGTTGAGACCCTCCACTGAAGGGACTGTTTCTTAAACAGTATCTCCTGCCTCATTGAGAAACTGATAGTAACCTGTGTTTTGGAAGCTAACAAAAGGTAGGGAATCTTCTGTGTTTTTTGTTTTTTTTTTTAAAGCAAGCCAAGATTTAACCTTTGGCCACTGTGCTAATATTTATTTTGGGGTAATTAAGCTTAAATACCTTAAATTATCCTTATACTCTGAGACCAGCTTTATGCTCTTTGACGTGTACCAGAGTGTCACGGGAGACTTACTGGGAGCCACTTATGGGTCTGAGAGGAAGGAGATTTTACAGTTTCCAAATTTGGAGTTAAATGTCCTTTAATAGTTTAAGATGTTTTTTAAAAAACATCTGAATAAACTAAGGTTCTCAGCTGTGATTAAGGTTTTTCCCTTTTTATTCCACCTACAGTAGAAATGGAAAAGTATTAAGGTCATTGTCATGTTACCTCTTTTGATAACTTGAAGAAAATAAAGCCACCCATTAGCCTTCAAAAGGTCGGTTAACCCTGTGCTTTTGACTTTTCGTGTATGATCCCATTCAACTAGCACAAAGTGGAAGGTTAATATTAGTTAATGCTTAATATAAATTTACAGCTCTAGGTTAAGCCTAACGTATATAATTGCTCACGCAGCCCATTACTTTTCAGTCCACTGAGAATCACTGAAAGAAGTAGAGGCTTTAGCTTCCCTCGTTGGCTGCTTCAGTCATATTGTAATGTTTTAAATAGCTCTGTGGTCCTGAGTAACCTGAGGCCCTAGTAACTGCTTAGGAAATAGGTATGAGTCAGCTTTAAGTTCTGAAACCAGAGGTAAGAGATGAAGTACATCCATCTTTGTCAGTTTATTTTTTTTCAGTGTAGAGTTTACAAAAGTGATTAAGTAGGAAATTAAATTGCTATATTTCCCCTAAAATCCTATATGAAATCATAAGTTGGAACATATCACGTGTTTGAAATGACTATTAACAACCAGCAAAGCTCTTTTAGAGTGCAGCTCTAATTGGCGCTGTAAATACCCAGACAACAAAAGGAAAAAGAAGAGTGCAGATTTGAGGTATTGGGAACCTGGAGTTAGAGAACACCTGGGTGTGGAAAACAGACACAAGTTTGGGAAGGGGTAGTCCCTAGATTAGAAGTCCCTACTGCCCGGTACTGTCAGTGCGGGCAAACACGAGTGGGCTCCCAGAGCGGGACTCTAGTTCCCAGAGTGAAAACATTACCTTAGTGCATGGGTTTGAGCCTGCTGTTGGCTATAGTTTATAACTCCCAGAGATTTTTTAACGCCTTGGTATCTTGAAGGAATTATTTTCCTGTGGCAGTAGATCTCGATTTTATAATAAAAATCTTTGAACAAATAAGGTTTACTTAACATTCAGTTATGCTGGAATAAATCCAGTCTCTAAATTGAAGGGTTTTTGTAGTTTCTTAACTTTTATAATTAGAATGAAAATACTTTGTTTCTTGGGGAGGACCCAATCCATGTTTCAGATGTTAAAGCTTTAAAGAGAACAATTGGCATTTATGTTATTATAAATATATGTATTTAAAAGAAAACAATGTACAGTTATCTATATGGAAAAAATGGATTCCTACCTTACAGTATACACAGAAATAAATTGTAGATGGAAAATAAAACTTTAAAAATTTTACAGGGCCGGCCCGGTGGCGTAGTAGTTAAGTTTGTGTGCTCTGCTTCAGTGGCCCAGGGTTCGCAGGTTCGGATCCTGGGTGCGGACCTACCATTCCTTTTCATGCCGTGCTATGGCGGCCTCCTGTATAAACTAGAGGAAGATTGGCACAGATGTTAGATCAGCACCAATCTTCCTCAAGCAAAAAGAGGAAGATTGGCAACAGATGTTAGCTTAGGGCCAATAATCTTCCTCACATTAAAAAAAACCCTTTAAAAATTTTAGAAGAAAATACAGGGCAATATCTTTATGACCTCGGAGTAAGGAAGGATTTCTTGAATAAGATAGAAGAAGTACAAATCATAAATGAAAATTTTACCATTTTAAAGGAAAAAAAAATCCTCCTGTATATTGAAAGACATAAACAAATGAAAAGACAAGCCACATGGTCCAAGTACTGTGGAATTATCTTCCAGTTCATGTGCACACCCTGCTATCCGGCAGTTCTACCCTAGTCGTATGCCCCGGAGAAACTCTTGCACCTGTGAATCAAGAGATATGTATAAGAATGTTCATTGCATTTTTGTAATAGCGAAAAACTGGAAATAACCTATTGTCCATTGACAGCAAAATGGTTACGTTCTGGAATAGAATATTTTAGAGCAGTGAAAACAAAGGAGATGAACAGGAATTCACAGAAAAAAGACCTGAATAGCTAATTAACATATGAGAATGTGCTCAATCTTGCCAGAAATAAAGGAAATGCAAATTAAAGCAACAAGATCCCATTTCATATTCAGATTGGTAAAAATGAAAAAGTCTGACAAAGCCAAGCGTTGGTGGGATGTGGAACACCAGGAGCTCATCCCTACTAGGGGCGTTTGCATAGGTGTAGCCACTTTGGAGGACAATTGGAAGATGTCTAATTAAGTTGAAGATGCTCATAACGCAAGGCCCAGCGATGCTGCTTCTAGTATATCCTCTAGAGAAATTTTTGCGGATTGCGTAGGAGGTGTTACAGAATGTTTATTCAGGTTTTATTTGTCATAGTGAAACATTGGAAGCAACATAAGTGTCCATTTACCAGAGAATGGATCAAAAACATTGTGACTTGTATAATGGAGTAATTGTGTACAGCAGTGAAATGGGTGAACTGGAGCTACATGAGTAAATCTCAAAAGCATAATGTTGAGTAAAAAAAAGCACGTTGCAGGGCCAGCCCCATGGCCAAGTGGTTAAGTTTGGTGCACTCTGTTTCGGAGGCCCAGGTTTGGTTCCTGGGTGCAACCTATGCCACTCGTCAGTGGCCATGCTGTGGCAGTGACCCACATACAACATAGAGGAAGATTGGCAACAGATGTTAGCTCAGGGCAAACATCTTCCTCAGGAAAAACAAAAAAAGGACAAGTTGTAGAAGCCCTTTATTAAAAGCTGAAATCTACAAGAAGTGATAGGTCATTTGGACAAGCAAGGCGCAGCAACTTCAGGGTGGTTTCCACCTCAGGAGGGAGGCAGAGAGGGACTCGCTGGCTTTAATCGTTTCTCTAGTTTCGTTTCTTGTAAAAAGACACATGATCTGAGACAAATAGACATGTTATTAACCTCTCTTTAATATGGGTGATGGGTAGCTGTGTGTTATATTGTCTGTGCTTTTTCTCCTGCATATTTGCAGTATTCCTAATATTTTTAAAGACAGCGCAGCTGTAATTTGTAATGTTAGGAGTGACACACTGTTGAGAGCACCTAGGTTTGGGCCTTCTGGGGGTAAAACCTCAAGTGCGGTGCACAGGGGGAGGTGCAGCCCGGGCCTCCCCACAGCGCTGCAGTCCTGTGTGCGCGAGCAGAGTGCTGGGGCTCGGCAAATACTCCTCTGAGAACTTTTGACATCGCTGATTAGGTTTAGTAAATAGACATTCATAAATCTTTAACCTATAGGCGATAACTTTAGCTTTTGATAATAAAGCTTCCCTTTATGATTTTCTCAAATCAAAGAATATATATGGTGCAAAGAGGGATGATTTGGAGCAAGATATTTAATTTCCAAATGGGGCTCTGCCACTGAACTAGTCTGAGGCCTTGCGGAAAGCTCTTTTGGGCATCAGATTTTTTATCTACAAAGTTGAGCTATTAACGTCCTTTTTGCTGAATTTTGTCAGGACTTAAACAGGCTCATAAACATATAAGAAGTACAGAGCCTGGCACTCACTGGGTGCTCAGTAAGTTGTGGTACTAGTAGTTATGACACGTACCTTTGACCTAGTGAACTGTGGGCTTTGGCTATACGTAGGAAGATCCCTTGCTCACTGACAAAGCTTTATTGTTCATTTTGGAAGTGCTCTGGCAAATCAGACTTGCTGTTAAGCTACTGGGCCGTCCTGCTTATTTAGTTTGTGGGTAGCTCTAGGTGGTACCTGAAGCCTTAGGTGTCTAGAACAGAACTCTGGGCACCCGACTGCCTGCTGGGCCTCCCTGACGTGTGGTACGTGTTTCAGGCCTTCTCCACAGTAGGCACTCCTGACTACATTGCTCCCGAGGTGTTCATGCAGACCGGGTACAACAAGCTCTGTGATTGGTGGTCGCTTGGGGTGATCATGTATGAGATGCTCATCGGTAAGTTGCATGCCTTCAGAGGGCTCTTTCTGTGCAGCCAGGAAAGATTCTTGCATTGTTAATAGACTCTTTCAACTGCGGGTGATCTAAGCACTTTCCTTCCTGTGGTTTCAAAGTGAAGTTTCCTAGGGAGAAGACTCTTGGCCGTCAAATGTACCCCACCATATCCTCTGGCTTACTGGCATCCTGTGGTTGCTTTGCTGATCATCTGTCATGTTTTTCTTCTACTTTTTCATCTTCTCCATCTAGTAGCTCTTTCAGTCACTGGCATTTATTAAACGTCTATTGTATGCAGAGAACTTTAGGCATTCCCTCACACACTCTTCTTATTTGCTGTTCGCTTTCTCTCTCAAAGCCTTCAAAGCATGGAACCCCCTGGCCTTTCTCCCTCCTATTTGGATGGTGTGTCTGTGTATCTGGGGGACACATCTGTGGGTGTGGTCATATGCGCAAAAGCACTAGGAGAGTAAGTAGGTCTGTGGTGGCACCGAGTGAGTCTGTGTGGATGACTGCTGCGGTATCTGGAGCCTTGTCTTCGGAGACATTGGGTGGCTGCCTGTGGAGACGATGTAATGTCTGTGGCGGCCAGGTAGAGGAATACGGCATGTGAGTATCCTCTTGCCTGTAGTTCTCAAAAAGAGGCCTGGTGGTCACTTTTAAAACCTATGCTTTCTTCTTACTCAACTTGTTTGGCACTTTACCCACATAAGGCTATTCCGAGACTGGAGTAATTTCTTAATGGTGCTATTTCATGCTTTGATTTCTCCTTTGGGCACAGTGATACCCACATCTGCACCTCTGCTTATGTCCTCCTTTCTTTTCCCAGCTTCAGCTGTTAGCTGACTCCTTAGTTACCAGAAGTACAACTTCATTTTGGGTTTAGAAGTTTGGGGGGAAATCAAAAATTGCTTTAGATGTTTTCTGGTATGAGTGGAAATGCTGTCCATGTCATGGAGGGAAGGACGTATGGGGTCATTAAAGATGTATAGAATCATATTATGGAGAATAGTCTGTCGGATTCGGGGTCCTGGGATGCAGAGGCTCCGAAGTTCCTTTTTGATTGCAGGCTACCCACCTTTCTGTTCTGAGACCCCTCAAGAGACATACAAGAAGGTGATGAACTGGAAAGAAACTTTGACTTTTCCTCCAGAAGTTCCTATCTCTGAGAAAGCCAAGGATCTAATTTTGAGGTATCAGTCAGAAATACCTCCCCTGCCCCCCCACTTAGGCTTTTTGACATGAAGGAATCCATTTTTTTTAAACTTTCATCATTTATCCTGGATCTGCCCCCTGCTTCTTACCATTCCTCTCTTTAAAACAAAGGGAGGTTATTCCTTTTCTTTTTCTCAGGAGACTCCCTGAGGTGTGCTGAAAGGCCTCTGTCTTTTCCAGATTCTGCTGTGAATGGGAACATAGAATTGGAGCCCCTGGAGTTGAGGAAATCAAAAGTAATTCTTTTTTTGAAGGCGTTGACTGGGACCATATCAGGTATATCTCTATGAAAGCTTTCAGGATTATTTCAGAAAGGCTGTAGTTGGCTTAATACTGTCTTGGAAGCACTATTACTGGTAAGCCAAGTAAGAGAAGAGAGCTGCTTAGAAATTCAGGTTCTCTTCTTGATTTTCATTCATGGTGAGGATTGAGAGTTGAGGCTTCCTGTCGGCCATGTGCCATGGGATATGTTGAAGCCCGCAGTTATTTCCAAAGGGAAGTGACCTTTGGGTCCCATGGTGAAGGGAGCATCTAAGAAGCAGGTTGCCATTGCTTTTACCTGGAACACACAAACCTCTCTGCTGTTGGGGGCCACCAGCAGGACTGTCCTTGCCCACAGGGTAGGGGCTATCACTGGGAGAGAGAGAAGGAAGAAAGGAGTGGAAGAAGGATTGGGGTGGGCAGTGGTGCAGGCGGGGAGTGGTGAGGGAGAGTGAAAATTGTCATGGCGGGGGTTGTAGAGTGCTGTCAATGGTGACGAGAGCCCGTACCACCTGATGTGTCTCAGACCCTCTTACTCAGCATTCATTGGTTGCTAAACAGAAGATGAAACTGCTGTCACCTCTTTGATAATCGTGTTCTGATTTGTTCCCTTTGTCTCCCGTGTGCTGCATTTTTAGCCACCCTACTCATTGGTGCCTCTGGTAGAAGAAGGCCAGAGCCCTCCGTGAGGGGACACTGAGAGGTTCAGTTTCCCTTTTTAGCAGACAGGGCAGGCCATCAAGGGGAGTGCACTAACTTGGGATTTAAATTTCTCATTATTTTTGTCTTTCTTCTTAGCTATGAATATTTATATTTTTTCATCGTAACTTATTTTTTGTTTGGATGTAGTCAGTTGGCGTGGTTGGTCAGTGGTCATGAGCTTTTCAGAGAAAGTAAATGCTGCCAGCCAGTGGATAGTCCTCTCATGTCAGACCAGGGGTCTTTTCTGGAGAAGGCTTAGTTATGATCACATGATTACTAACCATAGTAATGTGTGGCATGTCTGTTCTTGGCAGAGAGAGGCCTGCTGCAATATCTATTGAAATCAAAAGCATTGATGATACCTCAAACTTCGATGAGTTTCCAGAATCTGATATTCTTAAGCCAACAGGTAATACCACCTAACTGCCTCCCGCTGCCTTGTAAGTCCATTATTTCCTCCCAATTTAGGATGATGTTTACAAATTAGGATAGGGAACATGGAGGGAACCTCAGTTCCTCGGGTTCTTTGTAAGTATTTTTCCAGTGCTAATACTGGGTAGCAGTGGGACCGTGTCGAGTGGGAAATGGATACAAACTCCCATGTTTAGACTCAACGTGATGGGTAAATCACAAAGATGTTCTTTTGTTGTTACTGAATTAAAGGTTAGGTAACGTGAGATAACACAAATGGGAAAAGAAAACTTTAAAAATATTTATGAAAAATAATGAGGTTCAAAGAACACAGGCAAGCAAATGTAGAAAATTCGCAGAGTGAAAAGCAACTTTTCCCAAATAAAAACTGAGGTGTGTTCTTCAGAATGTCCTGCCTTCAGTTCTGAGTAGTCCGTCTGGGTAGGGCAGTGAACCATCTCTTACGTCTATTTCTTTCCCAGTGGCAACAAGTAATCACCCTGAGACTGACTACAAGAACAAAGACTGGGTCTTCATCAATTACACGTACAAGCGCTTTGAGGGCCTGACTGCGCGGGGGGCAATACCGTCCTACATGAAAGCAGCAAAATAGTACGCTTGAACCGGAGTCCTAAATGTGCAACATCACGGTCTTCCTCTCAAACACTCTTTTGAAAGAGCTTCCAAGAAGTTTATGGAACCTACCAATATGTCATGGTAAACTTGCCTGAAATGTGATAGTAAGTGGATTCTCTTCCATATGCATCTGAAAACCTGTAGAACAAAGACAACCATCTCTACTACATTGGCCATAAACTGCTGTCCTGCTTCTTCAGAAGCATCACGAGCCAATTTGATAGATGTTTTGAAAACCTTGTGTTTTCCTAAGTTCATCAGAAGGAAGGGGAAAAAACAGCCATCATTCAACCTTATTGAGATTGTAACATATACTTATCAAATATCAGCCAATTCCTGTCATTTCGTGACGTGCTTTCCGCCAAACCCACCAGGTATTTTTTTCTTTACAGCTAAAAGTTCCACAGTACAGGAAATAAAGCAATAATGAAAGCCTCAGCAGCCAGCATTCTGGCTGAGGGAAATGACCCACCACCCTCTGAGCGGGTGGTGATGGCGGTAGTTTCCCCCCATACCTCGGCCTTGGGCAAGTGGCTTTGTATAGCCTCCATTCATGGTGCACTTTATTTATGGTACTAGGATAAAGACCTTCAATCCGCTGACTTTTTCCTTCTGCCCAGCTAAACACTCATGCTGTTTTCCGAGTGTTGATGGGGCGATACCCGCTTGATCCATTGCTACTCTTAGAAGACCGAAAAGCCGCCGGGCGTTGCCAAGGAGTCCTGCATCACGTGGAAGACCCTCTTCACGGCTGCCTCAGAAAATCCCTAGACGGATGTTGCCGTGGACCAGCAATACCGAGTGCTGCCGACGGGAATTCGGTTTATTCCTGGGAACACAGCAAGGAGAGCCCAGGCAGAGGCAGGCGGCCTGGAACCCGCTTGGCTAAGGTGCTGCTCCGTCTCTGGAACCTCCTGGGAAGTGGTGAAGGACCAGCCCAATAGAAAGTGCTGAGCCAGCCTACAAGTCCTTGTAAAGTCCACTCTCAGTCCTGGGTGCAACTGTGTTTTGTCTTCTCTCTCGGTATTTCTCGTCTCCCGACTTTAAGTAACCATTTTGCCTTGGAATCATGATTACAGATTTTTCGTTTGCAGATGCCTTTCTGGGGGATGCTCCTCTCTACCCTAAAGGGTCGCCTGCAGCTTGGACTATCCAGGCCTCTCTGCTGTGGCTCTCCCTCATGAGAGACCCTCTGAATTTTAGCACAAAGTGCCTTCTCTTTTACAGCTGCCACCACCTTTAGAGGACTTCTGCTGTGTCAGAAAAATATGGAGCCTCCATATTAATGCATTATTACTTTTTAAAATTTTGATAACTCTTAAAGCATCATTTGCACCTGTGTGTTAACTTTGTTGCAGAGTGTGACGGCCAAGCTATAACTGGGGGACTGCTTTCTGCCAGTCTTGAGGTTAAGAGCAGCTCTGAAAGGAAAGTATACCCTAGCTTAGCCATTCAGAAAAGAAAAATGGTATATCAAAGTTATAGCAGTAAGTCAAACTGCTTTGGGTTTTAATGTCTTAGAGGAAGAAAAAAGATGATTAGGGGAGTATTAACTCTGGATGAAGGTAATGTGTGTGCCCCTTAATCTTTCATTCACGGTCTGTTAGTGAAAAGGAAGTAAATGCGATTCTTTTGTGCAACTTGGCAGTTTCTTTGTATTACCCAATAGTTGGGGTCATGACCCCGTGTCCTGTAAGAGTTTGAGAATAACAGGAGTGGTGACAGTCTGTGTGTTAGGGAGTGGCAGGGGATGGTTTGTTTTAGGGGGAGATGCCCACATTTTAACTTTGAAACTTCTGAATAAACTGCGTGAAAATGATGGTGTAAATCTGATGTGTTTTAAAGCAGATGTGATTCAGAGAGGTGGTGTGCTGGTGGCTTCTTTTATCCCCTTTGTCTGCAAACCATTGGAACACTGCATCACCAGCTTTAGGCACAGTGCCTTTCTGTCTCAGGGAAGCTGGGACCTGCGGTTTTGTTCCCTGAGAACAAGTCTTCTGAATGGATGTCCATATAAAGAGACAGTCTTCTGTTGGCCCTGTGTATGTGCTCTTTCCACCTGGCTCAGTGTTAAAGGGCAGTGGGCTGTCCCTTTGCAGGAAGGCCAAGGGAGACCTGCTGACAACAGTGCTGTCAATTGGCGCACCCAC
The DNA here is from genome assembly GCF_037783145.1 of Equus przewalskii. Classification (NCBI taxonomy): domain Eukaryota; kingdom Metazoa; phylum Chordata; class Mammalia; order Perissodactyla; family Equidae; genus Equus; species Equus przewalskii. Next base: position 36,731,497 of record NC_091849.1, on the reverse strand, counting down.
ATGTACAACTCCAGAGCATGGCCAGCCATCCTCCTGGTGCCTTCATCATTCCTTGCCAGATCCATTGCAGTGATCTCTTAGCTGACCTCTTAGTCCCTGGTCCTTCCCCTTTCAAGTGTTATCCTTCCTGCTGCCAAAGAAATAATTTTAAATTTCCAATCTGATCATGTCATTCTCCTGCATAAACCCTTTATGGCTCCCAGTAGTTTATATAACGAGATCAAACACTCTTGTCAGAGGTACAAGAGTCCTTCCTCATCTCTGCATCACCACGTCCCTTTCCCTGATGACAAGCAGCGATTATTTCACCTTTGCTCATACAGTTGCGTTGGCCTGGAATACTTCCTCTCCTTGTATTCATGGATCCGAAACAACTAGTGTTTGTCCTCTATAATTTGGTTCATGTGTCACTCCTAGAATCCTCTTGGGAACTCTGCTCCTCACAGTAAGCCTGGCTACTCCATCCTTTCTGGCTTCCCCAACGACCTGGACTGTTTATGGATTTCTCCTCCACGCGAGTGGAAAAGCCCCCTGAAGGGAGGAGCTGTATCCTAGTCAGCGTGTCCCTGTGGCCAAGCAGTGCTTGGGACAGAATAAACTCAACAGGCCGTGTCTTCAGAGCATGTTCTTAACCTCTGTGCTGATACAGGCAGGCCTGCTAGGGAGGCGCAAGCTTGCTTTACGGCACCCCTCGAAGTTGTCAGCATCACTAGGAAGCTCTTAGGCTAAGTGGGCTGAGGGAGCTCAGCAGACATCTGGCTAGAGTAGGGCCAGACCAAAGGATGAGCAAGAGGCTCCACAGCAGCGGCCTGCCTGGACTCCACCCTGCTGTCTCCCCTGCCTTCCTTCCTGCCATGGTTCCTCACTTGCTTTAAAACAAAACTAGAACACAGAAGTTGGTGAGTCCTCTTACCCTTCACATTTACATTTGGCTTTGTGAGGTCCTACTTAGTTGGATTTGAGGGTTGAAGGGGTCTTAAATGCAAGTTAACCAGAAACTTGAGAAAGCAGGCCATTAGGGCTCTGGAACCTGTGACCTCTAAAGAAACAGCAGGGTGGGAAAAGCACAGGCAGGCTCGAGGCCAGCCCCACGGGAAAGGAGGAGGCTCTGTTCTGGGCAGTCTGGCTGCTACTCCTTTCAGTCCCTTTTAACATCTTGACTTCCAATTTTATTTTCTGCTAAAAAACAACATGGACGCAAATGATAATATTTTATTATTATAGAAAAAGCATCCCAAATATAGGTTTCCGTAAACACTGGTAGGTGAACAAGTGCAACTTTAAAAGTCAATACAAAGTAAAGGGGCAAAACCTGCAAGCATTTTGCCTTTGAGAAATGTAACGTTCTCCTGCAGGTGATCCCACCCAGAGTGCGAATGTGGCTCCATCTCCCATGAAGGCGTCAGGTTTGCTTTCTGAACTCACTATGCCCATTTGAACAATTTCAAAACGATGGCAAGAAGTGGCATTGAATAAATTACTAATACCCCCTGATTCTTAACTTTCTATTGACACTCGATTAAAAAGCCTCCACATCACATTTTGACAATTTGAGTTAAAGCCTGTGCTCTGATTTTACTTAGACAAGGACCCGTTGGGACACTATCTGAAAATATATTCCCCCTTCCCAGGCTTACTCCACAATACTTTCATAGACCTCTATACATCAGGTATCACAGTTCTCCTGGAATTTAGTTTAAAATAATATTGGCTATTGCATATTGTGCAGTAAATACAACTACTTTCTAGTTTCCTTACCCTTTAGCTATCATCCTTTTAACACCTTTCCTCCACGCTGGGGAAACCAGTAAGTAATCTCACGAGACACAGTGTGACGCCATCTCCTTGCTGCTCTCCAGCTCCTCAGTGGCAGTGTTTCCTAAGGAACTGTACGTGACAGGATGCAGACACACACTCAGATTCTAAACCTCAAATTCAGGTTCATCTTGGCTTGCTGAGACACCTCTGAGTAAGACAGCCTGAGTTAAAACCATTTTCCTGTGAAAATGTTTCTGTATAAGCAGCCTGGCTTACTTTTTAGGCACTTAGAAAAAACACCAGACCTGAGTTCCAGCTTTTTTATTAGAAACACCTCTTGCCCATCTGGCCAGTAACTGACTCTGAAGGGAATGGGCACAATCCAGCCCTTGTCCCTGCGAGGACTGAGGTCCTGCCATTGCGGAATGTCCTGGCCCTGGGGACAGAGCAGCTGTGGCTGAAGGGAACCACCCAATCACAGTGCTGCTGAGTGCAGGCTGGGAGGAAGGAACCTGTGGGCCAGCTTCTCCCTCAGACACACCACCTGGTGACACTGGCACATTTACCTCCACAGATTCCCAGCTCACTCAAACTCCAAGGTTTGGGGCCAAAAGCATGTTGACCCAATTTGGAAGGAAAAAAGACCCAGTTCTTGACAGCCTGAGGAAATTAATCACACAGAACAACTTGTTAATTACATGCCATACTTTCATACCTGGCTTTTGACCTAAGCAAGGACTAATGAGTTTTAGAGTGTTAGCTGGAGCATGTTTACACTTGAATGTTAACAGTACGCAAGCTGTATAACAGAAGTTACACATACTTGTCAGAGACTACATAGTTAATTCAAATTTCCTTTGTGATGGCATGGGAGTCAACTGAAAAGCATAGAGGAAGCACCATTAAATAATCACCTGGACTGGTCAACTGCTAGTTGAATGTATGAATGTAGGTAAGCTCAAAGCCAAACCTGACCTCAAATATGAGCCCATTAGTTTCACAGAAATAAAACTACCCTCTGGCTACAAAATAACCCTAAACCTTAACCCTGGCCATCAGCCTTACAAATGGATGCCAATGGTAATCAGAAGAACTCTGCACGTGGGAATTGGCTCAGTTTAACTCCTTACTAGGGCTTTTTCTGCGTAAGGAACAGAGCATTGATTTCCACTGTGATGCTGTTCACACGCACGGAGAACACACTTAAGAACCCTTGTTCAAGCCTGCAAAGAATAGCTTTCATCACCCATCTGACTTTACCTTTGGAGGATTGTGACTAGGGCAGTCATAAAATGGAATCAAGTAGCTTGCCTTATAGTATCTTACGGGAATGGAATTTAAGAAAACAGTCATGTTCTCATCTTAAAGAACTTGAAGGAAACTATGTGCCTCTTCATAATCTGTGATGAGTAAATGCTCTGGGTAGGTACCTGGAAGGCCAAGCTCTACCACAAAATGGGAGATAATCCCAAGACACTTACACCTGGCTCTAGACTAAATTTTGCTCTGCTGTTAATAGCCATGGGACATCAGGGAAGGTCATCAGTACTGGGGGGACTGGGAGTGTGTTCTGGGTTGTCATCATCATGCATTGTTAATCCATAGCTGAAGAGCAAACAAAATTACTAGGCCTAATCTCCCTTCAACTCCTCCTTCCTTTGGGGATGACATTATTACGGTTTCCTTACCCAGTGTGAGCAGCTGATAGGCTATTTCAAAAACTGAAATAGCCTGATATGCAAAAAAATTCCACAGTATGAAAAGAATATACAAAGAAAAATTCTGCATGGGGACAAAACCTGAGCAGGTGATGTTTCCCCACCCAGCTTCACCCCAAATGCCCCCTCCTCCCTGGAGCTCTTATTACAAGTCTACTGAGAAACTGAGCACTTGTGAGAAACTTCTGCCCACATCTGGAATGCCTTTAAGCTGTATCTGTCGTCTCCCAGCGATACCCACAGCAACGTGCTGCCCTAGGGTGAAGACCTGTGGCTTCATACTAGATTCCGAGCCAGGATAATCAAAGTGGCCTGATTTAGAGAGTTCTACTTCAGTTCTAAGTTTCATTCCAAATGAATAATCAATTTGTTTAGGCTCAAAAACCTTGAAGCTAAAAAGGTTTCCTAAACATTGTTATGCCACTGTCCCTCCTGTCAGAGAATCTCTCTGTGTGGTTGGATTGTTCACTGAATTAATGAAAAACAGAACTGAACTGAAGCTCTTACAAAGTTCCTTTTGCACATTTTGAATGAGGGCCCAGTTCTTCCCAGGTGCAATCTGGGCACACGGGCCACCAGGAATGGCATCTTCATTAACCTCTAATGAGCATCCCATTAGTGCCTGTTTGCAGAAGACAGAGATTGTCTTTTAAGTTTGGTCCCTTTGCTCAGTAATTTGCCTGGTACAAAACAAAACAAAACAAAGCCAGGAACAAAGTGTCAAGGATGAGGATTGCTTTGCTGAGCATGAGGCAAGAGGAGTCCTGACTTCTTTTCCTGCTTTTGCAGTAATGCAAAGACTCAGTGAACAGCACCAGACCCAAATTTTTCAAGTTACCAAGGCTGCTGTAAAGCTGGTAGCTTAATTACCAGTGAGTGCTTTCATCCCCTGCCAGAGGCACAGACTGACTGAAAAGGACACACTTTGATTATGGAGAAAGAGAAAGGATGAGGGAGAAGCATGTCTCCTACTCAGGGTGAGACAAACCACGGGGAGCACTGGCTGTGGGCCTCCCAGACAGAAAACCTCTGAAGAGGGGTGAACCCACAACTGGCCCTAATCCTGAAAGTCATTAGAGGCCATCTGAGAAAGTGGGGCATTTAGCCGGTCAAGTTCATCCACTTGGGGTGGGTGGTACATTAGTACCTCCTGGTCCTCTAAGACGTCTTCTCCAGCAGCTACCAGATTAGTGAGGGATTTGCTTCGAACACACTGGAAATCCACATGGCGACTCTTTCCTTCTTCCTTTTCCCACGACATCTGGATAAAGGGGCGCTGTACATAATTATAGATTACTTCAGATCGGCCACCAGGTCTTCTCTTAATTTTTTCTTTACAGGTAGGGTAACCTGAAACAGGAAAAAGGCCATTCTCAGGACTCCAGCAAATTGCTCACTCTGGCTTCCATACTTTCTCCTTCCTAACCACATCAATTTCCTCCCAAATCCAAAGACTATGTGTGAAACCTACTGGGAAAGTGTCCAGGCTCTGACCATGCCCTCCCACCCCAACCACCTACACGCTCGCTTCCCTCCTGCTCAGGTTCTTGTCCCTAGAAGGGAAGGAACAGAAATTCTATCCCTTCTAATGGAAGGGGGAGAGAAAGGCTTATTAATTTCAGAAGCCTTTAGACGCTGGCCACAATACGGGAACACAAATCCTGCTGGCGCAGAGCTACTCCAGTCCTCTAGATCCACTGCTCAGAGGGCATACTGTATGAGAAGTAGTTAAGGAAATGTGGACTGGTTTATCCTAAAGAAAAAAACAGAGATGCTGCCTAAAACATCAGAAAGGCTGTCACATGGAAATGGGAGAAATCTTATTCAGAGTAACTTCACAGCTAGAGCCAGAAGGAAGACAGAAGAGGGAGGCAGTTATCTACTAGATTCATGACGAATGTTCTCATGGTAGAAGAGTCTGATGGGCTGCTCTGGGAAATGGAGTGATCCCTATCACCCTGTCTGTGGGGTTTCCAAAGACACAAGGGAGGGACACAGTAGAAAGAGGTTTAATGGATGATCTCAAAAATCTCTTCCAACTTTAAATTCCAACCTAAGTTAGATGGGTTTCATGGGCAAGACTGAGACAGCAAGAATAGCAAAACACAAAAGTCAAAGACCCATGGAGGGGAGACCAGGATGGCTTCAGCACTCTCCAAGAATCAGTTTCCAAGACCCTTCCGTGGAGACCACAGGTTGGAAGCCATTGCTCAAGATAGTTTAAGGTTCTGTCCATACATCCAGATATTCCTCAAAGGTATATAGTGGAATAAACTTAAATTCGGAGTCTCCAAGCTATAGTTTTCAGAAGGGCCCTTGCAGATCCCAGGAAGATCTTCACCAAGATTGTTGGTGGCATGGCCCTCCCACTTAGTGGCTCCATGAGCCGTGCCACATTTACCCACCAATGTCCTTAGCCCTCAGTGCTCTTCATCCTGAGGCAGTAAACTGGAACTTATTCCTACAGCTGCTTTAAAGCATTTTCAACCAGAAATAAAATGAAAAGGAAATGTAAGGTCAAACAAAAAAAAATAGGAATCCTTCAAACTTGGGTAGGAAGGTCGTTTCCATGTGTGCCTGTTCTCTAGGTCTCCTGGAAGCTGAGTTTGAAGGCCATAAGCTGTGGTCATAGATCCAACCTACTCCATAAAGCCGTGCAAGCTGAAGACTGACTGGGATATGTTTTACCTTCAATTCCAATGCGAATGTTTTTCAGGCCCCGCTCCTTTAACACTGTTTTGGCGACATCCCGATTCTCAATGTACTTGAAGAATCTGTAGAGCTTAGAGCTGTAAAGAACTAGAAAAAAAGTCTGGTATTAGTCAGAGCAAGATCTCCACAAGATGGAGGAGACAGCTACCAAAATGAAAGGTACATCTGACTCTGATGCCAAAACAGTCCAGATGGATCACAGACTAAATGTTAAGTAATAACCACAAGCAAACACCATATGAAAAACTTACAGTCTCAAGGTGGGGAAGGCCTTTCTGGGTATGACATAAAACCTAGAAGCCATAAAAGAAAAACTGACACCCTCGGCTACATAAAAATATGTCTCTACTTAGCCAAAACCACCATTAACAAAGCTAAAAATGGCAAATAATCAACTGGGAAAAATATTTGCAAACTCATATTACAAAGGGCTAATTTCCTTGATAAACAGAGAGGGGTAACAAATAGCTTTCACAAATCACAAAGTTTTTAAAAGACTAACAATACAATTTTCTAACAGACAAAAGACATGAATACAGTTAACAGAAAAGGAAATTAAAATGGCTCTTAAAAATTAAAAGGTTCAGTTTCATTCATGAAATGAGAAATGCAAATTAAAACTCAAATGCTGTTTTTTACATATCAGAGTGGCAAAGATAAAAGTTTAGCAAAACACCGTTTGGTGAGGGTATGGGAGACAAACCTGTCATACATTGGTTTATGAGTGTAAATTGGCTCAACCTAAATTATGGAGGATAATTCGGCAACATCTACCAAAATTATAAAAGCACAAAGCTTTTGATGTAGAAATTCCATTTCTAGGAATATTATTATATAGAGATATACATGTGTGAAAAGACTGTTTAAAAGGATATTCACGACAGCATCATTTATAATTTATAGCTTAAATGTCCATCAACAGGGCTGGTTAAATCAACCATGGCACACTCATGCAATGGAATACTATACAGCCATAAAAATGATCATGGAAGCTTTATGGTATAGAACAGTCTGTATAATATGGTCTCACTTGAAAAGAAAGGAAAAAGCACGTATGTAATTGCTTACGTACGTGCAGTGAATACATCCGGAAGGATATAAAAGAAACAGGAGGAAAACTAGGTAGATGAGGCAGGCGTGGGAACAAGACTTTTCAATGTATATCCTTTTGTACTTTTAAAATTTTTAATTATTAACAATTCAAAAGGATTTAAAAATGAAACAAATGGAGGGCAGAAGGACTCCACCATGTAATGTGCTGCCTCAGTACTGAGTACTGGACACCAGGGGTGGCAGTGGAGGTCCCCAGCACGGCAGTTAGACCTGCATCACTAGACTGACTTGATCACCCAGGTGAGTGTGCTCACCACCAGCTCCACAGTGATCTTCATATTGGTTCTAGGATCTAGTTGGTAGATCCGAGCCTCTGGGCAGCATGTTTTTGCTGAAAAGATCTATACCATGAGGGGGCTCCTACTTTGGGAATATTCCTCCCCCATGGGTGGGGGGTGGTCTTCATCCCAGTCCACAGAATCCTCATCTGTCAGCACAACGATATGGCACTCGCGCTCGCCCTTCTTGGCACAGCCCACCATGATGGGCAGGATCAGCTCTTCGAGGTAGTGATCAAACTGCTTGTGAGCACCGTCGTTAGACAGTTCATGCAGTAAAGCACCTGCGGGAGAGAGAACGCAGGTGAACATCCTCTCTGCCAATGCCTCTATTCCTGGTGCGAAAAAGACCCTGAGATAACAGCTGTTATCACTGATAAGGTCCACAGAAGGAGCCCATTTAAAGGCAGAGATTGGGGGCTGGCCCCGTAGCCAAGTGGTTAAGTTCGCGCTCTCTGCTGCAGGCGGCCCAGGGTTTCGTTGGTTTGAATCCTGGGCGCGGACATGGCACTGCTCATCAAACCACGCTGAGGCAGTGTCCCACATGCCACAACTAGAAGAACCCACACGAAGAATATACAACTATGTACCAGGGGGCTTTGGGGGGAAAAAGGAAAAAAACCAAAATCTTAAAAAAAAAAAAAAGCAGGGGTTGTTTCCAGCTCCAAGGCCACAATTCAGCTGATTTTGTTAGACATGTTTCACATTCCACCACTCTTCACTTTCTTCATGGTTTACAATCCCTGAGCATTCTGATCAATGGAGGTTTTGTTGGACACACAGGGTCAGACCATAAACATTAATCCTACAAGAGACAGACCATCATTTGGGGATGACTCTTTGTAGTACCTCTTCTGAAGATGCTCTGGCCCCAATTTCATGGAGTCAGAATACCACAGAAGAGGAATAACCTGAAGTTTGGCAACACCAAAGGACTTGCCTTACGTGTGTACTAGACCCAGTATAAAAACCACAAGTCCACAGCACTTCATGGAATATGCAGGGAACTGTATCATGAAGTTCAAAGAATAATTCTGAAAATAATTTCAGGAAGCCTAGGTAATGATAAGAGCATGGAGTTTATAGTCAGACAATTAGTTCTAATCCCAGCTTTCATGCTTAGAGCTTCGGAAAACTAATTTCTCAGTTTTCTCATTTGTTAAATGAGGTGTTCACCTATCTTTCAGGGTTAACTGTTGTAAGACTTAAGCAAGCCCACATCTATAAAGCACTTAGGGAACACTAAGTTAATAATAACGATAAAAATAACCTGTAAGAACCCAGCCAGTTTGTGCTGTTTGACTTTACTAGTGAGCCCTCCCTCACAGCTGAGAATTAGTATCCTTACTGGTTAAAGAGTTGAGACACCAAGGTCCCAAGAGAGGAAGCAGTTTGCTGGGTGACTCCCGGTCAAGCTAGATTTAGAACCCACTACACGTTCTCTTTTGTTTACTCCACTTCCTCACAGAGTGCTCTGAAGCAAGAGAGGGAATAAGTTAGTATCACATCTCTGCCCTCAGATGATTTTCAACCCACACTTGACTCTGTTTAGTAATAAAAATATCACTCAATTCCAAGGCAACTCAAAGTTTAGCTGTTCGAATGCAGCTGGCAGCTGTTCCTGTACTCACTCAGATCCTGACATCGGATAGTGTTGAAGTCAAAGTTAATGCAGAGATAATCGCACGTGTCTCTAAGGTCTGGGATAGAGATGCCATCAGGACAATTGATGATACCAGTTTTGTAATAATCCTGTAAATAGATTAGGAAGAAGAAATGTAGGCAAAGAACAAGATTCAAACATTACCTCTTCAACCCCCTATTCATTCCTGGTTCTGTCCAAGTGATGAGTCACTAGAACTATCGCCAAGTTGGCTGATTCATGGGACGGCAGAGTGGCCCCTGGTATCCTGACATGTTTAATAATCATGACAACGTGATACCTGACTGGGCTCACACAAAGAAGGATGTAAAAGGCACAGGAATAGAACATCAAGAGGGAAAGGCAGTAACTGGAAACCGGAGACCCTCGAGACAGTAACAGTTTGATGGGACTCTCAAGGCTCTGACTCTGCACGGGCCTGGGGAGGATGTAACATGAAGGCGACTACACACCAGCACCGTTCGAAACACAGCTGCACTGATTCCTTCAGCAATCTCATACTCCCCCTTCTCGTTGGGCCGCGTGAAGTTGTACTCTCTTCCTGGTCCAAACATCCTGAAAGACACCCAGGCAACGACGTGACCTTCTCTAGCAGGATTCTTCACAAATGAGACTTCTCCCTTCTTCACCTCATTCTGGAAGGCTCCACTCCACTCTCACAGTGTTAGTTATAGGGACCCAACCCCTGTAAGACACACTCAAGTCTTAGGAAAAGGGGGCAGCAGTTGCTTTCAGCATTTGAGTGCAAGGAGGGATGAAGGAGCAAGTCCTCAAGCTCACCTGTACTGAGCTGCTGTGACAGCAAATGAAGTCAAACAGCATCTGCAGAGTTGCCTTGGGAAATCTCTGGAGTGAGCGTTGCCTCTCACGGCCTCCCCACTGCCCAGGAACCTGCCCCCACACCGGCAGCCCAGGAAGACAGCATGGCCGGTGCTCCTGCCCTTTCCTATTCCTTTCCCCTCCTCCACCAACATTTACCTCTCCAGTCTGCCAGTGCTCACTATTTCTGGGTTTTGCTTTTCAACATCTAACCTGATAGATGAATCTGTATTAGTAGGTGCAGATATGGTAATGCTGTCCCTTTCCTAGTACGTTTTGATGGCGGAGTTCTGGAAAAAAAGCCCTTCTTCATCCAAAGAGTAATTCTAATGATGAGCATTTCGAGTCAAGTGGAAAAGGAGGGTGGGAACTAGGCTCATCAGCAGTTTGACAGTTCAGAGAGGAGGCCTGCTCTGGGCATGAACTCAGAGGTCACGAGGGCACAGGGAGGAGGTCTGGCTTTTCTTACTCATCTTTGTCCATCCTTCTTCCCTTTTCTCAGATCCCCTTCAGTAAAGCTGGCCCCATGACTTCAACAACTCCCATCACACTTCTGTGAATGAGTCGTGGAATGGGAAGCCAGCAAGGACAGAGCAGGGAGTCGGCATCTTCAGCCAGCTTGACTGGAATTCCCGGGGGGCTCACTGCCATTTCCTTCCTTAACCTGCTGGGAAGGCCTGCTGTTCAACTGTCCAAAACTGTTCTCTTCCACCCTGAATTGGCTGCTTTTCAGAGATCTGAAAAAGACTCCACAGCACATGCTTTCCAACTCACTACACCATACATAAGAAATCTATCCTGATAAAGGTAGTCTTCAAAGAATGCTGACATTTTTCTGGAATATTCTAGTTGAAGTCTAGCTAAGACAGTTATGAATGAAAGTAGTGAATAACGTGCCATAAATATAATGCCCCCATCTATCATGAGGAGGACCTAAGCTCAGAGTTATTTATCTAGTAGTGGCATGGATGTGCATTAATCCATTCTCAGTTTTGCAGCTTGTCCCCCTTGTGACTAGCGGTCTACATTTTCAGCTTACTGGCTAGGCTTATGAACACCGTATGTAGTAGCCACAGGATGCAACAAACCCAAGTAACTCTCAGAATTCATAACCTCAGCTGACTCAGCTGACGAACCACCTAGATAAAGAATCAGACTTTCTTCATGGGAAAATCCAGTCCTAAATTCAAAGAACCAGTGTCACTCAAGAATCTATCACCCAGAAAATGCTTGCCTTTCTTCTCTTGATTACTACCAGAGGCAACCTATCTCAAACAGCCAGCCAGCCCCAAGGAACAATTTTTTGTGGGGAGTGGCAATAGTGGTGGTGATATCAAGATTGAGGAAGTCAAGTCTGGTAAAATATAGGGCCAATTTGAAAAATATTTTAATGTTTTAGTTTAATCTTAATTTAGATGTCTGAGAAATATATAGGTTTGGGTCTGGTTAAAAATGGTTCATCATGAATTTGTATGTATATGTTCAAATATAAACATAAAATAGCTGGATTCCATCATAACTTAAAATTCAACAAATCAGTGTGGCCCATTCTGATTTCTACTTCAGTTCAAATTAGTTCAAAGTCTTGAGTGAGGTTAGGTCTTTAAATAAAATAAAATCTACTTCTAAGTAGATAAAAATCCTCAAAGACCAAATTTGTTTGTGTATTCACACCCATATTATTATTATTATTTTACTGTTATCCCAATTTGCTCTTCCTCATGTTAAGGTCTACGGTTGGCCAGGAGGAGGATCTCCTGACTCCCAGCCAGGCTCGAGGAGTACTTCCTGGACAGTGCTCCTGCTCAGTAGGCTCTTTCCATGTCCTAAACTCTAATCCCAAAAAGCCAGGGGCAGGAGAGGGTGAGACAAGGATAAGACTATTGTCTGGAGCACCACAGAATATGAAGAACAGAGAGCAATCAGGAAACGACAAAACAGTCAGATATAAAGATTGTTTCAGAAAACTTGAGCTGTGATGGCGGCATCAGAAAATGAGAGCATAACACCTACTGCCAAGCATAACTGGCAGAGATGGCAGGCAAAATGCTTTTCAGTAAAATGGCTTTGTTCTTGTGTCATGTGGAACATTTGTCTGTTTATTAAAAGACAAAAGACCAAAAAAAAAAAAAAAACAAACCACACTTTAGAGCTCACCTTATCCTAGTATCTTTGACCCGTGGAACTCAGAAAACATTACTTTTTCTGAGGTTATACAAATTGTGGATAAAAGAAAGAAAGAATCTGACTTCTGTTTTCGAGTGAGTTTATAGAGGAATAGGGAATGAGATTCAGCAAATTATTCTCCATAGTTCTAACTGATGGCACCCCCTTTTGTGGGGGCTCGTTTCAGTATACTGGTATTGTAAATAAAGTAAGTACTCCCCCCAAAAAAGTCACCAACACATATAAGGCTTTTACCAGCTTGCTCTCCATGTCTCACAAAAGTATAAAGGCAGAAAAATAAGCAATGCAATGTTTTCTATTCTGAAATCTAATGTAAGATAAATGGCAGGTATTTCTTTTTTTTAATAATTTCTTTTTATTTATTTATTTTTTGGTGAGGAAGATTGGCCCTGAGCTAACATCCAACAGCAGGTATTTCTATTCATAGGGAACAGAGTGAGTTTCGAAGGAAATTATCGTCTATTACCTTCCCAACATGGTATCTGGATGAGCAGTGAAAATTTGTGGATTCACAACAAAACGTGTGCCATCTACGAGAAGAGTCACTTTCTCTGGTGCCTGGGAATGAACATTACTGCCAAAGCCCACAGTGCTGTTTCCAAATCGTTCTGGAGCAAGAAAGGGGTCATGGTTACGCTTATTCCCGCTCTGGAAGCAAGAGCCTTTGATGTCTTCGGGAAGTGGCATTACGTGCGGGAACTGAAGGTTTGCTGGCTGAGATGCAGGGTCGAGTGAAAGGTCTAAAAAGATCAGATAAACCAACCAAAATAACTTGACAGCAAAAAGCACTGGGGGGAAAACAAACCACGTCTTCTTTAAAAAACATCAAACACATTAAACAAACAAAAACCCCAAACTTTGAGGTGTTCCCAGACAAAAATTCTTGCCTAGAGCAAGTAAAGAAAAACTACAAACTAGAGACTCATGTTGGATCCCCTGCGCTTTTTTCTACTGCGTGTGTGTTGAGGGGGAATAAAGGCAGTAACACCCACACTGTAAAATAAAATGTAGTATTCTTCTTTCCTTACAAGGCTGCAAATAAACGTCTCACTCCACCCCTCTTGCATTTTAAGTTTGTATACAATAATCCATGAATGTGATTACTGCCCATGACCTGGGGAAATGAGTCTGATTTTGGGCACGCAGATAACCAAACAAGTTGTAGCTAGAGTACACTCAATTTTTTTCCCATTTACTTCCAAAAAAAAAAATACGGAAACCAAGATCTAGACCAAAAACCTACATAGGATGCACATCCCACAGCTTCTGAAATCACTAATCCAGTACTTTAGAATGCTTTTCATTTTAACTGCAATGAAGCAATTAAACTGGGTGGATTCCTGAAGGCCCCGAGGGTTCCGCCTGCTCCCGTGGGTGAGCAGGAAGACTCCTGGCACCAACTCCCCTCATGGTGCACTGAGAGGGGTATCACTCTGCTGTTCTGTCAGCTGACATACACAAAATACCAGCCCCTCTCGGTTCAGAAAGACACGGGTTCAAACCCCAGTCCCCTACCTCCCAGCAGTGTGAACGTGAGCGAGTTACCGAAGCTGTGGAAGCATCAGTTTCCTCAACTGTCAAGGGAGGATTAAACTGAGCAGAGATGGGCAAACTTGCTGTAAAGGGCCAGAAAGTAAGTACTTGGGGCTTTGTGGGTCAGTCTCTGCCTTTGTGGCAGGAAAGCAGCTACAGCCAAAATGTAAACACAAGGGCATGACGGCTGTATTTCAAAATTTTATTTACAAAAACACGCAGTCCAGATTTGGCCACAGCTTGCCACACTTGATCTAAAACATGCACGTAAAGTTCCTAGCAGAGTGAATACTCAATAAATGGTAATTGCTATTATTATTGTTTATCAAGAGCCTTCACATCCATTAAGTTAATAACCTTCCTGCCCAGTGAGGTAGGAAGCATATTACTAGCCCAGTTCTCTAGATGAAGAAAGCAGGGCTAGAAAGATGAAGGATCTCATCCAGCTTACAGCTGGGCAGCAGCAGAGCTACAATCTGAATCTGTCTTCTGACTCCACTTTTTTTCTTACACTATTATTGCCAAGTTCGATGTCCTACACTGATGGGGTAAGTGGAGATTTTCTGTGATGATCAGCTTTCTATAATTGTGATATGTAAGCTAAGCCAATTAACTGGATATTTTATTTAGATTAAGAACATTTTTGCCTTCTGGGTGGAGTGGATGCTCAGGTGTCATCCCTGTAAATTAAGTCACTATCTAATCACCATACCATCATTCCTGGGACCTAGAGGATAAGCAAGGGTTTGAAGACCAGAAGAAGTCAGATTATTTGTTTCTTTTTCTTGGGCTGCAGCTGAGGTTTCATCCATCAGGCAGCTGGCCTCTGGCCGCAGGAACCTGTCACTCTCACTGCCACAGTGAATGTTCATCCTTGGACTCTGTATCCTGAACTGTCTGCTTGATCAGAAAGAAGTCCTGGAAGACAGGAATATGCATGGTTTAGAACTCTCTCAAAACAGCTTCCAAGGACTTCCATGGCATGAACGCTGAACTAGAGAAGCGACAGCTCTCATTCTTGTTCTGAGAAGAAATGACATCTTAAGCATTTCTGTGATTTTTTAGTGAGAAGAATTGGGCTGGTTTAAATTCTATTTACCAAATCACTAAGAACATTGATAAACTTCTTCCTAGGGAATAATTTTAAGCTTTATCCATAAACAGATATCAAATTCACTGACTCTGGCCACATTCACAATCAATTCTACATATTAAGTGGTGGTGCAGTAATTTGGTGGTGTTTATACCAGAGACACAAAGGAGGGAAGGGAAGAGCCCAACTGGTCAACTAAAGAAAACCTGCCCTTATATTTTTAAAAACTGAGACACATACACTCCTGCAACAAGCACTAGAAAATGAAAAACAATCGCAACCATAATGCTAGTTTAAGAGTTGAGACTAGAAGCAACTTACCCTAAAAAAAGCAAAATCTGACTTCTAGTGCTCAAGTTCTCCTTTGTAAGTTCTCTCTTTCACTTTCTGTACCTTATGCCCAACCCCTAACCCCCACCTCAAAATCACACCAAGATTGGGACTGGCCCGGTGGCATAGTGGTTAAGTTCACGCGCTCCACTTCAGCGTCCCAGGGTTTGCAGGTTCGGATCCCGGGTATGGACCAAGCACTGTTCATCAAGCTATGCTGTGGTAGCATCCCACATAAAACAGAGAAGACTGGCACAGGTGTCAGCTCAGCAACAATCTTCCTCAAGCAAAAAGAGGAAGATTGGCAAGAGATGTTAGCTCAGGGTCAATCTTCCTCACACACACAAAATATGTATGCATCACACCAAGATGTCACTAGCTGTAAGGCTAACTTTCCCGCAAGCAGTGCATGCTCATGATGAACAATACCTGCTCAGTGACTGCCAGGAGCAAGGTATCTGGGAAGGCAGAATGGAGGCACCATGCAGGAGACTTCACACCTTTTTTCCAGATAATCGTGCCCTGCAGCCCTGCCATCCCTGGGGGCTGCCCAACACTGAAAACATTCCTGAAGGTCACTCTGCTTAGCACTTTCACAGTTTACACTGTACTGATTTCCACTTGGTGTTCTGGTGGCAGAATCATCTTTCCTCACCAGCAATTATTATGCGTATGAATTGCCTGCTAACACCGTTTTAGAAAATTAGATCACTAATTTACTGATTCACTCATTTACTGCTCTTAGCAGTAACATGTTTTAACATAATACTCTGATGTAGAGGTGTCAATAAACATTTGCAATGTGAATTAAACTTTGAATCCCTTCATAATCTGTATTAATACATTTTTGAGCATAAAGTTGATTGGTCAGTTAGTCACTGTTTTAACTTGGACGAAATATAAAAATGACCACTTTGAAAAAGATGAATCAATATGTGTGCCTGAAAACAAATTATTTTAAAGAAGAGACACTTTGAGAAGATGAAATCTTTTATTTTCAGACAATGGCTCTTACAACGTCAGAGAAATTGAGGGAATAAAGTGAATGTTCTGATGGAAAACTTAATGTGTGGCTACAATGTTTTCAGGATTACCCTTTCCTAAAGAAAAAACATATTTACACAAAAATGCAGCCACTTAAAAATTGATCCCTGGTGATTGGTAAAGTCAAATAGATCCACCACTGCCCTTAAGTTTGATTCAGATGTCAAAATCAGGTCTACAGAACAGGATAAAAAAGAAGATCCATGGAATTGGAAAAAGCATTATCAACACCAGAAAGACCAAAAGGGGGTCTGCATCTTTATTTGGTTTTGAACTATGTTTCACTCAACCTACAGCGGCTGCTTCTCAACTCTTCATTAGCTGGTCAAGAACCAAGTTCAAATTTCTCTTTGTTGCTCTCCTAAAGACCTCTTGGACCAAAACACACTAAGCTTGAATACGCCTCTCTCTTGAGAATTTGCACAAACTAGACTGTATAAGTTACTTCCTTAATTCCTGATAATGTAGGAGAAATAGTTTCATTATAATGGAATAGAATGAAGACACTTTCTTCCTAGCCTATTGTACCAGGGCTCAAAAATCAGTTTAACTTGTATACAGTAAATTAATAAACAGAAAGATATACCTGGAACTTAGCAAGGTAGACATCTCCAATGAAGGAAAAGAACTCGTTGAGCATTTAAGAGGCATTTTATTTGTATTTAGTTAACTTTTATTATAAATTATACATGAATTATTTCCCTTCTTAACGAGGACCCTTTGACTGTCACCTCCAATCCCAGTCACTTTTCCAAGTAACTATCACTACTTGCTTGGTATGAATCCTTTTAGACTTTAAAAAAATGCATTTATACTATACACATATACTTGTAAAAGCAGATAGTTTAAAAAAAATGATATACTACATGCATCATTCTAATTCTGTAATGTTTTTATAAATGTTGAGATCCATCCACGTTGGAAGATCAAGATCTAGTTCACTCCTTTTTAACTGCTGTATAATATTCTAGGATCCCACTCGCCTATCTATGAATATTTAGGTCGTTTCTAACTTTACCTTTACAAACAATGCTTCAATGAACAAGGTCAGAGTGTACTATGAAACTCCAAGACAGAACCCAGTTTGCAGAGTTTTCCCAAATGGATTTGGCATCAGAACTCTTTAAGAAACTGTCTCAGCATTAATGCTTAATGGCACACACTGTCACCTAATCCAACATTTCCCAAAGTCCCTTATGAACTAATTCCTCTATAATCCTAGAATGACAGAACAAAACTCTCTTGACCTATGAAACCTAAAAAATAAACTGACACCAAATTATTCGACATACACCAAAGCAGCCAGTCAGTTTAAATATAATAGTAAGGGTCTACTCCCCTTCCAGGATGGATGTTTCATTCAACTTTGAATGTATATTTTCATTGCCTACCATGGTTCAATTCTGTAACCATCCCCCAAATGAATCTTGGTCCTCAGAACAGATCTAAGGAAAAGAAAAAAAAAAGAAAGAAAGAAATAAGCAAAGCACTTCAACAATACAATTCTCTATTGCTACAAAACTATTTTGGCTAATGCAGTCCTAAAAGTCACAGTAGTGTACAAGAAGAAGAACCAAAGGATCATGACACCCCGGGCACAGCTAACAGTAACTAAAGAGACTGCTTGAGAAAAGAACTAGGAGTTAGAATATATTAATCATGGAACTCCGACTGCATAGCTGTGAAGCAAAGAACACAACATCAGCAAGCCAGCTCAAGCTTCACTTCCATACAGTATGTGAAAGCATTTTTATACACTCTAAATAGCTACACAAATATATTTTTTATTATTTATTTCACAGGCTTCCCATGAAGACCCATATTTTGTTAAGTCTTGATCTTGCTGACCTGGAATAGCAAAACCATTTAGCATCATCATTTCCCCACCTTGGAAAATTTATACACAATCTTTGCTGGTGGAATTATCTCCACATATTCCTTATGCCTAAAAAAAGGACACACTGATTTCTCCCTAGATCATAACCATCTTGAGTATTAATCCAAAATAGCCTCTGGATAATAAGTCTAAGTCTTTTCTTCTTACTTGCAATTTCCTCTCATCAATTATTTCTGAAGAAAACAAGACAATTACACGGATCAGTATTCCATCAACTTCAATATCTTGCCATTGAACTATTCAGATTTTTAAAATCTAGTTTGAATGGGGTTCAGGG
Source organism: Equus przewalskii (assembly GCF_037783145.1). NCBI lineage: Eukaryota > Metazoa > Chordata > Mammalia > Perissodactyla > Equidae > Equus > Equus przewalskii. The sequence continues at coordinate 36,713,075 of NC_091849.1, read as the reverse complement.
CATGGATGTAACTCAAAATCATAATGATTTCAGACTGTCAGTGGTACAAGGTATGATCTTTTAAAAGGCAGTGTCCTTTTTGACTTCAGGACCATGCCTCCTCTCTGTAAGAGCTGGGTGGTGAAGATGAGGTAGGATGCCACAGAATTTGGTAAAGAGACCAATCTACCCTTCATCCTTACTCCATAGTTAAATTTAGAAAGTAATTACATCTTTGCCAAACCTTCATTCTCTACTGACAAATCCCAGTCCTTTCAGTCTGTTCTTATGTGAAAACCATGACATTTCTTTAACCATTTTAATGCCCTGTCATTGACTTTCGTCTGGTTCCATTAGGCTTTTTTCTTAATGCACAGTAACGAGAACTCTGCTCATGTTCCCTATGAAAGGGGAACAGGTTTTCTGTTTTGCTTCACGTATGCTCTCTGGTGATACCTGGGATTTCTGGGTATTGAAGGTTAAAAGAGGGTGAGGGTGGAGGGAGAGACAATTTAAAATGATAGACAGATAAAAAATGTAAATTGACTGACAGATACAATCTAAAATGTCTACAAGATCACTTTCTAGGATATTGTTAACTGACGGCTAAGAGGCCCATCTTCAGAATGTACTCTGCGTACACATTTTTTAAACCAACTCCACGGAAGCTTTTCTGTCATGGTTCTGTTTACTCCCTTTGCATGTGCTACTCTACTGTTCCAATCTCAGAAGAAACGTCTTCTATTTAAGGCTTCCTGGTTTTCCTTTTTCCAGATTATTTCTAAAAATATTGAATAAAACCATGCCAGTATTAAGCCCATATAAACTCTATTCTTAATATTTCTAAATCTTGTTTTCCTACAATGTCCCCAAATGCATAATAATTTAGCTGTTTAAATCAGCAAAGAAAGAGACACTTGTTAGTAAGTTATTTTCACTGGGTCCTCCCTTCCCACGCTCTTGCTGTCTTCCTCAATCAACGCTGGCCGACTGGTGAGACAGGAATACTTCTCAGAGATCTCTTGCTACATCTCTCCCCAAGTATCATCTTCCATTACGGCTCTACCCTTTATGAGTGCAGCCATGGCAGGTTCCTAAGTCTCTCCGTGTCTCAGCTTCCTCACTTGTAAGAGAGGATAATAATCATTAAGCACACAAGGCTGACATAAGGATTAAATGAGGTAATCCATTTAAAGTACAATGCCTGGCACATACCACCTGAGAAATGTTGATTATTGTTATTATTCTCGAACCAGAATCTACAAAGACCTTTACAAACCTAATCTCATTTGATACTGAAACAACTCCAGTAGAGATGCTTTAATTATCCACACTTTACTGCTGGGGGGAAAAAAAAATCAAGCATTAGAGAGGTTAGCAACTTGCCCCAAATCACAACTCTAGCTAAGGGGAAAAGACAGATTCCAAACCCAGGTCCTCAGATTCCCATATTCTTTCCATCCAATCACACTGCGTCTCCCAAACCATCTTCCTTTCCTCCATTACAGATTCTAGAAGTTATTCCTTCTATTGTCTGTCAGCAATGAAAGAGAAAACCAGTAGCTTCCAGGGTCACTAGGGCTGCAGTTCTTATCAAGTGGGAGTTATGGTAGCAATGCAAGAATCCTTGATAAAATGGTTATGTTTTTCCATAATTAAAAATAGCATTCTTAGTGTTTTACTGCTTATAAAAGCAGTATGTGCTCATTGAGAAAAATTCAGTCAATATAAAAAGATGTAAACACTTTAAAAATCAACAAAGTTGTCAAATCTTTGCACACATATCTTTGGGCATCTACTCCATTATATCCTTGGAATAAACTCCTAGAAGGAAAGTTGCTATGGAAAAAGGTCAATTTTCAAGTTTTCATATGTACTGCCAGACTGTCCTCTATAAATATACCAATTCACTACACTCCTTCCAGCACACGGAGTCTCCATTCTCTAGAACCCTTGCTAACACTCAGGGTTTCAATGTTCCTCATCTTTGCCAATCTGATAAGTGAAATATGATAGCTCGTTTTAATGTGGTCATTTAAAAACATTCATTTTTATCAACACTTCCAAAATCTCACCTTTGAGAGCCTTAAAAGTTTTGGGTGGGTAGTGTCCAAGCTGGGTGGATACTAGGTAAGAGCAGTGACTTACTCAGAGCCAGTTTGTCAGGCTTGACTAGAATCACCAGATGTTTCCCACGACTTGCTCACATCTCCTGGAAGCCAGTGAGATGACAACACGGTATGATGACAAGACCACTCACTAGACTGAAGCAAAGCAGGTTTTGGCTCTGGCTTTGTTATTAACTAGCCATGTCACCAAGAAAATGTCCTTTAAGTTTCTGTGTTTTCATCCATAAAAATGGGATGGTATCTGTCACTACCAAGTTAGACAACCCCTTCTCAAATGAGATGTATGAAAAAAACCCTCAAAAAGCATAATGCACAGGGCTGGCCGGATGGCGCAGAGGTTAAGTTCACATGTTCCGCTTTGGCGTCCTGGGGTTCGCCAGTTCGGATCCCGGGTGCGGACATGGCAGCGCTTGTCAAGCCATGCTGTGGTAGGCGTCCCACGTATAAAGTAGAGGTAGATGGGCACAGATGTTAGCTCAGGGCCAGTCTTCCTCAGCAAAAAGAGGAAGACTGGCAGTGGATGTTAGCTCAGGACTAATCTTCCTCAAAAAAAAAAAAAAAAAAAAAGCATCACGCACCCTGCAAAAGCAAGAGCTAAAGCTGGGTATGTGAACCTCTCTTACAGAGCTGCTTAGTTACATTCATTCGGCTCTTGAAACTCAGCATCCTCATTCTCCACTTCTGAATGTACTCTTTACCTTCTGAATGGTTCTACAGATTTCAGCCACCTTTTTCTTTTTGTTTTAGTGAAATGATACACTGTACTGCTTTTGAAGTTCTTTGAATTACTTTTTGCCTCAGCTGCCTCACTTTTCATTTGCACCCAACCTTCTCTGTCTTTCCATTTTTCCCTCAGGAAAATACTGTATCTTCCCCTTCTCCTACCAAGCTGTCCTTTCTTTAGCTCTTTTACTCCCGAGGAATTTTAAAAAACAAAGACAAACAATAATCCTGCACTGGGTAGGACATGCTCATTGTTCGTGGCAGAAGATAGCGAAAAGACAAAAATCACCCATTAATTCCTCTTCCACGCTTTCCTAAGCATAAATACATAAATCTATCTTTTTTTCTTTTACAATCTGAAATTCTGCTATAAATACCATGTTGTAGTCTCAACATACCATGAACTTGGTTGTATGTCAATAATCATACTCCTACATCATTTTCAATGGTACATGATATTCTATTACATGGTTGTACCAAATTTTACTCAACCAATTTCACAGGGTGGTTTTTTTTTACATTTAATCTTTAACACATATAGAATTTATTTTGTCATATAGCACAAGGTATGGATCTAACAAAATTTAAACAGTTAAACAGCTAACTGCCTTAACAAAATATTCTGAAGAGTCCATTTTTCCACACTGATTTGAGATGTCACCTTTATCAAATACTAACGTACAATATACGCTTGGTCTGGTTTTTAAACTCTGTTTCACTGACTCATCTATTTCTGTGAAAATGTCATATGATTTTAATTTAACAATCTTGCCATTGGTTTTCTATGTCACTTGTCCAAAATGGTAGGTATTTTTAAGTTGTCAACAGGGAAATTTTTTCTTCTGATCTTTAAAATTATATCTTAACCACTCATTTATATTTTTTTCTGCAATGAGTAACACTCATTTTATTATTAGTTTTATTAGTTTAGAATTACTGTGATAAGTTTCAGAGAACATCAAAGTTAATGAAGATGGCAGTTGCACAGATTCAGACTCCCTGCATCAGTTTATTACCCAGAATGTAGCTTTTTTGTTCTCCTATTATATAGAAGGAAAAATTTGCTTTACCTAAAAATATTACTTTCATAACTCATCCCAATGCAATATTAACAAAAATATGCGTGGATAACTGAAACTATTCATACTAGAGCAATTTTGCTGTTTATCATTAAGAGACAGTGTTTAATCAAATTTTTAATTCAAAAAGTAAAGTTTACTCAGCTATTTTAATACACATTAACATGTTATATACTTTAAAGATAGATTACGTTGTCTAGATTAACACTGCAGCCATACTGGAAGACTTTTCTTCTGTGCAGAAAAAGGACTTCTCGTGACGTGGTGTTTCCTGAAGACTGGTCAAGGTTTATACACATGCCTTTCTTCTATACTCTGCCTGTGAGCCTGAGCAATTGTAGAATTAATCTCTGGTAAAGCTCAATTCCCTTGCCCGAGCCACTTTCTCTTTTGTTTCTTTCTCTTTTCAAAGAACTGACGCTATAAAATATTTCCCCATTTACCGTACCGTTTCCACACACGGTCTCAAATTAAGGGAAGCGCTACTTAACCAGAAGCTATCCTGCCCCCTATTTCCCAGCAAGCGCTCTGGAACCAGCCTGCCTAGTTTGGTTCTCGATTCCACTGCTTCCTAGCTGTGTGAGGCTGGGCACATGGCTAATTTCTCTGAGCCTCAATTTTCTCATCTGCAAATTAAGAATAAAACTAACTATTTGGAAGAACTGTTTAGGGGTTACAAATACTTGAGATAAAGCACAGTCTCTGGGGTATGGTAAACACTGAAAAAATGTTAGCTGTTGTTATTTATATTAAACTCGCTTCAAGCTTACAAAAATCATATACAAAAACTTTACTTTTTAAAAATCTCTACTTGTTTCTCCTTTCTTGCATTAATACCTAGCCACCACAGCATCCCTGCTCTCACCTGCAATACCAACAACCCTCTATTTATATTGCTGGGTATCTGTATTTTTATAGAGAATAAGTACAGGATTCTGAATATATCAATTTGCAGAGTTAATAAAACTCAATTATGATACCACTGTTTAACTCTTAATTCAAAACATTTACTGATAACAAACATGTCATTTCTGTAAACCAAACCTGTAGTTTTAGAACTAAAAATTACACAGCTTTCTAATGGATCTTTTGTACCAACTAAGCACCTTTATCAGCTGGGTTTCTTTCTTTTTTAATCTCTCAAAACTGTAGAGAAGTTCCTGGTTATCTCTTCAGATTATCAACAAATCAGTTGACATATATAGTCAGTATGTATTTACCAAACATCTTCTGTGTGGAAGGCATGTGCACTGTGTGCCGGTACCGAGGGACACAAAGGACTGAGCAACACTTTCCAGGGTTGGTCTGAAGCTGCCCTGCTGGTTAGGTGGGGAAGTATGTAAAAGATAACTCAAGCGATAAATTCAGAATAAGCGGTGCAAACCAGTAGTTCCACATCCTCAGGCCTGCCCTCCGAGGGTCGTCTCCACAGGCTCACGGTGGGGCTAGGATTTGCAACTTTTAAAAAAGTCAACTTCTCAGGCAGCTCTCATGCGCACTCAGGTTTGGGGGTCAGAAGACAAACATAAAAGTTATAAAAACTCATGAAAAATCACCTCTAGCTAGTGTGGTTGGGAAAAGGAAGTTTTCACATAAGACAAAATCTTAGCTGGGCTCTGAGGTAAACGTAAGAACTTGTTATTTTGAAACTTTCCAAAACTGAAAAATCATTACCATCTGCACACTTACATACCCCTCCGACTTCCCAGTGATCGTCCTGCCTCCCTGTGTGCGCACTCACGCTCTACCCGCCCCGCCCCGACAGTTTTCTGAATCACTTGAAAGTTACAGATATCACAACACTTCATCCCTCGTACTTCAGCATGCATATTCTAAGAACTAGAACACAGTCCTACAAAACACACAGTACCATTTTCACATCTAAGAGATAATTACGTATCATCAATATATAATCCACATCAAATTTACTCAACTGGCCTCATTTTCTTTTATAGACTTTTTTTGGATCCTTAATTCAATCAAGGCTCAATCCTTGCATTTGGTTGTTCTGAATTTTTTAATCTTGTATATTATTCACCCTCACTTTTTGGGGTTGTTTTGTTTTTCATGAAATTGAAATTTTAAAACTCTCTAGATCAGTTCCAACATTCTGGATTTGTCTGATTGTTTCCATGTGATTGGACACAAATTTTATTTTATTTATTTTTTTTACAAGAATACTACCTGGATGGCAGTTGTATCCTTCCAACTGCCATCACATTAGAGGCATATAATGCCAGGTTACCTACTAGAGGAGATAAGTTTGATCACTTGGTTAAAGTGATGACTATACATCTCCCCTTGTAAATAGAGATGTAACACCCTATCTCCCAATAACCTTTCACCCAGCAGTTTTTGCATCTAGATTCTTGCCTGAATCAATTATTACATTTGGGGCTACAAAATGATAGCTTTGTAATTCTATCATTCCTCCTACATTTATTGCCTAGCATTCTTCTGTGAAATAGAACTATTTCTTCACTCTCCCCTTATCTCTGTCTTTTCAAGTTTCATTATGAACTCAAAGATTTGTTTTAATCTAGTGTATTATAATAATCTATTACCATCAATTTTTTTTCAAGTTGTTCCCGATTTTTGGTTCAAATTGTCCCAAATATGGCTAGCGGGGTTCCCTTCAAGCCAACAAACATCTGTGTCACTTTTACACAATTCTATTGGCTTTCGAGGCTACTTCCTGGCACAAGATTTCTCCAAGCTCACCTTTACCATCTCTGCCCCAGACCTGGAATCTGCCACTTCTCCCTGGAGCCTCTGTTCCTTTTAGTAGGCAATGGCATTTATAAATCAGGATCTCAGTACTATGTGTCCTCAATAGCTACTGGGTGCCGTTGCTTCTAAGCCATTTCAGTAGAGAAAATTGGGGATTTTTTTTTTTAAAAACAACCATGAGTTTATACCGATGTTTTCAACTCAAATTCAACACTATAGTTTTTCCTTATTTATTTTATATTAGTATACCTTTTCCCTCACTTTGAAGATCTTGGTTCATAAACTAGTTTCAAAATTATAACATCAATATTATTACTAGTAAGCCTACTAAGTTCAAGTGTCTTTTGGGGGCAGTTCTTTTTGTCCTTAAAGTACATCCTACTAGGGATGTATAGTCAGCTGCTATATTCAGGTTCTTTTATTTTTTTCTCTGTATGTCCTGTAAGTTAGGTTTCATTTGTTTCTCTTTATACTCAATTAGAGCATATTTTTCATTATGTTTTGAACATGTAAAATACTTACAAGGTTCAAAAGTTAAAGTGTTATAAAAAAGGAATGCTCAGAGAAATGTCTCTCCCTTCCCTTTCCCTCCAATGTTTTCCCATCTATTCCCTACAGACACCAGATTTGTTAATTTGTTGTTATGTGTGTGTATACATATAAATTCTTAATTCCTCTCTTCCTTACACAAAAGGTGGAATATCATACCCAGTCTTGTAGTTGGCTATTTTTCCTTTTCAATATATCCTGGAAATCACTCCATAGGAGTGCTTAGACATCTTCCTCATTCTTTTTAATGGCTGCTTAATACTCCATTCTGTAGATGTTAATAGGCAGAACTTTGATAGAGAAAAGAGGAAACGGCATTCTAGACAGGCAGGAATGAAAGGGGGCAGGGGGAAACCAATCAGGTGAGAGTGAAGGATTAATGCAAAAGGGTGGGAGAGATCAGGGTCACCACCACATCATACAAGTCAGGGAATCCCCTGCAGATAAATGCATCATGACAGTAGTGACAAGATTCTAACTGCTTGGATATATTTTCCTGTCTCTTCTCCTTGAGATCCCTAACTTACTGCCCTCAGTACCTTTTTGTCAATATAAGTTTATGCTCAAGAAGAGCTTTAGTGCACAGAAAAAGACTACATTATAGTTACTCGAATTTAAGTTAAGACTTGAGACCTTATGTTCAATGTGTAACTGTCTGAAGGCCCTTCAACAATCAGTTTAGTTTCTTTTACAACTTTATCAAATTATCTAATTAAAAATTATCATACTATAAACAAAAAGATTTAAAGAACAACATAATAAAAACTCTTGTATTCACCACCCAGTTTAAAATATAAAACATGACAATATAGTTGAATCCCCGATAACCACTATCCTATTTGGCACTTCCATCAAATATTTTAAACTATACTTATAATCTTAAAATACTCTCTTTTCTTGTTTTAGCACTTCAACTGCCTACCAAGCAATTCTCTCAGTGCTGAAAAAACTACAGAAAATCCTAAAAAAATTAAACTTATGAATCTAGTGTATCTCAAAAAGTTCTTAAACATTGCAATAATCTTTTCAAACTTAGCAAAGTTTTCTTACAACCATAAACTAATAATGAAACCTAAACACAATTACTCAAGGACACATTTTACATCAGAATCACAAATTAATCAGTCGAGATTCTTCAATATGTCAAATTACTGCAAACATTACATTTTAAGTCCAGATGACAAAAGCTATTGATTTAATACATATCATGTCCTACATATTATTTTAAGCACTTTATAAATGTTATTTCTACCTAAGTTTCACAGGTGTGGAGCTATGATTCTAAGCCCAAGATCTAGGACCAGGACATATGACATTTCCGTGCTGCTAATGGGCACACCTAGCACCTTTACTGTTTAAAAGTTGCTATGAGAGGACCTCTAAATCAGTTACCTCCAAATGGAGGTTAATTTCACAATCTGAGTTCCCCAAGTTCAAATTAAGATCTTACCAAATTCTACTATAACTTTCAACTTTATTACCTAAAAAATGGGTAGATGAAATTCTATTAATTATCACACAGGGTGCTTCTTTTTCTTTCTTTCTTTCTTTTTGCAGGGGAAGATTTGCCCTAAGCTAAAATCTATTGCCAGTCTTCTTTTTTTCTTCCTCCCCCAATCCCCCCCAACAAAGCCCCAGTACATAGTTGTGTATAGTTATAAGTTCTTCTAGTTCTTCTATGTGAGCCACCACCAGAGGACGGCTACTGACAGATGAGTGGTGTGGTTCTGCTCCCGGAACTGAACCTAGGCCACTGAAGCAGAGCGTGCTGAACTTTAACTGCTGGACCATCGGGGCTGGCTCAGGGTGCTTCTATCTTTTTCCTTTTTTTCCCCAAAGCCCCCCAGTACACAGCTGTGTATTTTCAGTTGTGGGTCCCCCAAGCTGTGGCAAGCGGGATGCCACCCCAGCATGGCCCGACGAGCAGTGCCATGTCCACTCCCAGGATCCAAAGCGGTGAAACCCCAGGCCTCCGAGGCGGAGCGTGCGAACTCAACCACTTGGCTGGCCCCGCTTCTATCTTTCTATTGGATTCAACTAGTTATGATCACTTTAGTGACACCTTTAAACTAAGAACAATCTAAGGCACATAATAGACCAGGCAAAGCTTATCTCCTAAGAAAAAGTCAGTTAACATATGATAGAATCTCCAGGGTGATGGACACTTTTCTGCCTGCTATTACCTAAAACTCTCTACAGGAAGAGATACACAGCTGTTGAAAATTACTTAATGGGAAACTTCCAGAAAATATCCAAGGGATATACTATTAGCAATAATGTCTTAAAAGGACAGTACAAGGCAGTGTAATTAAAACATTTTTAAAAAATGTTTTAGTCAACACGGTAGGCCATTTTACAGGAAAGAGCTAGGTGTTTGTATGGCAAAAAAAGATCTGAAGGTCTCAGGAGACAGACCCCTGGATTAGTACTCTAGTAACAGAACTAACACGTCAAATTCTGGAGACAACCCAAAATCACTCACTGTGTCAGAAGATGGTTCAAGGACCAGTACCAATTAGAGTAAAAAGTTTTCACCGATTCTTAGCAAAAGTGAGGACAATGCACACAATGTCACATGCACACACACACAATTCTCCCAGTTCTAAGACACCTGACGTTGACTAAGATATCATCAATCTAATACAGCTTTTTAGGGAAAAGCAGCACTATCATATTAAATATGCACATGATTTTCAGATATATTCTGATTTCAAAAATATTAAAATGTGAACTTAAGAATGATGGTATATGTTAGCGTAAAATGCTTTCTTGAAAAGGACTGTCCTTTGTACCTAAATTATATTTTTACTCTCTTTTTGATATTAAATGCCTTTTCTTTTAGGAAATGATGATGACAGAAAATGATGGCCAGATATCTATCTTTTAAATGTCCTAAAATGCTGGCAGTCCTATGATAGACCCCCGGTTTTGCCCCTCCAATTTTACCAATCATGAATCTCAGACAATCTGGGATCTCAATCACCTTCCATCTAGGACTACAAAAACACTCTACTAGTTCAGTCCAGTTTACCTAAAAATATTAAAAAATAAAGACTCTCCTGCTTAGATCACTCTATTGTCGGACAGCAATCCTTGGAGAAAAATTTTGCTTTCTTAAATCAAGCTGAAGTCTGCCTTCCTTTGCGCTCCCACCATGACTTCCATGCATTGGGTTTAGTCCTGCCCCCTGAAATAACACATCCTTCAGAGAAGCTGGGTAAAACAGAAAAAACATGTTTGAAGGCATCAGCCAACTAATAAGGTAGCCAAGGCCAATTTCTGGAGAGGTGTGATGGTCAATTTTAGATGTCACCTGGCTAGGCTATAGTCCTAGTTATTCAACCAAACACTAATCCAGGTGTTACGTGCAGGTATTTGGTAGATGTGACTAAAGTCTATAATCACTTCCCTTTAAGTGAGGAAGATTATTCTAGATAATCTGGGTGGGCCTGATCCAATCAAATGACAGGCTTTAAGAGCAGAACTGAGGTTTCTCTAAGGAAGAACGTCTACTGTGGACTGCAGCTCCAGCTCCTGCCTTCCTCACGCCCAGCCCAGGCCCTACAATTGGATACGGCAACTCCCTGCAACAAATATGTTAATATCTGTGTGTGCACGTATACAGAGAGATGATATATATTATTCTGATACATACACACAGAACCTAATGCACAATTAAAACTGTTCCATAAAGAAAACTCCAGGACCAAATGGCTTTACTAGCAAATTCTTCCACACCTTTAAGGAAGAAATTACATCAATATTATACAAACTCTTCCAGAGAGTACAAAAAGAGGGAACATTTCCCAATCCATTTTCTGAGGCCAGCATAACACTGACCCAAAACTGACGAGGACATTACCAAAAAGGATTACAGGCCACTTTCTCTCATGAACATCAGCACAAAAATCCTAGACAAATTATTAAAAAATCAAATCCAGATAGATAAAAAAGGATAACACATTAATAATACATTATAACAAAGGTTAGGTTTACATTCAAAAATATATTTCGCCACATTAAAAGACTAGAAAGAAATATGTTTTAGGGGCCAGCCCCGTGGCCCAGTGGTTAAGTTCACTCACTCCGCTTTGGCGGCCCAGGGTTTCGCTGGTTTGGATCCTGGGCACAGACATGGCACGGCTCATCAAGCCATGCTGAGGCGGCGTCCCACATGCCACAGCTAGAAAGACCCACAACTAAAAATATACAACTACGTACCAGGGGGCTTTGGGGAGAAAAAGGAAAAATAAAATCTTTAAAAAAAAAAATACGTTTTAGAATACTAACTAAAACAGCATGAAACAGTATTCATATACTAGGTTTAAGATAGGCAGGATGAAACAATAAATACATTCATAGAAAAAAGACTGAAAATGTTAATAGTATTCTTCTTTAATTATATGTGATTTTATACCAAAGTCTCTAAAATGAATGTGTTATACTTTTAAAAAGGAAAATGTATCTCTAAAAACAGGGAATTCCTCAAGAAAATGTGGAATTTGTTTTTAAAAAAGCTTAGAACAGTTTAAGAGAAAATTTTAAAAGTTTAAAAAGAAAATGATATATTCCTACATAAGAGATTGTGACATTTTCTCATCTGGATTAAAGAAGAAACATGCTTACCAGTCGAATTAGGGATTTAAATTAAATACATGAAACAGTTTCTCAAGCAGATTTTTCAATGGGATGACAGGATAACCTCGATGGCTTTAAGCCCAATGCACGACTTAATGCACGCACAGGCCTGCCTCTCAGAGTGCTCACCAGCAAGCATGGAAGGTGGGCAGGCACAGGGCAAAGGATGCTCTGAGCCCCAGGGCACAGGGCACTCAACAATAAGGGCAATGGAGCATTCAGATTACCTGGCATACAATTCCCTAAACAGACTGTTATGAGCTAAACTGTGTTCCCCTCAAAACTCTTAAATTGAAGTCCTAACCCTAAATCCTCAGAATGTGACTGTTTGGAAATAGGGACTTTAAAGAGGTAATTAAGGTTAAATGAAGTCATTAGGGTGGGCCCTAACCCAAAAGGGCTGGTGTCCTTTTAGGAAGAGAAGATGAGGGCACAGGCACAGAGGGAAGACAATGTGAAGATGCAGGGAGGAGTAGGCAGCCATCTCCCAGCCAAGGAGAGAGGCCTCAGAAGACACCAACCCTGCCGAGACCTTGATCTCAGCCTCCAGAACTGTGGAAAAATAAATCTCTGTTGTTTAAGCCACACAGTCTGTGGTACTTTGTAATGGCAGCCCTAGCAAACTAATCCACGGATACAACTGCGAAAATTAAATTTCACCCTCTCCCACCGAAAGGAGAGATTTAGGACAAACGCACGGAAGGGGTCTTACATGGTTTTATGGACAGACTGCAATCTTCTTATAGAGGTATAAATCTCTAGCTGTTTTATTCTAAGGAAGTTGAACTTTCAATAGTCTTCAACAGTAATTTATTGTCTTTCCTCTATAACTTTACTAACAGTATATTACATTTGTGTAGCATACGCAATTCAAATTTCACTCATTTGTTACTTCATCTGATCTTTACAACGTTCTCTACGAAACAAACAGGATTATAGTAAGAGAAACAACTAAAACCAAAACCTTTGGCCCGGGTTACCGATCTTTCCACTAAACCCCAGTGCTTTCCAAAGTTTTAGTAAGGCTCCCCCTGTTTTAGTAAGAGCAGAGATAAAGTTTACTTTATGCTTATCATAAAGACTTAATATTTCAACAGTGGAAAGGACAATCTGAATCTAAAGAAAACAGTGTCTTGAAATAAATGAAATTATAATATTTTAAAAAACAATTAACAGCCAGCATTTCCTGAGAATTTACGAAGTGTCAGGCACAGTTCTAAGCACTGTACATTAATTAACCCAATCCTAATAACACTCCGAGGTAGGTCCTATTACGGTCTCCATTTCAGAGACAGAGAAACTGATGAGTACTCTATCAGCGCTCATAAATGAAGGAGCTAGGGTTTGAACCCAGGAAAGACCGGCTCCAAAGCTGGCATTCTTAACCCTACCCAACGAAGCACAATGAGGGCACTACCGAACAGGAATCTTAATGGCTCTGCAGTTAGGGGATTTAAGCTTGAACAGTGGCTCCTGACACTTACTAGGTGAGTGACTTTGGGCAAGCTTAAGCTCTTCATGTTAGATTCTTCAGCTTTAAAATGGAGATAATCAAATGGGACAAGGGATGTAAAAGCCTTTAGTAGTGTCTGATACATAATAATGTCTAGTGCTCATTAAGCCCTTATTATTTCTAATTCTACTTTAATGAATATACAAGAACAATCCAAGAATGTCTAATCTGGGGATTCTAGGCAAAAATATCGAAAAGATTCTCTTCTTTCATCCATCCTTTCCCTTCTATTTCAGAAATGCATATACTATTCCATTAATCTCATTTCCCATAAGAATGTAAGACATATATTGAATCAGATTAGTGGTTAGATCAGTCTTATATTCTGTCTCCCACAGAGATACCTAACAACTTAGGTAACGACAACAATACACTTATGTGACAATGTCAAAAGATTCTGGACATTGCTCAAACATGTAACATTTAATAAGAATTCACCAATGTACTTAATCTTTTCTGAATCTTTTTTTTTTTAAATATTGAGTCTATAACATCTCTTGGGATCACAAGATAACTATCTGTTTGCTCCTATTTGTCCTTTTACTACTTATTTCAGGCGTTGGAGTTCTTACTGTACTATTCCCACTCTTCATGATTTATATGCCTAAGTCACATTCTCCTTCAATCTCCATGTTTCCAGATAATACTGCTTTTGTAGTTATGTGGAAGTCTCTCCATTTTCTTCCTCTACTTATAACAATTTCTCTGGACCTTTCCCATTTTTGAAGCATTTCTGAGATGATTTAGTGAGAAGAACACTGGGCTAAAAGCCAGGAGTCCTCACTGTGCCATCTCATCTCTCAGATTCTTTATCTGAAAGATGAGAGGACTGCACTAGACACATTTATAATAGGTTCCCTTATATCTCTAAGCCTCATACTTCCATGACTATGGGTCTTCAACTAGAAATCACTCAATATTCCAACAAATTCCCTAAACTTGTTACTCCAGTTAGCTAAGCAGGGGCAGGCACATTCAGATTCCAGGGCAGAGGAAGACACAATAATCAGGAAGCCCAGGGCAATAGAAGGAAAGATATGTTTTGTAAACCAATAGAAAAAGATCGATTAATAAGAGAAATCAGACACCAAAAAGATACCAAAGATAGAAAAAAAGGCAGAAACACATAGCCTAACTCTAACCTCATCCCTACACATCTATTTGAAGAGGGGCTAAGAAATAGATATTTTGGCAGCAGAGGTTATCCAGCCCTCATTTCTGCCTCAAGGGAGCAATGCACCTCTGTGCCATCTCTGCAATGTTGTTGCTAAAAAGGCCTACTACACTGCTTTGCACAGAACAGGCATCCTTGCACAGAATAGTATTCCATGACTGAATTAATGTTCAGTTGAACAACATACCAGGAAATCTGAGAGCCCAAGGCCACGGGAATTACATGGCAGTGACGGCCCTGCTTCTAAAGGGAAGGAGACTCCATTAGATGGGAGGGGAAGATCTGGCCTAATGGTGTTGCTCAAGCTCTGACGGCACTGCAAGCAGCCCCCAGAAGGAAAGAGGACAGATTAATAGGCACGGGCTGTCTCAAAACCACCAAGCCAATATCAGAGTACTTCTGAGAGTCATTTCCTACTCTGCTGTCAGAGTCCAAGAAAGCACTATCTTTTCTGAAGTTTCCTTCCGGAAAGTCAGAGCTTCTTGGCTTATGACTGGTTAGGGGGCAGGGGAGAGTAAATCGACTAAAGGAATAAGGGAGCTGGGCTGTTCTAGAAATTCTCAGGCCAGCCCTATGGTGGTGTTTCTCAAATTGTGGTCTCTGGATCACCAATAACAGACCAAGGGAGGGGGGGTGCATGCTAAAAATGCAGACTCAGGGACCCATCACAAATTTCTGGAATCGAATTTCTGGGAGTGGTACTGGGTTTCTTTAGGAGCAAATTTCTGTTTAAGAACTACTGCCCCAGAATTTTTTGGCGGGGAGGGGAGCCGAGGAGGAGTTGAGGGTCCTTCGACTCGGGATTCATTACATTCCACTGATATTACTACAACACTTTGTTTTAGGGACCGTGAGAAGAAACACACACCTCAATTTCTCAGGTCACAGCCGCAGCGATAGTTTAACAGCGCAGCGAGGCACGATTACCGGGGGTGTTTTCCTAAACGGGTCAAACACCGCCTCCCCCCACTGCCTTGTTTATCCTGTTAGTTTGACACTAGTTTATGGCTTAAAAATAAATCGGTCCAACCCAGGAATTTGCAGAAAGAGTCACAAACTCCAAAACAGAAGAGCTTTTTCGATAGTGCGGAACGAGGCTTGTAAAGCTGAAGACACTGTCTGCTATGAAAAGTAAGGTTTTATTTAACAGAAAATTACGGGTTACGGCTCTCCCCAGCGCCACGGATGAAAGCTAGTCATCTGGGGGTGGCAGAGAAGGCAGACTCTGAAGCAGGGCGACAAGAGCAGCAAAACCCACTCTGCCCCAGACAATTTGGGGAGAAGTCCGACCAACGACATAATTTTTCATGAATTCAGCGAACTGCCAGACAAAAACGCGCCTGCAAATGTTTTTCTCAAGAAACACTCCAGGGTCCTCGTCCTTTCTCTTCCGGCGGGATAAAAACACCCAAGGCCCGCAGGAAACCGTCCCCGCGCCCGCTCACGACTGCCACAGGAGGCGACCCCCTGCCCGCTCGTCCCATGCACCCCCCGCGCGAAGGCGGCCGCCGGCGCCCCTCTGCCCACACCGTCCCCGCCGCGGCCTTTCCCCCGGGGCCGGCCCCCGACGCACACACACACACACACACAGGCAGACTCCGGGCCGCGCCCACCGCCGGTCTCGCCGCCCGCCCTCGCCCCGAGCCGCCACTCACCTGCCGCTCCCCGCCGCTCGGGCCCGAACCCGCCCGGGAGGCGCGCACTCGGCGCCGCGAGCAGCCGCCGCGGGGACCGGCCTTGCCGCAGCGGCGCTCCCCGCCCCACCCCCACCCGCCGGCGCGGCCACGCGGCTGAGTCACCCAGCGCTTCACGTTAAGAGTCCCTCGGCGCGGGGCACGCCGGGAAGGCCGGGCTCCTGGCCCGCCGCCCGGGGCCGCGGCGCGCTGGTGGGCGTGCCCTCTCCTTCCCGACACGCCCCGCCCGTCCGGAGCAGGACGCTCTCGCGCCTGCGCAGCCAGGGCAGCTCCGGTTTCTGAGCTGCGGGTACCCTCTCTGAATTATTAAAGGGAGAAAGCGGAAAAGTTAGTGGTTATCTGAATTGTACACTACGCTCGCGCAGCCCCAGGACTGCTAATGCTTATAGGAAATTGTGGAGCTCGGAGCTCTGCAAACATTTTGGTAAGGAGGTGGTAGGAATGATGGGGTTCATTAAACACGTTTTGCCTGGAAGCCCCTGTACTAGATAACCATTCTGACCAAAAAAAGAGGAAAAAAACACATTTTTCTCAAACCTTGAGTTTAATGAAACTACGTGCTATAGCTAACAAAGTTGAACTACAAAACTTTAAGTTAACTGGAAGCAAGTTATTGGAAAACTGGTTGTGTTACGACTGCCGTATAAGGTGACCTCCCTGCCTGGTTATCACTCAAAAAACTATCTGTGGTCCATGTCCTATAAAACGAATGCTGGAAAAGAGAAGGAAAGAAAGAGCGTCAGTCCTTACCCTCATGACTTCTAGTGGATTTTGTACTTTTAAGAAGTTATTATACTAATTAAATAAAAAGTTATACTGATAATGCAAACTAGTCTATTTAAAAATTGTTGAGAACCAAATGTGATCATAACATGATTTCTTAAATTCTGAGTCAACTTCTTTTTCATTACAAAAGAGTCTACAAACTAATTTGGGGCTAAGGATTAGGAGTAGAAATGGAAGAAATGTGAGAAAATAGTTTGACTCTTGTTCCAATAGGTTGCAAATGGTTAGTGGATATTTGTATAGCAAAACTGTGTTATCAGGCTCAACAACCTTAATTTTAAAAACTGAACCTATAAATGTTTTCATTCTAATTTGATTTTAGAGGCCTAGAGGGTCATCCCCCACTTCTGCTTTTCCCTTCACCTACAGTGATTGTAAAGCATCCAGTAGGGGGTTTGAATCAGGACCGGCTGGGTTATGACGCTGCAGCTGCAGGGCAGCTCGCCTCCACGCGGTGACTCAGCTTCCCAGCTGCTTCCATGCCCGGACCCCACACGAGGCTCCACAGCAGGGATGGCAGAAGAGCTAGACTGAGGAATCCCGAGAGGGCTTCCCTCTGCCTCCTCCTGAAGTGGACCTTTCGCTTCTGCTGACATTTCACTGGCCTGAACTAGCCAGTGGCCCAACCCAACTGACTCTATGAAGGCTGGGAGGTATAACTTCCCATGTGCCCAGGAAAAAGGGACATGAAAAGGTTTGCTAAACACAACGTTGTCTCTGCCACAGTGTTCAACGGTAAAAATGAATATAAACCAATTTGAACGAGTGTTAAAGGATCCAAACTTTACTACCAATGTAATGTGGAGGATTGTTCAAACTAATGCCTTTATTTCCATTTCTGTAAAGTACGATGTTTTGCCCTTTGAGTAATTAAAAAAAAAAGAAAACAAAACAATGTTCCTGCAAGACAATTCTTGCAACAAATTCTTCCTTTCTGAAAAGGTTTCTCTCTGCTGATTTGTAAGGTACAAAAATCTGGCCCAAAGATTGGAGAATCAGGCTAACTATCTGGTCTTTAATAGTTCAGATTAAATGGTTCTGTTTTCGTCTATAATTTCATATAATGAATAGCATATCAGACCTGGTACTTTTTTGGGGTAGACATCAAGGAGACGCAGAATGACAAATGCATCTTCACGGAAAGCACGAGTGTATGCTGATTTTTATCATTTGATTTTTAGTTGAGTGCATCTCCAAAACCTCAGTCTCTGGGATGTATTTATATCTGAAGCTAAAACCCTTTTTAATGTCAAATTGGCAGGCCTGCAATTTTGAGTTGTCATAATGCCAATTTAAAAGGCAATACAGTTCATCTGATTTATGGTGTTATTTGAGTCTCCTTAAATGTAACATCTGTTACCAGTAAATATTACAAAGCGCTTTTCCCAATATTTTACATCAATTAAACTTCTCAACAACTCTGGGAGACAGATTTTATTACTCAGATTTACAAATGAGGAAAACAAGACGTAAACAGGTAAAGCATCTAAGGTCGTTAGGGGCTGAGAACCCCAGATCGTCTGACCCCAAAGTTCTTGCTCAGCATCCTCTGAGCATATGGCAGTCCTCCCTGACTGCTTCCGATTAATGCCTTCATTCCAATTAATGACAAACAATTTAAGGTTGCCTCTCTCTTAGAATAAAGATGTTTTTAAAGTAATAGCTATTATTAATTATTATATAAGAAACTAATTATCTTTTCTATGTACTACATCATATTTGGTAAATATAAAAACAAATCAAAACTTCCAAGATTTTTTAACTCTTTCTCGAAGTAATGACATTGCAAATTTTTTTTTAAGGAAGATTAGCCCTGAGCTAACATCTGCGGCCAATCCTCCTTTTTTTGCTGAGGAAGACTTTGGTCCTGTGCTAACATCCATGCCCATGTTCCTCTACTTTATACGTGGGACACCTACCACAGCATGGCCTGCCAAGCAGTGCCATGTCCACACCCTGGATCCGAACTGGCGAACCCCGGGCTGCTGAAGTGGAACGTGTGAACTTAACCACTGCGCCACTGGGCCAGCCTGAAAAATTTTTTTAACTAAAAGCTTTAGGTTGTATGATCTCTAGATCACTGCAGACATATCAAATGAGACATGTTGAAAGAATAAGCAGGGGCTGGCCTGGTGGCATAGTGGTTAAGTTTGTGTGCTCTGCTTCGGCAGCCAGGGCTTGCCAGTTTGGATCCTGAGTGTGGACCTATACACTGCTCATCAAGCCATGTTGTGGCGGTGTCCCACATGTAAGATAGAGGAAGATGGGCACAGATGTTAGCTCAGCGACAATCTTCCTCAAGCAAAAAGAGGAAGACTGGCAACAGATGTTAGCTCAGGGCCAATCTCCCTCACCAAAAACAAACAAAAAAAAGAATAATTACTTTCATTTGGAAGTCCAAAATTGTGCTCAAATATAGTTGTAAATAATTATTTAATTTCCTACTTTCTAGAGTGAGGGCTGGAACCCTGAATGCTGACCCAAAATAGATTCATAAATTCTTTTTACTTTACTTTCATCAGTTCACCTTTGCTAACAAGCTCTTTGTGAAAGTCGCAAAGGCTTATGACCAGCAGGAAACAAAGACTGGACTTTGAATACATAATGAACTAGAGCATCAAGAATTTTAAGTTTCTAATGGATGGAATTTCCTATTAAATGTTTATTAATATACATCTGCTTTACATACAACATTTATTGGGAACGTCTCATCTGCAAATTCAACAAACACGCAGCCATGGTCCAAAGGCATAGGACCTCAAGAGAACTATGTAGATGATGATTGCAGGATCTCTCCTCTAAGGGAACTTTAAAAAGTTAAGCTTGGGGGCCAGCCCTGTGGCTGAGTGGTTAAGTTCACGTGCTCTGCTTTGGGGGCCCGGGGTTACACTGGTTCGGATCCTGGGCGTGGACCTAGTACCACTCATCAGGCCATGCTGAGGCAGCATCCCACACAGCACAACCAGAAGGACCTACAACTAGAATATACAACTATGTACTGGGGGGCTTTGGAGAGAAGAAGAAGGAAAAGTTACGCTTGGTTATTTGGGTAACAAATGGGAGATCAAAGAAAGTGAATCTACATGAAAGTATTCCACTGTTAAGTAAAAAACAAATGACAAAATATCCCAATTTTGCAACCCCCTGTGAATAGATACAGGCACTATGTATCAACAGCTCCTAAGATCATAAAGAGAGAGAGAACTAGACATTATGTGCCTCCTAAGAGAAGACCACACCACCACCTAAAATGCTGCTAAAGGGATCCAACCGAAGCCTGATCTAGACTCAGGATCCAGCTGCCCAGTGTAGGAAATACAGGGCAAACAGGAGCCTGCTGAACTGCACCATGATCATGCAATCTGCAAAGACCTGCCTTTGGGAGACTTTACAGGTCGAAAGTCCTCTGTTCTTTGAGAGATAAGTTGTAAAGTTAAAAAAAAAAAACTTAAAAGATATATCGAATTAAAAAAAAAATAAGTGTGTTGGGGCCGGTCCGGTGGCATAGTGGTTAAGTTTGTGCACTCTGCTTTGGCAACCTGGGGTTCGCCAGTTTGGATCCTGAGCACAGACCTAGCACCACTCGTCAAGCCGTGCCGAGGCGATGTCGCACATAAGAAGAAGTAGAAGGACAAACAACTAGGGTATTGAACTATGTACTGGGGCTTTGGGGAGGAAAAAAAAAAGGAAGATGTGCAACAGATGTTAGCTCAAGGGCAATCTTCTTCACCCCCCAAAAAAAATTCAAGTAATAAAAAAAGTGTATGTGTGTGGGAGGGAGACTATACTTCCTAGGGGTGAACATTTGGGTGGTAAAACCATTAAAGAAAAAAGGAGGTGAGGGGCCGGCCCCATGGCTGAGTGGTTGAGTTCGTGTGCTCCGGTTTCACCGGTTTGGATCCTGGGCATGGACATGGCACCGCTCATCAAGCCATGCTGAGGCGGTGTCCCATATGCCACAACTAGAAGGACCCACAACTAAAAATATACATCTATGTACCGAGGGGCTTTGGGGAGAAAAAGGAAAAATAAAACCTTTGAAAAAAAGAAAAAAGAAACAAGGAGGTGAAAGAGATTTCTAGAAAAGTCAGAATAATGGTTACTTATTAGGTGGGAGTGGGGGTGGGGAAGTGGGTGTGATCCAGAGGGACACATGGAAGGTGCTTCTAAGGGTGGGCATCGAAGGTCTGTTTCTTGACCTGGTGGTGGTTATGAGGGTGTTTGCCTTAGAATAATTCGTTAAGGCAAACATTTCCTTTGTGTTGTCTTCTGTTTCTGTTTTATGTCATGATAAAAAAATTTTAAAATAAAAAGTTTGGAAGGAGAGGCCAGTCGTACCCAAGAACAGAATATATTTTCTCCACACCGAGCTGTTTGCAAATGTATCCATTTGGGTTCCTGGGACAATTAAGGTTAAATTACTTTTAAAAGAAAAATAAATGCTTAAAAGAAAAACCACCCTGAAATCCTTTGAAAGATATTCCACATTGCAATACAATTTTAGAATTTTATTTCGATATTCTCTTTTTTTAGAACGTGATGGACAAGTAGGTAGTAGAGTGGATTTTGAGCGTTAGAGAAAAGATAAAACAGAATGATGAAAGATGAGGAGGCTAGAACAATTTCTTGAAGCTTAATGGTCAAATTCCAATAATGGCCAGAAAAGCTATCTATAAACATTTCCCATGGGGCTGGCCCATTGGCGTAGTGATTAAGTTTGCATGCTCCACTTCGGTGGCCCAGGGTTCACCAGTTTGGATGCCTGGCACAGACCTACACACCACTCATCAAGCCGTGCTGTGACAGCATCCCACATACAAAATAGAGGAAGATTGGCACAGATGTTAGCTCAGGGACAATCTTCCTTACCAAAAACAAACAAACAAACAAACAAACAAAACCCAACATTTCCCACTGGGATTTTGATGAGGGCATGAGCTCCCTCCATTTCCCACCCACATGCCAGATCAATTCATCTCAGAACTGTAGGACTTTTTAAAAGTACATAGAATGCTCAGCTTGAGATTCAAGAATCAGAGAAACCTCTTTAAAGAGAAGTCCCGTGGGGGGTCAGCATGGGTGAGCCAGAAAATGCAGAAGTGTGTTACCTCGGGCTTTGGCAGAGGCTGGGTGCAAACTGATATTATGTTTATCTCTCATTACTCCTGTGACTCCTGTTTACAAACAGCCTCTGACCTCCCAATTCCATGTCCCAGCTCTGAAGCTCACACTGCCTGTTTGTGAACACCGAAGCCTCATTGTGAACCCAAGACTGAGAATGCTGTGAAGATTTATTTTTTAACTTTATATGAGTTTAAAATAAACTGCATCTGAAAAAGAAAACAAATAAATAAGCTCCAAAATATACATTCTTCAAACTAGGATTTGAACCAATGAACTTTAGGCTTACAAAATAGTCTCCAGTCACCCCCTGAGCCACCACAGAAGAAAGCATGAGGTTCCTTTACCTTGCTCACATCACACCTCCTCTCTCTCTCTCTCTTTTTTTTTTTTTTGGTGAAGAAGATTGTCCCTGAGCTAACATCTGTGCCAATCTTCCTCTGTTTTGTATGTGGGATGCCATGACAGCATGACTTGATGAGTGGTGTGTAGGTCCATGCCTGGAATCCAAACCTGTGAACCCTGGGCCACCAAAGCAGAGTGTGTGAATTTTACCACTATGCCACCAGGCCAGCCTCCACTCCTCTTTCCCCCAACTTTCAATAACTGAAAAAAGGCAAAATCTTTTTACCAAAGCATGTGTCCTGGCCCCTTACCTCCACTTTCTGAGAAACTTTATAATGAAAAACATCCAGATAAACAATAAGATAAACAATGGGAACTAGGAAAATTCCGCAAGCCTTCTGCTTGTTAACCAGAAGCCCAAACAGTGTTCTCCTTGCTTATTTGGACTTGTGACACCTACTTGGAAATGTCAGTGTCGTGAACATACAAAGTACGTCAAAAAGGAAGTGTAAGAGCTTGAAGCGATGTCAGATTCAGAAAGCAGTATGATGTGGTGAAAAAACATTGGAAAAAGAGGCAGATGACCTCCGTCTGAGGCCATCCCACCACTTACTGACCCAGCAAGTCATGCATAAGCTTCGGTTTCCTAATCTGTAAAATGATAACTGAACTGCCTTTTACCATGAAGTTGTTAGGAGGAAGAAAACATAATCAAAATATATGATAAAGTTTTATTTTTTTAAAGATTTTATTTTTCCTTTTTCTCCCCACAGCCCCCCAGTACATAGCTGTGTATTTTTAGTTGTGGGTCCTTCTAGTTGTGGCGTGTAGGACGCCGCCTCAGCATGGCTTGATGAGTGGTGCCATGTCCGCGCCCAGGAACCAAACCAGCGAAACCCTGGGCCACCGAAGCGGAGCTCGCCAACTTAACCACTCAGCCACAGGGTGGGCCTCTGCAAAAGTATTTTATAACCTCAAAACACTAGAGAAATTTAAGGTACCATTAGGATTAATGTTATACATACACTCCATCCAAACTGGTATTATCTTTGAAAGGAACACCCAAAGACTCTCTTGTGGGATAAAATTGCCCTCCTTAATGTCAACCGTAAACTGTTTGTATATCAAAATATACTGGTTTCCTTAACATTTATTATGCAATTTTAATGAAAATAAAAACATGTTACAGTGACAAAATATTTTCAATATTTTCTCCTTTTATCCACAATCATTGATAACAATGGAGTTACTATTTTGAAGAGAATTTAACATCTTTTCTTTTTTTTTTCCAAAGGTTGGCACCTGAGCTAACATCTGTTTTCAATCTTTTTTTTTCTTCTTCTCCCCAAAGTCCCCCGCTATATAGTCGAATATCCTAGTTGTGGGTCCTTCTGGTTGTACTATTTGGGGCGCCCCTCAGCATGGCCTGATGAGTGATGACATGTCCGCGCCCAGGATCCCAACTGGCGAAACCCTGGGCTGCCCACGCAGAGCACGCTAACTTAACCACTCAGCCATGGGGCCGGTCCCCCTCTTTAGCTTCTTTTTTATCTCCCTATAATACTGATTTTTAAAACAGATCAGCTAGTTATCTTATAGAATGTTCTCATTACTTTTTCTGACTTGTAGCAATTTTCAGGGTCATTCTACTTTGGAGGATCTCTTTGTCTTTATCTTTCAATATATAATTTTTTACTCGATTTTAATTAGTTATAGTATTTGTAATTTCCAACTGTTCTTTTTGCTCTTAGATTGTTTCTTTTAGCATCCTGTTCTTGTTTCATGGATACAATATTTTTCTGATGATACTATAATTTCTTTGAAATATTTTTATGCTCTCTGCATTGTCTGTTTCCTGTGATTCCTTTTTTCCCCCTGATTCTTACATGTTGGAGATTTTTAATTTTTTCCTGTTGAAGGTTTTCCTCTGGTATCTGGTGATTTTTGTCTATTCATATTTTAAGAGTGAAGTTCTAAAAGCTGATTGGAGGCCCCGCGTGTATGTTTGAGTCTTGTCAATTGAAGGAATTCACTGTAGGCTTTTCCTATGGAGGCCCCCCAAATGTCAGTATCGGTGGCTCTTTTTTCTGGCATGCTTCATTTTTTCCTGAGAAGTCCTTTATTTTCTGCTAGAGAGTAGAACTTGGCTGTGAAGTTCTGTATCTGAGCAGAAGCCTGGGTGTCTCATTTTCAGTTTCAGACTTAATTCCTCTCTTTTCAGTAAGATGTCTCACTCCCACTCTGATCTGTACCTGGGGTCCCCACATCTACAATTTCTTTGGTTTACTTTCTCCAGAGGTGACATTTCTTGTTTGCTACAGAGGTAGAAGTAGTAGCCTGATTATATGAGGTGGAGTGGGGACCTGAGGATCTGACCACACATTTAACAGATTTTCAAACAAATCTCCCTTTTCAGCACTACACGCCTTCCATCTCTACTCCTCTTCCTGCTTCCATTTCCTGAGTCTTCCCAGAGTTCCTCTAGGTGAGCTGTCTTGCATCTCCTTGGTTTCTCCTTCTCCAACTGCTTAGGCTTGACCTTCCTTGGGACTGCTACGTCCTTTATCATCCTCCATCCATTTTCTATTTTCATGCATTGTGGTTTGGGGTGACTACCAGTTCAATAAGATGAAATTTGTGTTTGTGGGGTTTTTATTTCCTCCTTGTTATTTTTGAGAGAAGTGCTGCAGAAAAGATCTCAGCTATTTTGAATTGGAAAGCATTCACTGTTTTTATATTTAGTTTTTCAAATGCCTTGAGTTCTTTACTGCCTTTGGGCTTTTGCATTTGGTGTTCCAGCTCTCTGAGACATTTTCTTTTCCCTCCCTCATCTTCCATCCTGGCCAATTCCAAGTCATCTTTTAGGTCCCAGCTAGATTATTCCTAGATGAGTCTTTCCTGACCACCCAGACTAGGTTAGGTCCACTCCAGATGAAATGTTCTCCTAACACCTGCCTTGACTCTAATTCAGTATGTACTGTCTGTCTTCCCCGCTAGCCTATCACCCTATGAGGGAAGAGACCATTTCTGTCCTGTTGACTGCTATATCCCTAGTGTCTAGCGCAATGTCTGCATTCTGTAAGGGACTAATACATATTTTTTAATGTTGATCAACATGTATTGCTCACTATAAAGATTTGTAGCTTAATTTACAGTTGCCACCACCAATAAGTAGTCATTTAGAGTTCAACAATCCTAGTTATTATGATTGTCTAGTTATTGTTATGGAAACGCTATACTATAATATGGACTGTTGTCCATCTTCAAGTTTATTTTACAATGAACACTTTAAAAATTTTAATGTACCGATGATAATATAATATGCCCTCAGATCAATATAGTATATAAGTTTTCTATTCCTGCTGTTACAAATTATCACAGACTGAGTGGCCTAAAACAACATAAATTTATTATCATATAATTCTGGAGGTCAGAAGTCTAAAATGGGCTGGCAGGGCTGCATTCCTTCCGGAGGTTCTAGGGGAGAGTGAGTTTCCTTGCCTTTTTTAGCTTCCAGAGGCTGCCTGTATTCCTTGGCTCACAGACCCTTTCTCACATCACTCTGACCTCTGCTTCCATTGTCACACCTCCTTCTCTGACTGATTCTCCTGCCTCCCTCTTACGAGAACCCATATGATTAGGTTGGGCCCAGATAATCCAGGATAATCTCCACTTCCCAACAGCCTTAATTTAACCACATCTACAAAGTCCACTTGCCACATAAGATAAAATATTCACGGGTTCTGGGGATCAGCATGTGGAGATCTTTGGGGGGCCCTTATTCAGCCTACCATACATATATGGCAAAATGTGAACCCAAAGATGAATTAGCTGCTGCAAGAAATGATAAAAACTTCACGCATATATATTTAAAATTTTATATCAGAACAACCTTCAAAGTAGATAAAATAACTTTAAGTGAAAAATATCATAAATATATATTGAAGTAATGAGACAAGACACCTAACATAAACCAATGATTATTAAATAGACAACATATATCAGCTCAATGGTTGCCTAGGCTTCCATGTGCAAGTCCATTATCATGCTTTTGTAAATCCTGGGATTTCTTGGTGTTTTCAGGTAGGCACACCATTTCCTAAAGGCAATTATCTAGTTATACAAACAACAAAGTGTTTTCCTTACATATAATTAAAAATAAACTTTAGATGAAAAATATAATTAGCATTGATTATTTTTCAATAAATACCTCTTAACATCCTGCAGAATTGTTTGGGAAAAATTTGTATTATAATAAAACCTTATTTGGAGAAAATCAAGTCCAACATTCTTGATCATTTAATTTAAAAGACCATGGTTAGATATTTTATCCTCAGTTATCCAGCAACGTCATGTGAATAACTGGTACAAAACGACAGTTTCACAGCGGGCTGATGGGTAAGGCCGTCAGCTGGCTTTTTCAAATAAGAACCTCATCCTAGAACTGCATCTTGACTCTCAAGTTTACCCGTTTAGTAATTTAATAATTTTATTCAGGGCTGATCTGGCTCTGATGCATTAGCTGGAGAGCATGTCTTTTTCCCAATGGAAAGTTTACCTGAAAAATCAAATTAGGGTCAGAAGGTTGCCTGATGAATATAGTTCAAACGTCAGGCTTCCCAAGGCACCAAAAATGTCCAGGCACTCACAACCCTTCATCCCATAGCTCCCTCTCCCCTAATCTGGCCCAAATTACAATAATCAAAATACTGAAGTAGCATTCTACACAGGAAAATGTGGTACATTTGAAAATGATGAGTCAGAATTCTACTTGATGATTTTCCCCCCTTGATTTATGTAGCTGAGATAGCTGCTTATTGCCTTTCTCTCAAAGTTATTTCTTTTCACTTCTGGCTTCTTCCTCTAAAGGTGCAATATAGCTTTATTGTATTTACTGTCCAGTACAGTAGCCACTAGCCACATGTAGCTACTGAGCACCCGAAATGTGGCTAGTCTGAATTGAGATGTATTGTAAGTATAAAATACATACCAGGTTTTGAAGACTTATATTAGTGAAGATGTAAAATATTTCATTAATTTTTTTTATATTGATTACTGTTGAAATGATAGCATTGGATTTATTTTGGGATATATTTGGTTAAATAAAATATATCATCAAAATTAACTTTACCTGTTTCTTTTTACTTTTTTTATGTAGCTGCTAGAAAAATTAACATTACATATGTGGTTCATATATTCTTATTGGATAGCACTGATCTAAGGCTCCTGAAGGCTTCCCCGTTTCCTTCTTTAGTCATTCTTTATGGTTTGACCTTCTTATCCATTCCTTCCCTTTCCAGTAACTGCTTAGATTTAGAAGGTACAAATAGAAAGTCAAACTCTGTGGCCAAGTCAAGAGAATTAAGTACACTGGTAGGCAATGAAAGTCTTCATTCAATTTTTCAACTTACCGCATTGGTGCAAAATATTATGAAAAAAGGGAAGGGACTGGAGAATAGCCTTAATTAGTCTCTGTAGAGGTGGACTGTGTGTTTGTCTATATGGAGGATCAAAGAGGATACAAGACTCATTCTGGGGAGGAAACACACACACACACACAGAAGACAAAGAATGTATTCTAGTTCCAACCCTCCTCACTTCTCTAGATTTTTTATCTGTTTTTCTTTCGGCTACACTACAAATTACTCTCTTTTTTCTGTGTGTACTTATTTAGACCGTTCCCTTGAAGGAATGTGGCTATGGAAAAGGCAAAGAAAATCTGCTAGGAGATGAGGATGTGGGTGGTGCAGCAGATCTAAAGACCAAGCAACATAGAAAGATGTTTATCTAAGTTGCAAAAGACCTTAGAGATCACCCTGTTCCATCTTCCACCCAAATCCATAACCCTTTTATGGATGGAATAAAGGCTGCTTGTATTGTTCGAACATCGATATTCATCTAACATACCAAATATATACTGAGAATTGAGGAAAGTCCTCTGAAAATAAATTTTTCAACAGGGAAAAAACATGAAGAAGAAAAAACATGATGCCACTGTTTGTGAACCTGAAGAACTCCTGAATCCCTCTCCGAAAGTAACAAATTGTTGCAAATCACCGTGGGTGAAGTACAGTTTTCAGAAGGCATACATGACCCGACTTGTCAGCTCCCAGCAAGTTTCAGCCATGTCAAGGAACCCAGGTAAGATATTATTCGTATTAAACTAAGATAAATATTCTGCTTAGCATGTATTTTTTTGGGTACTGAGGACATAAAATTGGGTATTAAATAGATTATTTAAACATTAACTGCAAGAAGATAGTGGTAAATCTATTCATCAAAGTTCTTAGGTGGTAAAATCTAAAACTGACTGCTTCTTGGTATTGAGTCTCTTAGTTTCTATTAATTCTGAATCACGGATGTGACAACGAATTAAGATGATCCCAAATCAACTAAAACAGATCAAATTTATCTTTTAATAAAAATTTGTCTTTAAACTTGAGCTGACAATGTCTGCATGGTTAAGGTGGGGAAAACTCAGTTTCAGTTCCTTCTTGATTTTGCCAGTATAGAAAGAACATGAAGGAAAGATAAACTTGGAATTTTGTTTTGCAAAAATGTATGATTCCCAAACGTCCCAGAATGTTGTAAAGTTAAAGGTTTATGTTTTGAAAAGCATTAAAGAGTGATGGGATTAAATGTATGGGGTATTAGAGTTTCAGATTAAAAACATGCTAGAAACCTGAAAGTAACTATTAAAACTAATCTCAAACTATTCCCAATTTAAAAAGAATTACATGCCACTGATAAAGTGGAAATTTCAAGCATCCTGATCGTCTCTTGCCACCCTATCAAACGTGGTATCCATTTTCTAGAAAGAACTCAATTGACTAAAATTTTGAATTTTCATCTGTGCAAGTGTCAACAATTATTTCTCAAAGCCTGAGACTGTCACCTGTGAATACCCTCTAGAACATAGATTTTGTTTTTTAATTGAGATGTGATTCATACACCATAAAGTTCAACTATTTAAGGCACACAATCCAGTGGGTTTTAGTATATTCACAAAGTTGTGCAATTGTCACCAATCTTCTAGAACTTCTGTTTTATTGTAAACGTTTCCCAACATGTTTTCTCACTCACTGTACCGCTTGACCCTCACACACTCCTCGTGAAGCTGATGGGGGACCTTCTGAGGTACCCTGTGGGCGGTTGCCACATTTACCCAAAATGCTTTCCTAATTTCAGTTTCACCTCAAAAGCAGAAGCAGGGTGAAGAATTAATAATGCTAGCACTTTTGATTATAAATTAGAGAGTAACAGCTAACAAGCTTATCTACCTTTGTTTTCATCCCCAGAACTCTCGTTTTACTATGTACGTCAAATCTTATTTGTGATTTTATTTTAGTCCGGGGGTCCACCAGGGTGCATTCAACGACTGCCAATTAGAAACAAGGACCCCCGCCCCCGCACTGGAGGTGGTAGCAGACACTAGCCTCCTTTCCCTCCCCACGCTTTTCCTGGCCCGGGAGGCAGCAGCGCGCTTCTCCCTTTGCATTTTATGAGGTCGCTGAAGAAACAGGGGAACGTGCAGACTGAGGGAGGCGGGGTGAGAGGGACGTGGAGCTACTACTGCAGCGTCGAGAACGCCCAAGGCGGGCTGATGGGAGGCGCACGCCGGGTCCTCGGGCACCGGGTCTCTGCGCCGCCAGCTCAGGTTAGCGTCTGGAAGCGAGCCCGGCGCCCCATCCCGCCTCTGCCCGCGCGCGCGCCGTGCGCACTCCCCATTGGCCAGGGCGGGCCACGTGGCCCCCACCGCCGGCCCCGCCCCGCGGAGCGCGCGCTTTTCGCGCCAGAGAGCTGGCCTGGGCGGCGCGGCGGTGGCGGGACCTGCAGGGGCGCAGGGTCGGGTGCTCGGAGGACCGCCCAAGCTCTCCCGCTGGGAACTCTAAAAAAACAGCCCTAGATACTGCCCAGACTACAACTCTTAGTGAGGAAGCTGGTTATGGAGAAGGTCCCGTTACTCGCTCCGTCGCTTTTGTCCCGGGCTGCCATACAGACTGAAAATGGAAATCACAAGCCAGATTGGCTGGAAAGTGACCCTCTGAGGCCGAATTTTATCTCTGTTACTTTGGGGAAACCTACACGTATGAACATAACTCTTCGGGAAAAAAACATAATTTTTGAATGGGGAACTTAAAGCCAGTTTTTCTTAGAAAAGTTGAGGGGGTGGATAGGAACTTGGGATGCCTAGACAACCATCCTGATACGTCATTTAAGAGAAATTAGAAATTCTTGGGAAAACGAAAATGAGTAAAAGCAACAAAAGGCCCTGCCCACGTCTAAAAATGTAATAATTATTAATAGGGAAGGGCAGAATTGAAAACGCATACGTGTATATCTATGTGTTTAGGTAGTATGAATGGATTCATTAATTGTAGAAGTCGGTAGGGTCCAGTTATTCAGCTTCTTTCTCCCTTTGAGAATGCGTGGATGTTCGTTTTTGCCTCTTTTTATTTTCTTGCTTCTAAGGCTCAGCAGCTCTCCCCCTCCTCCTCTAGGTGGACACATTTTCTTTTTTTATTCATTCAAAAAAGTACTAGGGCCTACTGTATTCCAGGTACTGGGGTGACAATGGTGAACAAAAACAGTGACAGCCCCTTCCTGGAGTGTACAGTCTGGTAGAGGAGGCAGATGGAGGAAAATTACACACACCGACGTTAAACATAATGTGCTAAGTGCTGAGAAGAGGTTCAGATGCTAGAATGGGGCTCTGACCTAGCAGGGAGGTTGGAGAAGCCTTCCCTCCGGGTGTAACCCTGGGCTGAGACCTGAAGGGGTTAAGGGAGGTGGGAGTTTCAGGCAGAGGGAGCAGCTTGTGCAAGGGGAGCTGGTAGCCTGTCCCCTGCCTGTGACTACACATTTCACCCTTTTCCACTATACATGCATTAATATTGCCTCTTAGTTCTCAGAAGAGACTTTTTTCTTTCAATTCCAACTTTGGGAGTAACTCGTAGCCTGTAATTATTGTTGTAGACAATGTGTATCCAATAGATAAGTATACTAATATGCACATCTGATATGCATTATCGTCTCTGTTTTACATAATAAAAACATGCAGTGATTATAACAAAATATAGAACATGATATATCTCCATAGAACTGAAAGTGCTATAGATATTCAAAATGGTGAGAGATCATATGATTTTGGAAGACAAAAAAGGCATCTTAGAGAAAGTAACTTTTAGGTGTACTTCAAAGGTAAGGTTTGGTCAAATGGAGTTATAGTTTAGTTAGAGCACAAGGTTCAAGAAGAAGAGTAAGGATGCTGGACAGATAAGTGGAGATATATTCTAAAGGCCTTGAAAACCAGTCCAAAGAGTTTGTAGAAACTAAATAGAAATGTTTTATTTAAGTTTTGAGGACTTTTCTGAGATACCTTTTTCCCCTCCAATGTTTACTTTGGAAAATTTAAAATCTACAAAAAAGTTTCACAAATAAGTCTATGGTTACTCATATACCCTTTGAGTGGATTTACCTCTTTTTTGGGCCACATTTGGTTTATCTTTTTCTCTCTCTCTCTGTCTACACACACACACACACACACCCTCACAAATGTGTGCACACATGTTTTTCTTTGCTAAACCATTTGAGATAAAGTTGCAAACGTACTAACTTCATCTCTAAATAATTCCACATATTGTCTCCTAAGAACAAAAGTATTTTTCTGCCTAACCACAGTATAATTATACTTCTGGGATACTTTTAAAATTAAATTTTGAATAACTATTCATGTGAATAAATAATAATAAATGAGTTACTAATTTAAATGGCTTGCAACAGTGCCTGACACATTTTTAGTGCTATATAAGTGTTTGCTTAAAAAAAATACATTTTCATGGTTGGACAACTAAAGAACATGAAAAGTCAGATAGTGAAAAGTCTCTCCTGCATTCTTGTCCTCCGTCAGCTGAGTTCCCACTCTCATCACTGCCTATCATAGGCGACCATTGCACTTAGATTCTTGGGTATCCTTCTAGAAGTTCTTTATGCAAATATGAACAGTTGTGAATATAGAGTTTTATACCCTCTCCCTTTTTACACAAAAGGTAGCATATTAAGCACACTCTTCTTCCTTGCTGCCTCACTTAACAATATTATTTGGAGATCTTTCTGCATTAATACTTAAAGAGCTTCCTCCTTCTTATTTACAATGGCGTATTTTTCCATTGTCTGGATACATCATGATTTATTTAAATAGTTTCCTGTTGATGTACATTTGGGTTGTTTCCACTCACTTAATGTTGAAACCAATGCTACAACAAATAACCTTGAACATTTGTGTGTTCAAAGGTTTTTGTAAAATATGATGAATAGATACATCCTCCCCCCCAGGGGTTGTACCAATTTACATTCCCACCAGCTGTGAGAGTATCTCCAGGCTTTTGAGAAGGTTCTATCAAGAGTTTAAAATATGTGAATTTGCGTTATTGTTGCTATTTTACAACGTTAAATGAAAGGAGAGCTGACTTCAAGACAAACTAAGAGGGAGAGTTTTCCTTAGATAAACTTGCAAGAGTAGCCAACATTTTTCATCCAAACCTAACCTTCTTTTCTGTTCCATTCTCTCCACTCCATTAGGCAGCTACATCTTTATAATAATAATCAACAATATCTGTTAAGTGCCTTCTATGTGTTGGACACAGAGCTGGGTCTCAGAGATATGAAATAGATTCATGCCCTTCAGGGTTTCAGCATTTAGTTGGTCAGATATGCACAAACTATAAATAGTTATCATGTTGAGTTCCAGAACACAAAACATACCTCTTGCTTTTGGCACAGTCAGTCCTTTGTTGCATCCTGTCTCCAAGTCCTTCCTTCTCTGCCCCTTTGCCTACCCAGTTGAGCTCGTTGGCTTCCTTGTACCTCCTTCGTTTTTCCCAAGTTCCATTACTGAAACATCCAATTTGTATTCCATTTGTCTAATGCAGATACTAGATTTTGTATTTCCCAGGTGACATTTAGTTAATTATTTAAATTAATCATTGCAAATCATTATGCTTTTGATTGGCACAGGCAGGGCTGGCCCTAAACCCATTTGGAAGTAGGTGACATTCATTTGGAGGATCTCCCCACTCGGTTACCCTTTCTACACTTTGGGCACCTTCTCTTCTGGGTGAGCTCTCAGCCCTCACTGGTACCCTCACTTTTTCTCAGTTAATTGTCAAGTAATCCTTGCTAGGATGTCAACTAATTCTTAGGGTGTTATTTCAAAATGGCTTGAGGTGAGAATCTCATTAATGAGTGTATGTTTCAGGATACTCTTGAAAATAGCAATAGAAACTGAAATGACAGGCAGTACGGGTGCAATTTTGATTAAAGGGCCATGTAGTTCACCTACTATTTAAGTATTTAAACCACATGCTTAGGGGCTTACCTGGGCTGGGGTGAATTAATGCTCTGAGACCCTGGTGCTCCCTGCCCCCTTCCCCATCTTCTCCCTCCCACCCTTTACTCCGTTGTAGGATCCTGGAGCTCTGAGGACAGTTGCCCTCAGAACTCTCTACTTTCGAACCCAGCTGTGCGGCCCTGGCTCAGTGGCATCTGGCAGAAGGAGAGGGGGGCGCTGTGAAGTGGGGTGGGGGACGCCGCAGTGCCCTCAGGCACTCTTCCCTTTATCTTCTCCCAGTCAGCTTGCAGCCTGGCTGCCCTTTGTGAAAGGTGGTTTCTTCCATCCCTATCACCCTACGTGGGCGATACACTTTCTACTCAGGCGGAAGTGGTTCCCCCAGCTGCCCAATGTATTTAAAAGTATGGATTCAGGTAATCATGCTCTGTTTTTGTTGCATTAAGTTTTCTTTTTATCCGAGTACTCATGTCCATGAAAACAAACCAACCAGTACTGGAGCTTTTATAGTGAGAAAGGGCCGGAAGCAGTGCCTGGCACATAGAAGGCCTTCTGCAAAACTTGTTGACTGAATGAATGAATGAAGGCAAAGTCAGTACCCAGCCTCTGCTTCTCATCTCTACTCCATCCCGCTGTCCCATTCCCAGAACGGAAACTCTTTAGCGGCCTGTGTCTTCCAGTTTTCTAGATCAGTGATTCTCAACCTTGGCTGCATGTAAGAATCCCATGGGGAGCTTTAAAATGTGTAGTTTTATTCACAGACCACCAAAAAAATTTTTTTTTAAGTTTCCAGGCTGATAGTCATGTGCAGCCAGAGTTGAGAACCACTATTCTAAATAATGTTTATTCCTCTCTCTCTTGATTTATCAAACTGATGTCATCTATTGATTCGTTGACGTGACAGATGAGGTTTAGCTCAAACTATATCCTCTCTTTTCATGTTTGATAGTTAAATTATTGTTTTAATACTTCTATTTGTTGTCTTTGTAAACTTAAAAAATTTAAACTCATTTCTTATTTCATATATTTTCAGCAATATCACATGACTCCCCATTTTATAAGATAGAGATACTAACATCCCTGCCCTCTTCTTGCTCAGCCTTCCACGGGCTGATATTTGTCCCCTATACTTTTTTTTTTTATATAGCCAGAGTTGTTAACATTTACATTCTGACCTCCAGCCACAACCAACTCTTCGGTGCTTCGTCCATCAGTTGATTCTAAAGTTAAAAACTAATAACCGCAGTTTACATTATTGTGTCTATGTGAAAAGTGTCTAACACCAAGTCCTGTGGTAGTAGCTAAGACATATAATATAGGGCTTATTGTGTACCAAGCACTTTATGAACATCGTTGTTTAATGTTCATAATAATCTTAAAGTCTCTTTTAACAAATGAGGAAACTGAGGCACAGAGGAGCTAAGTAAGTTGCCTGAGAATAAGAAATTAGAAAGTCACTGAGCCAAGACTTGAGCCTTCCCCTATGGGAGAATAGGATAAAATTTTCTTTAGATACAAGCTTAGGACCCTTGCCAGCTGGAAAGAGAATGCACAGCAAGGCCATCTACATGTTTTTTCTTTCTCTTTTTTGGGGGGTGATGGTGGTCTTCAGCTCCTGTTGTACTCCCTTGGTTTTCTTTTTTTCCATTTCTGTTAGTGACTAATTTTAGCCACTTGGGGATCCCCATCTTTCTCAGCAGATGGGTTATTCTTCTGCTTCATGTGCGAAATTGATGTCTCCAGAGGTAAACACTTGAATCTCCTTTCCTTTGCTCCAGACTTCCTTACGTGAGCATCACGCCTTATCTCTTTCCATCCTATCTCAAAGGAAGGGGGGGGATCCCCGTCTTGTTCAAAGCTAATCCTTCCATGTGTTTTCATTCTCATTGCTCCTAAACCTCCAGGACTTTGCCTCAACAATTTGCCCTACTCTGTCTTCCATTTTCCATCATTCCCACTCTGGTTCCTCTCCTCAACCTAGAAACCTCCTCAGGACTCTCAACTTAGAAAATTCCTTCAACATGCGTCTTCCTCTTGCCTGTTCTCTCTCGTTCCTTCATCAGGTCGCCTCTTGGAAGAGAAGTCTGCAAGTGTTGATGCCAAGTCTAGTCTGGTAGCTCAGATTCACACCTCACTGTTGGGCAATCTTCCTTTTATCCTTAGTGCATCAGCAGTTCCCTTTTGCTATCCTTCAAACCTGGGTGATACCAGCGATCTGTTTTTAAAGGAGCAGTTTGTCCTTGGTAAGAGACTTTGAGTTTTTCTGAGATTGATTAGTTGTCCTGCTAAATTTAAGCAAGTTATTTTAAGTTCTGGTGAGGTGGTTTGTCTCTGAAAAAGGGAGGTGTGTGTTTTCCAAGCTGGAAGCAGAAGGTCCAGCATGAGGAGAGGCCGAGATTCCAGTACCCTCATCCTCGTTTTTGTCCACCTGTTGTGTCAGCATTCCAAAGGTAAAAGGTTGTGCAAACATCCTCTTCAAGGCATTTAGGGGTGGTGGCTACCAGCGGTAAAGTCTGTATGTACTGCAGTGATTTTCCCTGAGAATAATCACTTCCCAGTAACAAAACAAGGGGCTAAAGCTGCAATTACTTAAATTATGCATAGTCGTATAGGTAAAGTATTGCAAAGTTTAACACAGAAGAATATCCTCTTGGAAGGAGCTATAACAAAATTTCTTCAGTTTAAACAAGCCGTATTTTAATTTGCTTCACATTTGGACCATAAACTTCCTATTTGACGTTTTACTGTTTTCTGGACTTTCTCATTGCCTTTCTTCCCCTCCCCGAAATGATTTGTAGTTACGATATCCTTAAGTTTCCCCCAATTTTTAAATACTATCTCTTCTATCAAATCTCCCTTCCCCGGGGACTTCCCTTCCAGAGCCGACCTCTTGCTCTCTCCCGTAGTTACTCCAGAGGCCTATTGTGCCATTGTCATCTAGGGACTTCCCTTCACGTGGGTTGGATCCACCTTTTCTAAATCTTCTGTCCTCTTCTCTCTTGGTTTATTCATACTCTGTTTACGCTGCTGTACTGGAATACTTCCTCAAGAGGCTTCCTAAGAAATTGTGTATGGGAGAAAAACTTCCTGTTTTTCTATCCACATTCCATTTGCACGTCTGCAAATGTCTTTATTCACCTCTCACATATTACTGAGAGTTTAGCGAGGCATAGAATTCTAGGGTGAAAGTCGTTTTCAGTGAAATCTTTGAGGGCAGGAATTGTTCCATTATAGTCTAGGCTCCATTGTCGATGGGAAGTCAGTCGCCAAACTAATGTTTCTCTTTGGAGATGTTTAGCACTTCCTTGTGCTTGGTGTTTTGAAATCTCACTGTGTTCCAGAGGTGAGGTTTTTATTTCCTCATTTGTTGTCTGGGAACTTGGTGGGGCTTTTTTTTTTTTTTTGGTGGGACTTTCTAATCTGGTTTGGCATCCTTCAGCTCTGGGAAGCTGTCTTGTACTCTTTGTTTTGATAATGTCCCTCCTATCTCTCTTCCTGGAATTCCTGTTAATCAGATTCTGTTCTTTCCTTATTGGCCCTCAATATCACCTATTTTTCCTCTCATATTTTTCAATTTCTGATGTTTTTCTGAGTGATTTTCTTGACTTTACTTTTTCAGACCATCAATTGTATTTTTAAGTTTGGCAATCATATTTTAAAATCTGCAAGATTTTGTTCTAGGGTTATTCTTTTTTCATA
This sequence comes from Equus przewalskii, assembly GCF_037783145.1. Classification (NCBI taxonomy): domain Eukaryota; kingdom Metazoa; phylum Chordata; class Mammalia; order Perissodactyla; family Equidae; genus Equus; species Equus przewalskii. The sequence continues at coordinate 36,675,569 of NC_091849.1, read as the reverse complement.
GCTTTCTCTTTTGTTTCCCTAATGTAATATTTTCTTAAATCTCTCCAAACATATACATTAGAATTTGTGAACATTCTCCTCGTTCTCCTGAATTATATGTGTTTTCTTCAGATTATGGTTTTGTTTGTTTTCTGGTATTTTTCTTTCTGTGGTTCTCAGTTGCTTGGTGACCTTTGTTATTTTAAAGAAATATGGACTGGGTAACTTGTATGGGTTTTGTCTCTGTTATGTGAGTGGGGCTGTTTTCTCAGGCGGTAGCAGTAGCTAATATTTACATTGTGTTTATCTGTGTTCCAGGCACTGGTCTGAGCAGGTTAAATATATTAACTCATTTAATCATCTCAACAACCCCTCTATGAGGTAGTCACTGTGGTATTTCATTAAGTTTAATATTCTATCAATTGTAAGGTGTATCATTATTTTGTTTACTTACTGAGAAGGTAAACAATGCTGTTGAAATATGACGTGCCATACATTATCAAACACATTTTGATTTTGGAGGCATTAAAGAAATCTTAGAATTGATGAAATAATACATGCATTACTATTCCCATCTTACAGTTGAAGAAACTGAGGCATAGAGAGGTTAAATAACTTGCCCCAGGTTACATAGTTGCATATGAGAATAAATTCTGTAGCAGATTTTAAATTTGACTCCAAGTTTTCTGGCTTCAGAATTGTACCGTTTCGCCTGACTGCCTCTGCAGGGCTCCCCTCTGAGTGAGGACTCAAATGCGGCACGAGAGGGCTCTGAGTTGGGGAGGCTGTAGGGAGGTGAATTAGGGAGCTGGCTTTCTGGCCCCAGGTCCCCCAAATGCCAGAACAAGGAGACGTTTAATCTGAGGCACCAATATTCATAAAGAAGCTTTAGCTTTCTCCACAAGATTTGTTCTCTTCCATTAGAAAAGAGCGGTCTGGGTTCTTTTGCCTGAAATCTATGCTGGGTACAGTGGGCTGAAGGTGTCAAGGGACCAAGTGGCGCAGTGGATCTCCAGCAGACTTCCTGTCAGTAGTGTCTCCCTCTCCCAGCCTCAAGGTCTTGGAGTAAATGGGTTTCCAAGCCGCAGGGCCCCTGTGGTAGGTTCTTGACGCTTTCTCTGCCTGGCTCGTTGGTCCATATCTTGTCTCACCTCCTTTCTGCCTTCCAGAAACATGTACAGATCTCTCATCTGCTGCTGACCTTGCCTCCCATTCTCCTCACTGTTGTGGTTTTATTCTTCTTTATACTTTGATTTTGATGAGGTCTTGGGAGGAATTAGGAGAAGTGGAGAGGCCAATGCTTGTGCTCAGTCTTGAACCAGAGGACCTTTGTTTTTAGTGAACACAGTCAAGATTATAAAAGGATGACCACCAAATGAGAAAATAAAATATTTGCATTATAGCTGGCAGTGGACAAGCACTCACAAAACCTTAAGAGTGTGTTTGCCTAAAAGTTTTCTAAATGTAACTGAAGAAACAGCTGGACAAGTTTCTCATATTGGATTCTCAACATACAACGTTTTTAGAAGTTCCAATGCATTGAGGCGTATTATTTGCTTTATGAAGGAGTTATTCTTGCAAAAAGATTAACCACGAGATTTTTCCAAATTCCTTACTAGGTCATTTAGACTATAATTTTATTTTCACAATTCAGTGTGGATATATACATATTCACACAGCTTTTCAGCATGAAGTGAGATACTTTTTTTCCTCTGGATATTACAAATTCAATACTTGGAAAATAATACCGAGTTTTACTTTTTTATTTCATTCATTTCGATGATCTTGTTGCAAGACTTCTCACTTCTCCAATATATGATCACTTTAGAGCTTTGATTTAGTGATGTCTTTCCTGTTATGTTATTTATCTTATAATGTTGCTTATACTACAGTAGTATAGCTATTTTATTTTATAAATTTCTTTTATAAAGAGAGTTATACCAACTCTCTTTAGCCAGCAAATAATGCCATATATAGGTTGAGTACAGCAGAGCTCTCTAACCATTTTGCTTTCAGCATTTATGAGGAATGAGTAAATGGCCAGAACCAAAAATATAAGCCACTAATATCAGCAACTTAACTTTTAAATTTCACTTTCAGAGTTTGTCCTGAAGCTGATTTATAGCCAACACAATCTCCTACACAGTTTTTTCTACATCAGACATCTCTGGACAATGGTAATTGATGTAGATATTTATGATTATTTGTTTGGTTGCAGGGAAGAGAAACCTACTGCGGTCACCTCCAGAAAGCTGTGGTTTCTGGCGAGGATGCTTATGAAAAAACCCTGGACTTAGAGGGTTTGGGTTCTGAGGCAGTTCTCGGGGGCCAGTCTGGTTTTTTTTTTTTTTTTGAGTCTTGGTTTCTTTCTGAGTGTCTGCTCAGTTCTTCTCTATCAGCCAACTTTCCCCCACCCCACCCCAACTCCTTAAATGTTTTCTTCCTCTTCTTAATTTTTACTTGCAAATGGCTTTGACTTATCCTGGGCCCAACATAATCCTGTGACATTCCTCATCCCGCTGCCAACTTTTTCCTTAGTCTCCTGAGTCTACATTGAACAGAGAAGAAGCTGACATTGAGCAGAGAGGAAGGGACCTTGTTGTCTTTTGGAACTGGGTTCTGAGTACCTGGCCAGCCAATGGATTATTTGTTGTTAGGTCAGGTGTCCATCTCTGATCCAATCAGCTGTGGCCTGGGGTTGGGGTGTGGTCATGTAGGAAAGAACCTGATTGGTTAGGCAACAGGACAGATTCTCTTGGAAGAGGGTGTGGGCAAGTAAGACAACGATTAACATCTTTAATACAACGACCCTATGGGGTGTTTCAGGATTCTGAATCATCATCATCATCATCAACACAGACACACAGATACACAGACACACACACACTGTTATATTCTGTATACCGTAGTCAAACAAGTAACAATGCCCACTAGTACATTTCAGAAGGAAATTTTCAACAAGAGTTGACAGATGGTTCAGAAACACCATTTTTCCTGATTCCCCTTTTCCCTCTCTGACTCTTCGTTCTCAGTCCTTTTTGTGGACTTCTGTTCCTTTGCCTACCTTGTTAACTGCTAGTGTTATCTGTTATCTATCTAGCTGATGACAGGGTCTGTCATCAGCTATACAAACTCGGAAATCTCTCATCTGCTCTCCTGCATTTTTATTGAATAAATGAATGAATGCTGATTCTTAAATCTTTAGCTTAATTTCTGACATCCCCTGAGCTTCAGATATTATCCAGATGCCTGCTAAGATGTCCTACAGGTACCTTAAATTTATAAATGAACTCGAATTTTCTTCTTTCTCTTTCTACCCGCCTCCTCCACCTGCTGTACCTGTCCTCCTCCGACCCCCATTCTCTGTACAAGCTGCTCATACCACCACCTTTCTAGTCTCCTGAGCCGGAAAAGTAGGGATTTCCCTTTCTCTCAATTTTCTCATCTAATCTATTGCAGAATTCCGGCCTATTCTGCTTCCTAAATACTTATAGAATCTGTTCTGACCACTCCACTTCTGTTAGTACTGCTTCAGTTCAGGCTCTGATGCTGAGGTTAAGAGCATTCGCTTTGCAGCCAGACAGACCTGGGTTTACGTGGTGGCTCTCACACTCACTGGCTTTCATACCCTAGGCAGGTTACTCAGTCCCTCCAAACCACCAGTCCTCAAACTTAGTTGCACATGGGGACCAGCTGGGGAGCTTTAAAAAAAACCAATGCTTGGTCCAACTCCCAGCATTCTGATTTCATTGCAATGGAGCGAGGCCTGAGCCTTGGGAATTTTAAAAGCCTCCCCAAGGGATTCCAAGGTGGAGCCAAGTTTGCAAAAGCACTGCTCTAAACCACAGCTCTCTCACCTGTGATATGGGGTAATGACCTCATGGGGATCATGGTGAGGGAGTAGTCAGTAAAATGATGCATGTATGATCTGGCCTGTGGTAAGCATGCTGGTTATTGTTAGGCAACGCCTGCCATCTCTCCCCAGGACTTTGGCAGTAGCCTCTAAATGCATTCCCTGCTTTAAGACCTACCAGTCTCCACTCTGATCCCAGAGGGAAGTGGCTAGCAGGCAAATCCGATCATGTCATTTCTTTCTTAAAACCCTTCAGTGGGTCCCCTACTCTACTGGATAAAGCCCAAGCTGCTTACCGTGCCTTCAAGATTTTGCTCTTGCTGACCCTGTTAGCTGTCTCCTGTCACTCCCTGCCTTTCAACAATAGCACTACCTAGAGTTTATGCACAAAACCTCACTGTCTGTCACCTTTGCTCATGTGATCCTTCTGCCCAGAATGTCCTGTTTGCCACTTCCTCCCAGCTGGCCCCCGCCCCCGTCTCTCTCTTCTGTCTAATTCTTATTCATCCTTCATCCTTCAAGACTGAACTCCGATATCGTCTTCTTTGGGACGTCTTCCCTGACTCCTCTGTGCAGACCCTGCTCGTACTGTAACATGTTGAATTGTAGTTTGTGTCTCTCTCCCACTAGACTCTTTGAGGACACAGCTTATTCTTTCAGTACAAAGCCTGAAAAATCAAAGTCCTCAAATTTTATTGAAATGAAATGGGTTCAGTGCAAAACTTGCTCTGTCTATGAAGCCATGCTTATATCTACTTTAGCCCAAGTTTATTTCCTCCTCCTCTGTATTCCTAAGGCACTTGGGAATTGTTTCATCCTTAACCAGTAGGTTGTAAGGACAGAAACCTTGTCTTTATTCTTTATAAGTTCTGCAAAGCCCAAGCATAGTAGTTTACTCATAGTCTTGCCTAAAAACACTCATCGGTTGCTGGAAGCAAATAAGGTTTGGAGGAACTCATTCAAGGATCTTGGGAAAAAACATTAAATGGAAAAAATCTATTTTAAAAAACTGTAAAGATCTAGACCTGTGCTGCCCAGTACAGTAACTACTAACCACACTTGGTTATTAAAAACTCGAAATGTGGCCAGTGTAATTGAGGAACTCAATTTTAAGTTTTATTTAATTTTAATTAATTTCAGTTTAAAAACTGATACTTAATTGTTGGAAAAATTTAAGTATGTTTGGAACAACTTAGATATATGAATCTACTTTTTTAACACTAAACTTCAAGAAATCTAAATACAGATCAAAGTTTTCCAATGAAAAGTTAGTACCTGAATCAGGATGTGCTGTAAGTATAAAATAAACACTGGATTTCGAAGACTTACATATAATAAAAAGAATGCAAAACATGTTAATACTTTTGTATTGATTAATGCTGTAATGATAATATTTTGGATATATTGGCTTAAAAATTAACTTTACCTGATTTTACTACTAGAAAATTTAAAATTAATATCTTGCAGCTTGAATTATCTTTCTATTGGACAGAGCTGATCCATTCCAACGCAGGTCTTTGCTTTTTGATAACCGTTAGGATGATGAGATTTCATCCCTCTCATTGTCTAAGACAGTTTTTAGTGACTAGTGGTGGGTGATTTGGTAATGGAATTATCTCTTTTGAACTCTTTTCTGTCAATGCAGATCACAATCCACCTTCTCAGCCCAAGGAGAATAGCATTAGCCAGAACCATCACCAGGAGGAAGTAATCCACAAGATGGCCATGCAGCTGAGAAACGTTGGAGACAGCATTGATCATAGGATGGTTCAAGAGGTGAGGCTTCAGTTTCCCCAGCAAGGGCCTGTTGGGTAGGAGGAAAGAACAAACAGAACAATGGCTACCAAGTGCCTGGGATGCCCAGGAATGAACAGAAGACATGGATTAATAGTGTCTGGATCACCAAACATTAGAACTGAAAATTGTGAACCTGAGTCAAAGCCAGTGTTTCATCTCACACTTGCTTCTCAAACTGTGCTCCATGGACTAGCCACATCAGCATCACATGGCAGCTGGTCAGATGTGCGATAGCTCAGGCTCCAGCCCACAACACTGGAATCAGAATCTGCCTTTCTACACACACCCCAGGGGATTTATGTGCACACTAAACTGTGAGAAACTTTGCTCCACACCCTCAAACTAGGATGCACATTGGAATCACCTGTGGAGTTTAAGAACTACAGGTGCCTGGGCAGCCACCTCAAGAGATTCTGATTCAATTGGCATGAGGTGTTGGCTGCGCATCAGGCATTTTAAAAGCTTCCCAGGTGAATCTAATGCTCAATGAGGGAAGAGAAACTCTGCCTTAGATTGTGGTTATCCCCCTGAACTGACCCAGAGGTTACAATCTAAGCCCCACTTTGCTGATTTCGTAGTTTCTCCTGATTATCCTAAGAGGTAAGAAGGGAAAACAGGAAAGAATAATGATTACTGTTTGAAATCTTAGGGGTGATGAAAGCCAATGCCTGTAGTTGGCAGCAGAGAGAGATTGATCCCCTGGGGCTCCGTGTTGGGCAGGTTGCTGCCCCTCAGGGCCTAACTTCTTGCCCTTAAATTCCCCTGTCCTCAGATGATTTCTTGTTCATCACTGCTGCTGCCAGCATGCTGGCTTCAGGAGTGTCATGTCCTCTTTCACATTTTGGTCCCAATGTGGACCATCCGTGGCCTTTCCCTCAAACAAAACATCCCCTGAGACAAACCGTGAATGGAAGGTCCCAACAACAATGCTCCCGAAAGCAAGAAGGAAACAGAGTATATAAACACAAGTAAAATGTTTGATATACCAATTTCATTCGAATAAATATTTATTGAGTGCCTACTATATGCCAGACTCAGTTCCAGGCACTGGTAGCTAGAGCAGAGAGCAGGACAGAGATGAGCCTGTTCTCGTAGAACTCATAATCCACGAGGGAGACAGAGGAACCAATGAACAGTCTAGTCAGACAGGGATGTGGGCTCTGAGGAGGATTAGAGGGCACTGAGTGACGGAGAGTGACTTGGATGGGTCATCAGGGGAGGCCTCTCTGGGGAGGTAATATTCAAGCAGATACTGGAAGTGAGGGAGTGAGCCATGGGAACACCTATGGGAAAGTGTTCCAGGCAGAGGGAACAGCAAGTGCAAGGCCCCTGTGACAGGAACAGGCTTAAGGAACACCAAAGAGGCCAGAATGGCTGGAGTGGAGTGAGGTGAGGTCTGCGAGTTGGCCTCGGTCTTAGAGGTGGTGGAAGGTGTTTGGGTTTTACCCTAAATACCAGGGAAGCTTCTGGAGAGGGAGAGCAGGAGAGTGCTGTGAGCTGATTTGCATTTAGAATGGAGACTGGGTGCAGGCAGAGAGTAGGCTGTTGTGAAAATTAAATGACAGAATCTGTGTAAATCACTTAGAACAGAGCCTGACTCACAGAAAATAATCAATAAATGTTATCTAAATCAAATAATTAGTTTTTTGTCTTTGCTCTTTCAGTCTTTGGGGTTGCACGCCTCTTTGCCGAGTATCATTATTACAGCATCCTCGTGGTGTTCACCACGTCCCTTCCGTGCTATGGTTTCTTCCGAAAGTTCTCACTGATGACTGTACTTGAAGAATTCTAGGAAAGTCCTTAGTTCAGCTTTCCTGCTTCTTTGTCAGCTAGTTCTCTGAATACGTGTGGTTCCTTCTAATTTTTTTCTCTAAAGAAGAGAGAACAAAGTATGACAAATCACAACCGTCTATTTTCTGCATTTGCCTGAACCCAGTCAAGAGGTCACTGCTCTGCATAACCTCCTTTTCCATTTTTCTCTTTCTTACTTTCCCTTACCTTTTAAGCTGTAATTTACTGTCTTAAATTTACCTCTGCAGCTCAATAAATTGACACTAAACTGCCCCAGCTTTTCTTTCTTTCTTAAAAATAACTTTATTGAGAAATAAAATTCACATACCATACAAATAAAATTCACAACCCATTTAAACTGTATGATTGCTTTTTAGTATATTCACAGAATTGTACAACCATCATCATGATCAATTTTAGAACGTTTTCATCACCCTAGAAAGACACCCCAAACCCAATAGTCACTTCTTATTTCCTCCCAGCCCCACCAATCTACTTTCGATCTCTATGGATTTGCCTATTCTGGACATTTCATGTAAATGGACTAGTATGGTATGTGGCCTTTTGTGTCTGGCTTCCTTCACTTAGCATAATGTTTTTTTCAAGGTTCATTCACATCATATATCATTTATTAGTACTTCATTTCTTTTTATGGCTGAATAATATTCCATTGTATGTATATATTACATTTTGTTTATCCATTCATCAGTTGGACATTTGGGTTGTTTCCACTTTCTTACTATTATGAATAATGATATGATGAGCATTTGTGTAGAAGTTTTTGTGTAGGTATATGTTTTTAAATCTTTTGCATGCGTACCTCAGTGTGGAATTGCTGGGTCATATGACAACTCTATATTTAACTTTTTAAGGAACTTCCAGACTGTTTTCCAAAGGGGCTGCACCACTTTACATTGTGGCCCGTCAGCAGTGTGTGAGGGTTCCAGTTTCTTACATCCTTGTCAACATTTGTTATTAACTGTCTTTTTGATTATACTAGCCTAATGGATGTGAGGTGGTCTCTCATTGTGGTTTTGATTTGCATATCCCTGATGGCTAATGTTGTACGTCTTTTCATGTGCTTATTGGTCATGTGTATATCTCTTCAGAGATATGTCTATTCGGGTCCTTTGCCCATTTTAAAATTGGGTTATCTTTTTATTATTGAGTTGTAAATATTCTTCATATATTCTAGATGTAAGTTCCTTTTCAGATATGTTATTTGCAAATATTTTCTCCCATTCTGTAGGTTGTCTTTTCACTTTCTTGATGATCTTTGAAGCACAAAAGTTTTAAATTCTGATGAAGTTCAATTCATCTACAGTCATGTGTCACTTAGCAATGGGGATATATTCTGAGAAATGCACTGTAGGGGGTTTCATCATTGTGGGAACATCAGAGAGTGCACTTACACAAACCTAGATGGTATAGCCTACTACACACCTAGGCTGTATGGTATAGCCTTTTGTTTCTAGGCTACAAACCTGTACAGCATGTTACCGTACTGAATACTGTAGGCAATTGTAGCACAATGCTAAGTATTTGTGGCCGTAGACATATCTAAACAGAGAAGGTACGGTAAAAATATGTCATAAAAGATAGAAAATGGTACACCTGTATAGGGCACTTACCATGAATGGAGCTTGGAGTCCTGGAAGCTGCTCTGGCTGAGTCAGTGAGTGAGTGATGAGTGAATGAAGGCCTAGGACATTACACTACTGTAGACTTCACAAACAATGTACACTTAGGCTACACTAAATTTATAAAAAATATTTCTCTTTGTTCAATAACAAATTAATTTTAGCTTACTGTAACTTTTTTACTTTATAAACTTTAAATTTTTCTTAAACTTTTTGCCTCTTTTGTAATAACCCTTAGTTTAAAACCAAACACATTGTACAGCTGTACAAAAATATTTTCTTAAATCCTTATTCTATAAGCTTTTTCCTATTTTTAAAATTTAAAAATTGTTTTTGCTTTTTAACCTTTTTTGTTAAAAACCAAGACACAAACACATATGTTATCCTAGGCCTACATAGGATCAAGATCATCAATTTCCCTGTCTTCTACCTCCACATCTTGTCCCACTGGAGGGTCTTCAGGGGCAATAACATTCATGGAGCTGTCATCTCCTATGATAACAATGCCTTCTTCTGGAACACCTCCTGAAGGTCCTGTCTGAGGCTCTTCTTGAGGTAGCGTCACTCTTCTCAGAAATGTGTCCATGGTGGTTTGCTTGGTGTGTTTGTTTTTTTCATCATAGATTTGTTTGTAAGCAGATAACACACCATGGACATTCCTCTCTGTTACTGAAAACCTTTTGGTGTGAGGGTCCATGTTCTCAAACTTTTTAAGAAGCCTGTTGAGAACTGCAACATCTTCTGCTAACCCCTTCACTGTGAATTTTCTTGGGGGTTCTTCTTTTTTCTTCTTCTGCAGTTTCCATTTCTCTGGCCTCTTCTTCAGCTATTTGTTTCTGTTTCAGTTCCAACAAGTCCTCGTTAGTCAATTGCTCAGGAACCGCCTCTAGGAGCTCCTCCATGTCGTCCTCATCCACACCTAGGTTAAGGTTGTTTGCCGTCTCAACCACAGCCTTGTTGATCTTTGCAACCTCTTCATCCTTGGCAAATCCTTTGAAATCACAGATGAACCTCTTGAGTATCTTCTTCTAGATGCACTAGGTGATAGGAATTTTTCAGCTCAATTATAATCTTGTGGAACCACTGTCATACATGCGGTCTGTTGTTGAATGAAAGGTTGTTATGTGGTGCGTGACTGTATTTTTTCTTTTGTTACTAGTGCTTTTGGTGTCATGTCTAAGAAACCATTGCTGAATCCAAAGTCATGAAGATTTATACCTGTTTCCTTCTAAAAGACTTATAATTTTAGCTCTTAAATTTTGGTCTCTGATCCATTTGGAGTTAATTTATATCTATGGTGTGAGTTTAAAGTCCATCTTCCTTCTTTTGCATATGGATATCCACTTGTCACAGCACCATTTGTTGGAAAGATTACTCTTTCCCTATTGAAATTGTCTTGTTACCTTTGTGGAAAATCAATTGACTGTAAATGTAAGGATTTATTTCTGGACACAGTTCTATTCCATTGATCTGTGTGTCTATCCTCACGCCTGCCCTAGCTTTTCTGGCAGCGTTTTACAAAGCTGGCTTTGACCTAGACTTTTAAAGCTATCTTGTCCTGTGCCACAGAACTGCACTTTAGAATACTTTTAAATAGACCACAGCACACTTTAGAAATAATTTTAAAAATTCCTCCTAAGTTTGGCTCTAAGATGCTAAAAGCTTTATTCCACAGCTTCAAGGCTTAAATCAAGCAACTTTAACAGAATTTCAAATCTGTCAAGGTGCATTTCTTTCATGTACAGTTGTCATCGGTTCACCTTTTGTGCTCTGTTTAATTAAGTGTTCACATTGATTCCCCAGATGCCTTCCTGCTGTTGATGGTTTTCAGACTTGGTCTTGGAACGCCCCAGCAAGGAGCTCACCAAGTTATATTTTTGTCTGCTGAGTTGTTCCTGAGCTGCCACGTAGCTTGTTTTCTTGTTCTTTTCACTTAAGCAAGTGTTCTGCGTTTTCAAATGGGCCTTGATTCTTAAAATAACATCTTCTATTTTGCTTTTTTAGTTATAAGGGGTTTTGATTCAAGGATCTGGTCTTTTTAATTTAAATCTAGAGCATAGAATTTTCCTAGATAAAAAGCGTGTTCTAAAATAGTCTTCCCATCGCTTTTAGGATCTTAAATGTGTCTTTGAAATTTTTCTCTACAAGACTCTCCTTTTGGGTTCTAGAAACTGCCCCCTCCCCGTCCCTACAGGCCTAGGAGTGGCAACAACACTGATGTTATTAGTGCCGGTTTGCACCCCCCTCTGTCGTCACCCCAATCTTTGTAGATTGTTTCTTCATTTAACCCTCCCTGAATTATCCTAATTTGAGTGTGCTGTTTGTTTTCTCTGGGACCCTGACTGATGCAGTAATGTATAGGGAATTTCTTAGTTTGTTAGAAAGAGGGACGAGAATCTAACGTTTATTAAACAGTTTCTTCCAGGTACTCTTTGAGACAATTTTACATGTTTCATTTAATTTTCCCAATTACCCTATGAATTATTATCACAGGTATTTCCATGGAACCAGTTGTGGTTCAGAGAGGTTAGGTAACCTATCTTAGGTCACTCAGCAACTAAGTAGCAAAACTGGAATTTAAATATATGAGCATCTGACTCAGTGCTGTATACATTTTCTCATCTGCCTTGCTGGAAGGAAATTCATTCAATTTCCTAACTGATATCAACTATAAAAGGGAAGAAATCCTTTAATGGTTCCCAGTTACTGGTAGGACAAAGTCTAAATTCCTTAGCCTGCTGCTAATGGTTTATCATTCATTCATTTATTCAACTAATATTTACTGAGCACCTACTGTGTGTCAGACTCCATTTAAGTATGGGAGATATGGCAGTGATCAAAAGAGACAAAACTCCCTAATCTCATGGAGTTTATATTCTATAAGGGAGACAAAAAATAAACAAACAAAGTATATAGCTTATCAAATAGTGACAAATGTTTTGGAGAAAAATAAAGCAAGGAAAGGGATGAGGAGTATTAGGGGGTTTACAGTTTTAAGTAGAGGAGTTATGGGAAGGCCTCGCTGAGGAGCCTAGTTCTGAGCACGGCCTTTACAGAGGTAGGAGAGGGAGCCCTGACATCTGGGGGAGAGCAGTGGAGGCAGCTGGAGGACAAGATTGAGGCAGGAGAATGCCTGGCATGTTTGAAGAATAGAGCAAGGAGGCCGGTATGGCTGAAGTTGAGCAAGGGCGAAAGTAGTAAAAGATATGGTCAGACAGGTGGTGGGGGCCCGGTCAGGCAGGGCCTGGAGGTCAAGTAAGGACTTTTCTTCTGACTGAGGCTGAACCATAAGGGAGCACTGAGCAGAGGAGCCACATTTCAACAGTCAACCGAAGCTGCTGGGTTGCGAATAGACTGCAGGAGGGGCAGGGACAAGCGTTTGTCGCCGACCTTGGCCTCCCTCTCCTGATGTTCCCCTTTAACTGTAGAAACAGTGGCATTTGCTGTGCTCTTTGTCACCTCCAACTTTGCTCACATTTACTCCCCTCTTCACCCATCTAAGTCTATCCATTCTTCCAACCCCAAAGCAAACCTCCTTGCTTCTTTGAAAGGACTAAGAAAGTGCTCTGGGAAGCTAGAGGAAGAGGTTATGAGCCCTGAGAAGAATGCCCCCATTTGCTGATGGTTAAGATAGGAAAACACGGGGAGAGGAAGACTTCCCGGGGCGGCATGGAGGGTCTGGACGTTGTAGAAGAGACCGAGACGGACTCCTCCGCTCATACAGTTCGTAAAGCAGCCCCAGAAGCCGCTGTGCAGCGTTGATTGAATTAGTATTAACATTGCATCTCTAGCTTTGACTTATTCTATTGCTTTTTGTTAAACCTCTCTCTTTTTAAATTTTTTTTTATTTTATTGAGGTCATAATAGTTTATAACGTTGTGAAATTTCAGTTGTACATTATTATTTGTCAGTCACCATGTAAATGTGCCCCTTTACCCCTTGTGCCCAACCCCCGACCCCCTTCCCCTCTGGTAACCACTAATCTGTTCTCTTTGTCCATGTGTTTGTTTATCTTCCACATGTGAGTGAAATCATGCCGTGTTTGCTTTTCTCTGGTTGGCTTACTTCACTTAACATAATACGCTCAAGATCCATCCATGTGGTTGCGAATGGGATGATTTTGTCTTTTTTTATGGCTGAGTAGTATTCCTTTATGTATATACATATATGTATATATACAACATCTGCTTTATCCATTCATCAGTCAGTGGGTACTTGGGTTGCTTCCACATCTTGCCAATTGTGAATAATACTGCAGTGAACATAGACCCCTATGTGCATAAGTCTCTATGAATTGTTGATTTCAAGTTCTTTGGATAAATACCCAGTAGTGGGATAGCTGGGTCATATGGTATTTCTATTTTTAATTTTTCGAGAAATCTCCATACTATTTCCCATAGTGGCTGCACCAGTTTGCATTCCCACCAGCAGTGGATGAGGGTTCCCTTTTCTCCACATCCTCTCCAACACTTATTATCTCTAACCTTATTAATTATAGCCATTCTGATGGGTGCAGGGTGATATCTCAGTGTAGTTTTGATTTGCATTTCCCTGATGATTAGAGATGTTGAACATCTTTTCATGTGCCTCTTGCTCATCTGTATATCTTCTTTGCAAAAATGTCTGTTCATATCCTCTGCCCATTCTTTGATCAGGTTGTTTGTTTTTTGTTGTTCAGTTGTGTGAGTTTTTTATATATTTTGGAAATTAACCCCTTGTCAGATATATGATTTGCAAATATTTTCTCCCAGTTGGTGGGTTGACTTTTTGTTTTGAGCCTAGTTTCTTTTGCTTTGCAGCAGCTCTTTAGTCTGATGAAGTCCTCCTTGTTTGTTTTTTCTTTTGTTTCCCTTGTCTGAGTAGACATGGTATTCAAAAAGATCCTTCTAAGACCGATGTCAAAGAGTGTACTGCCTATATTTTCCTCTAGGACTTTTATGGTTTCACGTCTTACCTTCAAGTCTTTGATCCATTTTGAGTTAATTTTTGTGTATGGTGAAAGATCATGGTCTTACTTTCATTCTTTTGCATATGGCTGTCCAGTTTTCCAAACACCATTTGTTGAAGAGACTTTCCTTTCTCCATTGTTTGTTCTTAGCTCCTTTGTCAAGGATCAGCTGTCCGTAGATGTGTGGTTTTATTCTTGGGCTTTCAATTTTGTTCTGTTCATCTGTGTGTCTGTTTTTGTACTAGTACCATGCTGTTTTGGTTACTATAACTTTGTAGTATCTTTTGAAGTCAGGGATTGTGATGCCTCCGGCTTTGTTCTTTTTTCTTGGGATTGTTTTAGCTATTCGTGGTCTTTTGTTGCCCCATGTGAATTTTAGGATTCTTTGTTCTATTTTGGTGAAGAATGTCATTGGGATTCTGATTGGGATTGTATTGAATCTGTAGATTGCTTTAGGTAGTATGAACATTTTAACTATATTTATTCTTCCAACCCATGTGTATGGAATATCTTTCCATTTCTTTATGTCATCATCGATTTCTTTCAATAATGTCTTGTAGTTTTCATCATATAGGTCTTTCGCCTTCTTGGTTAAATTTATTCCTAGATATTTTATTCTTTTTGTTGGGATTGTAAATGGGATCATATTCTTGAGTTCTCTTTCTGTTGGTTTGTTATTAGAGTATAGAAGTGCAACTGATTTTTGTAAGTTGATTTCGTACCCTGTGACTTTGATGTAGTTGATGATTATTTCTAATAGTTTTCTGGTGGATTCTTTAGGGTTTTCTATATATAAAATCATGTTGTCTGCAAACAGTGAGAATTTCACTTATTCACTGCCTATTTGGATTCATTTTATTTCTTTTTCTTGCCTAATTTCTCTGTCCAAAACCTCCAGTCCTATGTTGAGTAAGAGTGGGCACCCTTGTCTTGTTCCTGTTCTCAGAGGGATGGCTTTCAGTTTGTCCCCATTGAGTATGATGTTGGCTGTGGGTTTGTCATATATGGCCTTTATTATGTTGAGGTACTGTCCTTCTATACCCATGTTATTGAGAGTTTTTTTATTATAAATGGATGTTGGATCTTGTCAAATGATTTCTCTGCATCTATTGAGATGATCATGTGGTTTTTATTCCTCATTTTGTTAATGTGGTGTATCACATTGATTGATTTGCGGATGTTGAGCCATCCCTGTGTCCCTGGTATAAATCCCACTTGATCATGGTGTATGATCTTTTTAATGTATTGCTGTATTCAGTTTGCCAATATTCTATTGAGGATTTTTGCATCTGTGTTCATCAGCGATATTGGCCTATAATTGTCCTTCTTTGTGTTGTCCTTGTCTGGCTTTCGTATTAGGGTGATGTTGGGCTTGTAGAATGTGTTATGAAGTAGTCTACCTTCCTCAGTTTTTTGGAATAGTTTGAGAAGGGTAAGTATCAAATCTTCTTTGAATGTTTAGTAGAATTCTCCAGAGAAGCCATCTGGTCCTGGACTTTTATTTTTTGGGAGGTTTTTGACTACTGTTTCAAACTCTTTACTTGTCTGTTGGTCTATTCAGATTCTCTATTTCTTCTTGGTTCAGTTTTGGGAGGTTGTATGAGTCTAAGAATTTGTCCATTTCTTCTAGATTGTCCAATTTGTTGGCATACAGTTTTTCATAGTACTCTCTTATCATCCCTTGTATTTTCTGTGGTATCTGTCGTAATTTCTCCTCTTTCATTTCTAATTTTATTTATTTGAGCCTTCTCTCTTTTTTTCTCAGTGAGTCTGGCTAAGTGTTTGTCAATTTTGTTTATCTTCTCAAAGAACCAGCTCTTAATTTAGTTTCATTTATCATTTCTACTCTTTTTTTGGTTTCAATTTCACTTATTTCTTTTCTAATTTTTATTATTTCCCTTCTTCTGCTGACTTTGGGCATTATTTGTTCTTCTTTTTATAGTTCTGTTAGGTTTAGTTTAAGATTGCTTATTTGAGACTTTTCTTGTTTGTTAAGGTGAGCCTGTATTGTTATGAATTTCCCTCTTAGGACCACTTTTGCTGCATCCCATATGAGTTGGTATGGTGTATTTTCATTTGTCTACAGATATTTTTTTATTTATCCTTTAATTTCTTCAATGCTCCATTGGTTTTTCAGTAGCATGTTGTTTAGTCTCCACATATTTGTCACTTTCCCAGCTTTTTCTTGTAGTTGATTTCTAGTTTCATAGCATTATGGTCAGAAAAGATGCTTGATATGATTTCAATCTTCTAAAATTTATTGAGGCTTGCCTTGTTTCCCAACATATGATCTATCCTTGAGAATGTTCCATGTGCACTTGAGGAGAATGTGTATTCTGCTGTTTTTGGATGGAGTGTTCTATATATATCTGTTAAGTCTATCTGGTCTAGTTTTTTGTTTAATTCCACTATTTCCTTGTTGACTTTCTGTCTGGATCTATCCATTGATGTGAGTGAGGTATTAAGGCCCCCTACTATTATTGTGTTGTTGTTAATATCTCCTTTTAGGTTTGTTAATAGTTGCTTTCTCTCTCTTTTTAAACAGGATCTTCAGCAGGACGGCAGAGACGCACTGGCTCATTTTGTCTTAGTTTTCTTTGGAGGAGTTCACACGTTGCTGCGCTTTCTCTGGAATAACCATTTGATGTAGAAGGAACGTAAATGTCAAGTTCTTCTTTCCTTCTACTGTCTGAGAAAATGTGAATCCCCCCAGGACAGATGGGAAGAAGACCCTTCTCCCTCCCCCTCTCATTTTTACCCATCACTGTTGGTTTATTCCTGATTTGTTGGAGAACTGTGGACTCACTGGCAATTTGTCCGTTCAGAACTACTAACTCTGAGATGTCTGTGACTGCCTCACGGTAGAGCCCAGGGAATACTTAGGAACCCAGGAGGCCTTGCCATGTAGGAAACACCAGCACTGTGGGTGGTCCCAGTGCTCCTTGTAAGGAAACTTTGCACATCTCCTTCCATGAGAGAAATTGAACCTCATCCTCAAACAGGAGGGCACAGAAATGGGCGCTTGCTCCTGGGCCCCTCCCTGAGGACCAGGCTCTCCAGTGACCTGTTGGCCCCGTCTTGTTGCCCAGGTCCAGATCTGCAGTGCCTGGTCTTCCCCTTCACCTTTCTGGCTACCTCGAAGTCCCTTTCGCCCCTTTTAGAAGTATTACAAGTATTAAGAAAGTTTATTGTTATAAATTATAAGTTTTATATATGCGTTTTGAGTTCTTTGTAGGAAAAGTGTTATTTAAAAAATGAAATAAATTTTGTTATTTTATTGAGCATGAAACACCTGTGCATATTTCTTCTGCGAGGGAGGGATTTCATTTATTCCTGCTCATATGGGTTCATAATTCTGTAGACTTTGATCATATGTAACATCATCTTTGTCCTTCCAAAGGGAAATGTCTATTTTTTCAGTCTGTCTCAGGCAATGCCTTTGTTTCCATCATCACCTAGGTTTTGGGTTGCTGGCATGGAACAGGTCCTAAAACTTCCTTCTTATTTGTTTATTTTATTTTTTTGAATAGGTATTTATTCACATAGTTCAAAAATCAAAACACTATAAAAAGGTTTATAATGAAAACCCTTGCTCTTATTTTCTATCCTGAATCCTAATTATGTTTATTAGTTTGTTATATATCCTTCCAGAGTTTGTACAAATACCAGTTAAAAAATATATATATATATATATATTTACACACAAAAGGTAGCATGTAATACACACTGTTCTGTTCCTTGATTTTTTTTGCTTGGCATGGTGGTCAGGCACTGTTCTAGGTATCTTAGTAAATGTTAATTCATTTACTCTTCATAACTACCTTATGACTCAGGTATTATTATTAGCTCTGTTTTATTGTTAAGGAAACTGAGGTAATAGTAGAGAGAGGCAGCGTAGAGCTTAACTAACTTGCTCAAGGGCACACAGCCAGTAAGTGGCATAGCTGAGATTCCAAGCCAGACAGGGTCCGCAGAGTCCCAGTCCCTCAGTGCTGTGCTGGACTGCCCCTTGGAGAGCTTGCCATGGTCCACAGAGAGCTCTGTCAGACGCGGCACCGTATTCTGCTAAATGGATGTACCATACTTTATTTCATCAGCCCCTTTTGTAATGGATGCCTGGGTTGTTTCCAATCATTTGGCATTATGAGCCGTGCTGAAACAAATAGCCATGGGCATTTTGAATACGTGCAGGTATATCTGTTGAATACATTTCCAATAGTGGGATTGCTGGGGGAAGGGTGAATGTCATCTGCGACTTTGCTACATCCTGATGTACTGCCCGCCATGAGTTGGACCACTTTACACATCCAGTGAAGGGCCCGTTACTCGCAGCCTCTCCAGCAGATTATGTTATTAAACTTATGAATTTTTGCCAAATTAATGGGTGAAAAATGATATCTCAGAATAATTAATTTGCACATCTTTTATAATGAGTCAGTCTGAGCATCCTTTTCTATGTTCAAGGACCATTCGTCATTTTGTTTTATGTGGACTGTCTATACATATCCTTTGTCCATTTTTCTCTTGGGTTTCTGGCCTTGTTCTTACTGGTTTCTAGGAGCTCATGGTATATCACTGCTAAATCTTCTTTTTTCTTTCTTGGCATGGCTTTTTCTGTCTCCTGCCTCTAATTTTTTTTTTTTTTTAAAGATTGGCACCTGAGCTAATATCTGTTGCCAATCTTCTCTCTTTTTTTTTTTCTCCCCAAAGCCTCCATGTACATAGTTGTATATTCTAGTTGTAGGTCCTTCTGGCTCTGCTATGTGGACGCTGCCTCAGCGTGGCTTGATGAGCGGTGCCACATCTGCGCCCAGGATGGGAACTGGCGGAACTCTGGGCCGCTGAAGTGGAGGGCGTGAACTTAACCGCTCCACCATGGCAGGCCCTAAGCCTTCTTTATAACAGCATCTACACCGCTAGATTTTTGGCAGGTTATTAAGGTTTCTTCCCTCCTTTTCTCTGGCAGTGTGTCTACTTTAGTGCTTACAAGCTCTCTTGGCTTCCCCTCAAGGCAGTGGAAGTTGAGGCAGGTGCACACGGGTGATGGGTGGATGGGCGCCACACCTGGAGCAGCCAGAGGCCTGGGGACAGGTGCCAGTGGGGATCCACTGAGTACTTGGTTCTCGGTCAGGAGCACCACAGGCGCTCTGATGGTGGCGCTGGGCCCAGGGCAGTGGAGCCAAACGGCAGGCGGAAGCCGGTCGAGCTAGGAAGCTCACTCGTGCCTAAAGGGGCGAGGCACCTGGTCCAGGCGGACAGCATGGGAAGCCCCCTCTCATCCATCTGCAGAGACGCACAGGGTGACATGAAGTTGGTCTGTCGCTGTCCGGAGCGCGGGACCAGGGGTTCCCTCGGCTCCCCAGATCCCGCAGAATCCCATCTGCGTCCCCCTAGGAGCCGGGGTCAGGCTGCCCGAGGGGCTGTCCACCGGCAAGAGGATGCGAGCAGGACTGGCGCCTCCCTGCCCGCGAGCGGACAGCGCCCTGGGGCTCCGCTCCCGCCGGGGCTAGCCTATGCCCTCCCCCGAGCCCGCCGGGGCTGGAGTGGAAGCCGGATCCCGCTCTTTCGTTTTCGTTTCCCGGAAGGATAGCAATTACCGGAGAGCCCTCGGCGCCTGCTCGCCCTGGCAACCCAAGCGCACGCCAGCCGGCGCTTCTTGAAAGAGATTCCTCCCACGCGACCTTCCAGTTTTCAGGGCCAAGTGAGGGTTTGGGGAAGGAACGCCTGAGAGCGCCGGCCTAGGGCCCAGCAGCCGCAGCCAGTGGAGCTCTCACGACGAACAGCCGGGTGGCTCCCTCACCTCCACCTGTAATGCAGGTAAGAGCCTGACGGCTGAACCACGCAGCGCGCCCGCGGAGCCACCTGCCCCCTATCCCTTCTCCACCACCTCAATTTCCGTACCCATTTTTTCAGATCTTTTTTCTGGCTGGAATCTTACTTTCCAACGCGTTCCCAAACTTCACCATCCACCCTTCACCGCCCCTGACTCACCTCCAGCCCTTCGCTCTCTCTTTGAAATCCTCTGCGTTTTATACTGCTCCTCCTACCCCCTCCTTACCCCTACATCAACCAGATGTGAAGTCCCTGGAAGTTCCTACACAAGCCAGACCTTCACAGCTGACAATCGCAGCCCCGCAGGGGCCTCCCTCCTTAGCTGTCCCTCTCCATTTGCCCTCCATTTGCCGTATTTCCCTAGGAGCCTCAGAACCACCCCCAGATCCGGGCCCACTTCCCACCTCCAAGGCCTTTCTCCTCTCCCTCCCCATCTCTAAGATCCATATTCACATCCAAATTTTATCAGACCTCTCCCTGACCTTCATGCTGAAGCACGGAGCTCGAACCCTCAGCAGCTCCCCAGCTGGCCTCTTCCAGGCAGTCACAGCCTGGAATTCCCCATTCCTCATGCCTGGAAGAGGGTGGAGGAGCAGACAAGGAGCTTCCTGCAGGTCCTAGCTCTCCAGCTTGCAAGCCCCAGTGGCCAGGTGGCAGCCTCTGAGGCTGGATTACCTGGGAAACAGCATCCACTGGGGCAGCAGGACTGGGAGCCGACCAGCAGTGCGGCGAGAGCTCCCCGAAAGGTGTTGAATCCTCTTCTGCATTGGCCAAGGCTTCTGGAGTTTGCTTCACTGGCTCCAGATCCACAGTCTTTCTGCAGATGGCTCTCCTCAGACACCGAGAGATGAATGTAATGCTCTTGAGGATCCTAGAATGAGAAAATGACCCTTGCTGGGACTGGTTTCGCTTTTACTTTTCATGATGTGGCCTCCTTTGGCTGAGCATGAGCCCCCAGGATCCTCCTGTTTCTACAAAGTTCTGTCACTCTTTTCATCCTTTCATCCTGATGGATGAGCCACCTCACCTCTGGGGGCTGGGCAGCTTGTAAAGCTGTAAAGATACAGACTTTACTTGATGGGACCTTGGGATTCAGAGATTTATCCTTTCTTTTTCTCTTTTGAAAATAACATTTACTTGTTTATTTATTTCTGATTTAAGGTCTTTGTATCCTGGCCCCTCAGGTTCACTGTGTCTTCTCCCCAAGGTTCCAGTGAGTCCTAGGTCCTCAGATTTCTAGCTTACAAGTCAAGTCTTGGCAGGGGAGCCCTCTGCTGGGATTAGGCACATGCGTGAAAAGCTTGAATGGGAAAGATGTAATTTATCAAGTGTCCAGTCTGCACAAGATGTTGACAAGCTGAAGACATCCATGATTCCTACCTTTTTTGTGTGTGTGTGAGGAAGATTTACCCTAAGCTAACATCCTTTGCCAGTCTTCCTCTTTTTTTAAATTTTGCTTGAGGAAGATTAGCCCTGAGCTAACATCTATGCCAATCTTCCTCTACTTTGTATGTAGAATGCCTCCACAGCGTGGCTGATGATGGACTAGGTTTTTGCCTAGGATCCGAACCCGCGAAACCCGGGCCGCCAAAGCAGAGCGTGAAGAACCTTAACCACTCAGCCGTGGGGCCGGCCCCTGGTTCCCACCTTTAAAGTAGATGCAGAGATAGATGCTCTTTCCCTTTGAAAAAAATTATTGATACATTTAAGGATGACTGACCCTTCACCAAGGGGCTCTACTTTCATGGCCCTGGTTTTTCCTCTCTCTAGGAGGGAGCACTGGCCAGTTCTCCTGTGAGCCCTGAGGCAGCCACACCTTCCCCAGGCACCCAGACCCAAGCCCGAGGTGCCTCTCGAGTGAACCTGCTGGGCGAGGGGCCAATCTGCAAGCTGCCAGGAAGACTCCGTGAGTACAGGGGAGGAGGAAGGCCGATGTGTTTAAAGGACGTCAATGTGATGCATAAACTTCTTGATCTAAGAAATTGCCTTTCCTCCATTTGCTAGTTCTCTGCTGGGTTATCTTTGCCTTTTCCTTGGTGAGGAGGTCAGAGGAGGTAAATGTGAGTTCTCCCTGCGGGGAGTACAGCTGACAGGGCCACACGTGAGGGCGGGCGGTCTCCTCATTGGTCAGATGAGGGTTAGGGTGCATGAGCTGCTGGGTCCCTTCCAGCCTAAAGGCAAAGAGTTGGGGACGTTGCCAGTGAGGAAGCCAGATGGGGCTAAACAGTGAACAACTGTATGTGTGTAGAGCCCTCTTTTAAATAATTATGTTTAACTTTTATTGTTATAAAAGTAGCATGTGCTTGTAATCAAAAATTGGGAAATGGCAGAGAAGCATGAGAAGAATATATAGAACAATCAAATCCACCCAAAGATGACCATGGGAAATGCATTGGTGGTATCGTTTCATTTCATTTTCCTAAGTAATGCTCTTGCCCCAGGAAACTCATGGCCATGGAGCAGGCTTAGATTAACATATTTGTGCCTGTGTTTCAAACGGCAAAGCTGAGAGGTGGAAAAGCTAAGTGACATGCTCAGGATCACACAGGCTCTCCGTGCTAAGGTGAAACCTCCGTCCTGCTGATGATCTTCTAAGAGATTCTTAAATGTTCTTCCCAAGCCGTGGAAATCATGGGATAGGTGGCTAGCTGACTGCTGGTGGGATCTTTATTCTGGGAGGGAGTCTTAGGGCAGTCACGTCTAACCTGGATTGGAAAGTGTCCTGACCCCTTCCTGCTCAGCTGGCCTGGAGGCTGGAACACTGCTTTATTGATTTCACATCTTTCCAATTTTCTGGCCACAACCTGCTTTTTGAACCACTGACAGAACTGAGCAGAATGTGGGGTATTTTTTTTCACAGGCCTTGGGAAGAGCTTGTTGCCCCCAAATACCTCTGCCGTCCGCTGCCTGGCATTCTTTAAATGCAAGGAACAGAGCCTGTCTTTTCAGCGTTAGAAGGAAGGTGGGGACTCCCGGACGTGAGAGAACCCCAGTGGCAGTGCGATTTGGGGATGGGGTGGGGAGCTCTGTAAGGAACCTGTGTTGCTTCATTTGGTCCAAATGCCAGCCCTGGCCGGTAGCTTGGGGGCTCAGGGCTGCTGCAAGGAGATGTTTGGCAACAGTTACACAGAGAGTAGGATTTAGGCTCCATTCCCAGGCCAATCCGTGGTGACAAGGAAAACAGGACTTTGGGGCCAGTCCTGAAGACCCTGACTGTTGCTGCTGAGAAGGCTCTTAGAGGTCATCTAACCCAGTCCCCTCATGGCAGCTGAGGACACGGAGCCTCAGACAGGGAGGGGCTTCTGTGCAGGGCACTCTGGATTGTCCCCTCTCGTCTCCCCCGATAGTCAAAGACCGCTCCCACAACCAGCTTGCCAAGTCCTAGAACTTCGACCCTGGGAGAGACCCTGGATGTCGCCTCAGGTAACTCCCTCGTATTCCAAGTGAGGAGTCTGAGGCCCAGGAGGTTGTGCGCTGCCCGAGGTTGTGTAAGCTTCCCTCCTCTCCCTTCCCCCAGCACCAGCTCAAGGTCCCTGGGTGAGAGGGCACGGGAAGAGCAGTGGGGATTTAGAAAGTTTAATCACCACCTCGGTAAATACAATTATACAAGCCTTTTAATTTTTTGAAGCCTGGTGGGGCCCCTCTAAGATGGTCACCCGGTCTTCCTGCACCTTTCTAGTGACAGGAATGTCTTCCCTCTTGTAAGCCAGCCTGTTCCCTGATTACTCCACTCGGGATACAGGGCCATTATGACCTATTAAGAGCTCCTGAGGTACAGTCCTATTGCCTTGGGTTAGATTTCTCCAGAAGCAGACCCTGAAATTCTTCCCCACAGAGGAGAGAAGGAAGTCTGAGAACGTTCTGTTGGGCCAGGTGGCACTGTGGGCAGCTGGAGCTCAGTCCCAGTGGGGACCTCGGGGGACAGTGAAAGCCTACCCTGAATTATCCCAACGCTGGGGTAAGGCAGCTGGTCTATATCCACCCGCTTCCCAAGCATGATGGGATGAGGGCTGCTGCCAGGGGTGCTGACTCCCAGCTTTCTCAGGTGCCCTGGGCACGGGCTGAGTCAGGTGCAGAGTCAGAGGCCGGCATTCGGCATTTGCCGCCCCCAGAGTGTAGAGGTGAGAGCAAGGGCCATGGGCGGGGCACCAACAGCACCTCCCATACTTCTCGTCTTAGATTCCATGACTCATATTTACTTCTGAAAATATTCAGACAACACAGTTCTGGCCCTTAGTAAATATCTAACAGTCTTAAAAGATAGGGTATGCTAAATGAGTCATTTTCCTGTAAACAACATCCCCAGTGAGCAAACTGCTGACACCAAATGAGGGTTTGACCTTTCACATGGCTGGGGTGATGTCAGCCCGTTTCTCACATTTCTGGAAATTAGGTTTCCATCGCTGGGCATCTCTCTGACATTTATTCCAAGTCGCCCACCCCATTCCCTCCTCCACCTCCAGCTTTCATTCTAATCCTCAGGGCTGATTTGCCTCCACGGGAAGGTGAACAGACAAAACGCATCTTGCTCGGCTTTGGGAGTCCGCCCAAGTGGAGCCCACCAGGCATTTCCCTGTGGAGCGCACTCGCCAGTGTTTGTTTGCCTGAAATAAACAAAGATGTGCAGTCGAGCACGGAAAGTCCACTCCGAGGATGACTGTGATGTCTAGAGACAGGAGGTGGGCTGGGATGGAGGGGTGGGGTCCAGGGGTGCTCTAGCAGGGTGTCCCCCACTCACAAAAGGAGATTCACAACTATACTTCCCTCTGTGCAAGTGGACAGTGAGAGAGGATTCGCTCCTCCCCTGCCCTGGGGGGGGTGGGGTGGGATGGAGGAGGTGATGCCACCTCAAGGGACAACTCAGGGGATTTTCAGAGGAGGCAGTTTAGAGATGGTCACCAGTACAGCCTCATTCAATGACAGAGAGAGAACAAAAGTTATCTGTGATGCTAATGGCCTCATGGGGCCTCACACCCAGGTCCGGAGTCTCTTCATTTTCTAGGAGTTTATTCCTGGAAAAAAGCTCTATGAAGTTCCCGCTGTTGGATGCAGAGGGATTGAGACATCCTGGTGTTTTGAAGTGGACTTTCAGAGCTCCTGGCTGTGACTAAGCCACAGGCGATGTACAGCGCCACCTCTGATTTTCAGATGTCACTTAGGGCAAAGGGCTGGCACCTCTCCTCAGCTCCCTGGCAGCATACAACAAGGGAAAAGGGCCCTTGGCGAGTGTCAGCATATTTTTCGTGCCCTTGCTCAGGTTCACATCCTTCACTTATGAGAGAGTCCCCAGCACTGATTTTAGTGCTTGATACAATTCTGCCAGTGTGGCTTCCTGGAATCCCAGACCAGGGTACCTGAAATTTTCACGTGCACGTGAGTCTCCTGGAGCCTTTGGAAATGCAGATTCCGATTCTGCAGGTCTGCATGGGGCCTGAGATCTGCATCGCTATTAAACTCCTAGGCCGGGCTGTTGCTGCTGGAAGTGCTTTCAAGGGCCTCATTTTATGCAGCTGAGTCCTAACAGTGATTTTCAGTGTTGGTCAAGGCTCACTAAGGAGGGAAAATCAATTTAGTAGGTCAACTTTTAAAAAATGAAATAGTACATTTCAGAGTACATCATAGATAGTAGTAGTAGCTATGATTTCATGAATACTTTGATTTGGCTCTTTACATATACGTGTGTGTGGGTCATGATATAAAAATGTATTTTTTACTGTGAGTTGAGGTCAGAATGGTTTGAGGTGAATATGATACAGTCTACACAGAAATTAAAATATAATGATGTACATCTGAAATTTATATAATGGTATAAACCAACGTTACATCAATAAGAAAAAGAAAAAAAAAAGGATGGTTTGAGAAATGCTGCCCTGGATCGTGGCATATTAGAAGCAGGAAATTAGATGGATGCAGGTGTAAAAGAGGGAGATGGGATGGAGCAGGGAGCATGGAGACTAGAAACTTAGAATGTTCTGGAAGCTGTGCGTATTGACAGTGGTGCTGTCACCTAACAATGAAAGGGAATATGGCAACAACAAACAGATCAAAGATTCCCCAAACCAACAATTTGAGGACAAAAAGCCTCTCCACCCCTAAGCTGACTCCTTCTTTGGGAAGAAGCCAAGCCAAACCCAGCCTGGCTTGACCACATCCCCACTCTCCCATTTCTCCATCAGACAGTGCCTTTGTGCAGTACACAACACAACTGTACGTGCTGGCCCTGCCCCCACAGTCTGGTGACAACCAGAAAGCCACATATGATTACCAAGAAAAGCAGTATCAGCCAAGACAACCAGGACAAGCAATGGGGGGATGGATCTGAGGGGACTCTGGACAGACAGTGACATGAAGTCAACTAAGGACAATGGTAATTGCTAAACCACAGTCGTCATGGTAGAGAAACAAGATAGTTCCTTTGTTTGGGGCAAGCTCCACCAGTGAAGACGCTGATAATCATACTAAAGGCCATTTGTTGGGTTTTTATTCTTGACCAGGCATTGTGCTGGGCTTTCTGTATACCTGTCTGATTTAATACACTCAAATAGGCCTGGGAAGTAGATTCTTGTATTATCCCCACCCTTACAGATGTGAAAACTGGCTGTAGAGTGAGGGGAAATATCTTGTCCATGGTCACCCACAGTAAAGTACTGGAGCTGCCATTCGAGCCTGTGTACCTCAGACCCCACAGCTGTCACTCACTCTGAGCGACAGCCTTCAGCATCAGATGATGACAACTCCCATTTTTAGGAGACTAGCCAAGAATTTTACATCGTCTCCTGTGTTCCTCCTGGGGACCCTGTCCGTAGGTCAAAGCCAGCTGCTAGTTCTATTTGGTTGCTACAGGTTGGTCCAGCTCTGTTGTTTCTGGAGGTCACTGACCTAGTAAACTGCAGGGGTGTGGTAAGGAGTAGGGGGACACAGCTTTCACCAGGTGGGGAGGGGCGGCTCGAGTGGGTGTTGAAATCTGGACAGAGGGGTTTTGACTTGGTGGGGTTGATAGTCGGGAGCCATGTTAGTTTCTTGAGCAAGAGAATGAAAGAGATGCTGTAGGAAGGGAGACCTGGCTGGGGTGGGGCTGGGGGGCAGGAGAGGGCGTTGGTCAGCATGCCTATAAGTCTCTCAGGCCCCTCACTGCTTGCTCAGCTCACTCATTTAGATAGTTTGTGTTTATGGAGCGTCTACTATGTGCCAGGCATTGCTCTAGGGGCTGGAGATGCCGCAGGGACTGAGACCGGCAGTGTGTGCCTTGTGGAGATGACATTCTGGGCGCGGGGCGGGGGGACTACCTAGGAAGCCCTAAGCCCAGTGGTAAGGGCAGTGGAGGACAATACAGCTGAGGAAGAGGAGGAGGAGAGTCCCCATAACCCTGCTCTGGGGTGAGGAGGATGGAGTGCTGACTCTTCAGGGAGACATCCCAGCCCTCCAGCTGTGTCTTGGGCAGAGAGTTCCTCAGAGACTGCACCAGCTGGGGGCTCTTCCTGGATCTGTCCCAGAAGCTGGGAGCCGGCCAAGCTGGAAATCCCCAGTGAGCGAGTCACTGGGGCAGAGAGAGTAAGATGATAGCAGGCTAGAGTCCTGAGAGACGATGATGGTAGATGTGGAGGAGCTGAAAATATGATGGATCATTGCCGGGAGAGGGAGCAGCCACGGGCTGGTCTGCAGGTGAGGCTCCTGGGGTGGGGTTAGACCGGGAAGGGGAGACCCAGAGAGGCTCACCCCAGTAACTGGGAGGGAGACCTCAGGGGGGGCAGCGAGCACCTTAGGTAACACTCGCCAGTGTGTGTTGAGCTCTCAGGTGTGCTGGGTCCCTGCCAAGCATTTTACACGTGTTACCTCATCGAACAGCAGGCGCTCCGTCTGCCTTGGAAAGGACATCCCACGTGCTGGACACTGGTCTTAAAGTGATTATCTCTTAGAATCCTCGTGACGGCCCTGTGTGGCTAGTACTATTTTTGTCATTGTCCTCATGACAATAATGAAACTGAGACACAGTCATTTAGTTCCTGGCATTTACAGCTGACCTGGCAGCATCATCGGTACTTTTTGTTGCTGTTGTATGTTTTTACTTTTACTTTTTATTTTTTTAGGTATAATTTGCATACAGTCCAGCATGCAAATCTTAAGTGTACAGCTCCGTGAATTTTTATGGACGTACATGTGCGTGTAGCCGAGGGCATCTAGATCAAGATCCAGCCATTTCCACGGCCCAGGACGTTCCCTCCTGTCTCCTCCCAGTCAGTTCCCCTCCACAGGGCGACCCCTATTCTGCTTTCTCTCCCTAGATTAGCACTGTTTATTAGCACTGAACTATTGACTGTAGTTTTGTGTCTGGCCTCTTTCCTTCAATGTAATATCTTTGAGGTTTACCCACGCGTTGCATGTAGCCGTCATTTGTACTTTCTGTTTTGTTGGCAAGCAGCATTCTGTTGCGTGAAAACATGACAATTTGATTGTCCATTTTCTAGATGATGGCTATTTGGGATGTTTCCAGTTATTTTCTACTGTGAACAGAGCCACTGTGGACATTTGCATACATGTCTTTCTGTGGACGTGTCCACCATGGTCTTTCCTTAGGAGTGGAAATGCTGAGCTCCCAACCACTGCACCGCACTGCCCCGCAAACAGCACAGCAGCCCAGAGAGGCAATGTTATTACCCCACTTCACAGAGCAGGAAACTAAGGCTGAGAGAGGTTGAGTGGCTGATGAGGTGACTTGGCTAGCAAGGGGCTGAGCTGGAACCCAGACCCTGAGCTTGGGGATTTGGCCCAGAGCCAGGTGGCTGATCCAGTGAGTGGCATTTCCACTGGTGTGAGGGGCTTTGACCCACTGCTGGTTTGATTGAGGCCTTGGTGGCTGACCCACTCTTGGAACTTGGTCCTTTCCTGGGGATCAAGTCCTATTGGAAAAGCCGTTTGGTGAGGAAGATTGGCCCTGAGCTAACATCTGTTGCCAATCTTCCTCTTCTTTTTTTTTTTCTCTCCCAAAGCCCCAGTGCATAGTTGTATATCCTAGTTGTAAGTCATTTAGTTCTCCTACCTGGGATGGTGCCACAGCATGGCTTGATGAGCAGTGTGTAGGTCTGCACCCAGGATCCGAACCAGCAAACCCTGGGCTGCTGAAGTGGAGCATGCAAACTTAACCACTCGGCCCCTGGGCCAGGCCCCTGGAAAAGCCTTTTGACATTAACATCTTTGAAGACATGAGGAACAAGAAGGTTCCCTCTCTTTATTTATTGGACTGGAAGTGCTGGCAGCAATGGGCTGAAAGGTGAGGGTAGAAGAGAGCAGGAGGCAGTGAAAGAAAAACCAAATTCCACTCCAGGAAGATGACAGGCTTCATCTCCAGGGGCTCCTGTGGGCTGTGTGGGGCCTCAGGGTCCCTCAGACACAGCTTGGGAAGTCCCCTGCCTGTCTCTCTGGGCCTGGGAGCAGGACCACATCTGCAGTTGATAATGTCTGCCAAGTTCAGGGTTTTCCCCTCTTAGTGTAATTTTAGTGTTTTCATGGAGGCAGAACGGCCAGAAGGCTGTGGAATCCATCCCCACCCTCTGGCCAAACACAGGAAAATGTACCTCTGACGCAGGAATCAGAGACAGCCTCAAACATCATGAAATAGGCGACCCCATAAAAAAGCAATTGCCAGTTGGCCCCGGGGGCCCTGGCAGCCGCCCCTGACACCTGAATGTCACCATCGTGTGGTCTCTGAGTTTTACACCATTCAGCTTTTTGTGACTCACTTCTGTAACCGCCAGACTGATCTCCCACAGAGGCTCTGTGTTTCTCTTTCCACCAGCAAGGCAGCCTTTTCCCTGCGTTCCTGCCGGGTGCGGGGTCTTCATTAAAATGACACCTCCTTCTTCTCTGACTGTGCGTGTCCCTGACTGTTGAGGTGACCTGTCTCACCATAGGTTTTTATAGTGGATCTGCTCTCCTGCAGAGGTTCTTATCTGGCGGGGAGTTTGCTCCCTTCCCCTTGGGGACATGTGGTGATGTCTGCAGACGTTTTTGGTTGTCACAACTCGTGGTGGGGATGTGCTGCTGACATCTAGTGGGTAGAGGCCAGGGATGCTGTCCCACCGCAAGGAATTCTCAGGCCTGAAGTGTCAGTAGTGCTGAAGCTGGGAAACCCTGCTCCACTGCGACCTGTTGGTAAGATTTTTTGTCCTTTTTAAAAAAAATCAATTTAGAGATGCTCTTGACCTATGATAGGCGTTCACCCTTTATCTGCCATCTGTATTCCAAATATTTCCCCCAAATCTGTCCTCTTTTAGTTTTGTTTATGATATCTTTTGCCACACATACAAAAATTAAGGTAGCTAAATGTGTCTTTCATTTTGTGTGTGTGTGTGGGAGGAGGATTGGCCCTGAGCTAACGTCTGTTGCCAATCTTCCACTTTTTTTTTTTCTCCCCAAAGCCCCAGTACATAGTTGTATATCCTTGTTGTAGATCATTCTGTTTCTTCTGTGTGGGACGCTGCCACAGCATGGCTTGATGAATGGTGCCATGTCTGCACCCGGGATCCAAACCGGCAAACCCTGGCCTGCCGAAGTGAAGTGTGCGAAATTAACCACTCAGCCACGGGGCCGGCCCCTCATTTTTTCTTATAGCTTCCAAGTTTGTTTCATGGTTGAGGTCTCCCCTACCCTTGTTTAGGGCATGTGGCTTCCTATTTCTACTTCTTTTGAGATTTCTATTGTTCTATTCATTAGGCCTTAATCTATCTGAATTGATTTTTGTGAATGGTGGGAGGTGAGGGTCCATATATATTTTTGTCCAGGTGGAGACCCAGTTGTGGTTTTTACCATATCTTAAATTAACTATCCTTTCCCACTGAATTAAAATCTCACCTCTGTCATGTATTAACTTTCCACACACACACACACACACACACACACACACACACACACACACGAATTCTGGGCTCCCTCGTCGTTTCCAATGATACCTGTCAATCTTAGGTTAATGCGATCAGATGTTGATTACATCATGGCTTTGTACATGATGTACAGCACAGGCCAGTTGTCATCTCTATTTTCTTTTTCCCCTTAAATAATTTTTTGGTTGATTTCAGACATTTATTCTTTCCTTTTATGCATTCTTGGGTCCCACAATAAAGCAAGGGGAGGGTCCCCTTCCTCCCAGGGCGGGCCACGCTGCTCTCCTTTCTGTGTCTGTAGCACAGTGCGCCTTCTCTTAGTGCCGCTGACGAGGACTGTCATTGGCGAGTCCTGGGTTGCTGGGGTCCCTCCCTCCTGCCAGCCTCGCTCTGTGCCATGTCCCCAGCAGTGGCACCTTGTGAGACACATGGCTGTTGCTTGTTAGGATTGGCTGACTGAATGAATGAGTAGATGGCGCACATCTTTCTTTCTTCAGACACGAACACCAGTGTTGTCTTGGGAACAAGGCAGTCAGAGTTTGGGTTAGTCTTTGTCACTGCCATGGTGTGGCCTTGGGCAGTCGCTGCTCCCCTCTGCCTCAGTTTCCCTACCTGTCAGACTGGACCCGATGAGCCCTGAGCTCCTCCACTCTCACACGACTGGGGGTTCTGAGAGGGACGAGGAGCTCTTGGGGAGGAGACGTCCCTCACACAGCGAACCACCGGGCCGGCCCACCACAGTGGGCACAGTGCCGGGGGCCCGACCCTGTGAGGGGCCCAGGCAAATGTTCCAATTCTTTTAAAATTGGAAGAAAAAAATGAACTTTTAGGCAGAAGAAAATGTTTTAATATATAACAGTATCCTCCTCTTTATACCAATGCAGTCATAAAAGATAATTTTTTTAGTGGAGGTAGGGCCCATGAAGGAAGAGTGCTGAGGGCCCAAGCGAGTCAGAACGAGCCTCTGCGGAGGCGACCCTGATGGTGGGCTGAGGATTGGTGTTAGGAGTGTCACAGGCCCAGGCGAATAGAGGTGTCGGGGAATAAAGGAAAGCAGCCCCTGGCTGAGTGTTGCTGGAGACTGGAGTCTGGGAGTAGGAGACCCCCTTGTCCCCTGGGCCATTCCCCAAGCGAACCCACATCTGAGTTGGCACAACAGAGCAAAGAATACAGCAACCAGACACCCAGGTTGCAAGCCTGGCTGTACCGCATGCACCTGTGTGACCTCAGGTGAGCCTTCACCTCTGGGAGCCTCAGTTTCCTCGTTTGGAAAACAGTAATATTAGCACCTTCTTCATAGGACTGTTGGGTCGTTCTTGCAGTCACTCAACACTCTCAAGCACCTACTGTGTTTCAGGCACTGTCCTAGGTGCTGAATGCATACAGCAGTGTTCCCAGCACGCTCAGCCCGGTGCCTGGCACATAGTACTTCCTCATTAATCATTTGTTGAGTGGATAATTGGTAAATAGGCCCGGGGGGAGGGGTACCAAAAATAAATAAGTGATTACTTACATAATGTGTAGATAATAGTAAACATAAACACATGATTTTATCAAATGTAAAATGTAATTACAAAGAGAGTAAGGTGCCAGGAAGGAAAAGGACAAGACACAGTGACAGAGAAAGTGTCGGGGCGTGGGGGGCAGGACAGGAGAGCATCTGCTCAGACGGCATGTTCAGAGGGGGCTTCTCCCAGGAGGCGACATTCAAGTGAGGGCTGAGATAGGAGGCTGAGTGATTGACGGGGGAGAGCTCCCGCCCCCCGCCCCCCACCCCGTGCCCGCCCCCCAGCCCGTGTCCTCGCGTTGCAGGCATCCAGCCGGCGCTTTGGAGCAGGGAGGACGTGCTGCACTGGCTGCGCTGGGCCGAGGGCGAGTACGCGCTGCAGCCCACCCGGGAGCACGGGTTCGACATGAACGGCCGCGCCCTCTGCATCCTCACCAAGGATGACTTCCGGCTCCGCGCACCAGGCTCAGGTCAGGGCAACTCCCTGGTTTCCGCCTGGAGCGTTCTGATGGACACCCGGCTAGGTCCAAGGGGAGAGGTGGGGCGTCAGTTGGGGAGGATCGTGCTCACCTCCCAGCACTGCAGACGCCCTTCTTTGCACAGATGTTTGCCCGGTGGTTCCCAGCTAGAGCCTGCAGCAAAGGAGTCCACTTGGGGCTTATTTTCAGAGCCCCAGGGGCCTGTCCCACCCTCTCACTTTCCCCTCCCTGTCGCCGCGGCCCTGGTCTCCCCACCCTTTTCCACACTAGGACCTCTCATCTCCATCAGCGCTAAGCTTGAGACGGGACATGCTAGTCCTCCTCCGAGAGGCAGGTGATGGCAGGGTAACACGGCCAGCCCTCCCCGCCGGCCTGGTCAGCAGCCTGCCCTCCCGCCCCCACCCCCAGGTGACGTCCTGTATGAGCTGCTCCAGTACATCAAGACCCAGCGGCGGGCTCTGGTGTGTGGGCCCTTTTTTGGAGGAGACTTCAGGCAGAAGATATCCCCCCAGCACTGCCCTTGCCTCCAGGAAGGTGAGGCGGCTCTGCGCGGAGACCCTCCCCGAAATGGGCCTCACTGGGAGGTGGAGGCGGGGCTTCCTCCAGGCAAAGCAGTGACAGAGGCCGGGTGTGGGCCAGCTCCCCCATCCTCCCTGTCCCGCCTCCTTACCTGACCTCTGCCCTCTGGACCCTCCTGGCGGCCCTTGGTGCTGTGGCCGTCTGAGAAGCTGTGCCTCTCCTCTCGTTTCTTCACTCCTCTCCAGCAAAGAGTTGTGTGGCGACTAGTTTCCTCTCCTCCTCATCTCTCCATGGAGACCCCTCTGCCCAGGGTCTCCAGGGCCCTGAGCATGGGGCTGTCCATGTCCCCTCTCAGTCCTTATCATACACTATGACTTCTCACAGCCTTCGACCCAGGGGCCATCTGCCCCCACAAACTCTGCCCTTGGCTTCCTGGACACGTCACCGGTTGCCCCTTCTCAGTCTCCTGGTTTCTCCTCTTCTCCCCTACTTCTAGATGTTGGGGTGCCCCGGGGCGCAGGGGGCCTCTTCTCTTCTCTGTCTGCACTCAGACCTGGGTAATCTCATTTGGTCTCGGGTGTCAAATACCATCTAGTGCTGATGATTCCGTGTATACCCGGACCTCTCTGAATCCCAGACTTGCTCACCCCACGCTGTCTGCTGCACACCTCCCCTGGGTCTCTAACAGGCATCTGAGCCCTAACAGCTCCTCAGACTAGCCCTGCCCCCTGCCCCCTCACTCCTCTCCAGCCCGGCTCCTCTCCCAGGCGTCCCTGTCTCAGCAAACCCAGCTCCATACTTCCGACTGCTTGGGCCAAAACATTGCATGTCATCTTTGCTTTCTTTCTCTCCCACCCTCATCCCATTGTAAACACATCTTGTTGGCTCTGCCTTCTAAATCTACCCAGAATCCAGCTGCTTCACGCCCCTCCACTGCTGCCGTGGTCCAGCCCCCATCACCTCTGGAGACACCCCTCACTGGTCTTCTTGCTTCCGTTCTTCACCTCCTATGATCTGTTCTCAACAGAGCAGCCAGAGAGCTTCATAAGTTGGGTCTTGCCACTTCTCTGCTCAAAAGCTTCCAGTGGCTCCCATCTTACCCAGAGTCAAAGCAACAGTCCTAACAATAACCTCCCTGCCCTCTGCCATCCTCTCCCACCCCATTCCCCCTTGGTCATGCTGCTCCAGCCACACTGGCCTCCTTGTTCATTGAACAAGCCAGAGACACGCCTGCCTCAGGGCCTTGGCACTTGCTCTTCCCTCTACTTGGCATTCTCTTCTCTAGACACCCACAGAGCTCACTCCTCTACCTCCTCAGGTGTCTATTCAAGTGTTAGCATGTCACTGAGGCCTTCTCTGATCAGTGGGCAACTGTGCCTTTCCCAGGATTCTCTATCTGCCTTATAGTGCTTTCGTTCCCCGCCTCCCCTCCCTGCCCCCACCCCAGCTGCATTGTATACTGTTTCTATTTTTTTTTTAATCCTCTCTCTCCCCCTAGCCCAGCCCCACCCTAACTGGAATATAAGCTCCATGGAGGCAGGGCTTTTTTGAGTTCAGTGATGTGTTCCCAAGATTCTTAGAATGATGCCTGGCTCATGGAAGAATCTCAACAAATGTTCATTGGGTGGATGGAGAATCAGGGCCCCTGGGCTCTGGGCCTGGCTCTGTCACCCCTGGGCCTTGTGAGAGATTGTACGGATGAGGGAACAGGTTTGAGAGATTAAGATACTTGTGTGGGAACCGGGGTTAGTACCTGGGCTGTCTGGCCCCCACCCGAGGCCTCCACTGCCTCCACTGACCAGGGGCAGGATGGAGAAAGAGCATTAGGGGTGCTCCCCACGGGCTCCCAGGAAGGACGTGGAGGGGGGTCTGGGCTGGGGGTGCTCAGGGACCACAGAATCAATAGTGCTCATCTGCTTACAGAGGGGACCGGGCCTTTTCAGGTGGCCCCCCAAAGGGGCCTCCTGCAGCTGCCACCCGACCTGGGGCTTGCCAGCTCCTTGAGCCACTCAGATGCCCCCGGCCTGGCCAGGTGGCCCCTCAGCAGGGAGGAGTCCCTCACCTTGCCTCACTGTGCGGAGCTCGGCTGCAGGGCTGAGGGGGTCTGCCCCCGCCCCCCGATGCCGCGGGCCCCCATCGACGGCAGGATCGCCGGTGAGTAGGAGGGTGTGTCCCCGGCCTGGAGGGATGTGTGCTGAGGCCGAGTCCCAGAGGTGACAAGGAAGAGGGTTGTTTAGATCTGGGGGGTAAGAGGGTCTGTCCTGGGTGCTGGGGGCGTGGGGTGACCATCCTGTGTTCTGGCCGCAATCTGGATCACCAAGCCCACCCTGTCTCCAGGACACGGACAGTTAGCCAGTCACAGCCAGTCAGATTGACATGGAGTATCCCCCCCTTAAAACTTTATTTGTTTTTAAATAGTTGAGTATTTACTATGTGCCAGGTATGGTTCTAAAGCCTTTATTTAATCCCACAATAGCCCTTTGAGGTTGGTAGTATTGTTATCCCCATTTTACAGGTAAGGAAAATGAGGCACAGAGCGGTTAAGTGACTTCCCCATGACCACACAGCAGTAAGTCGTGGAGTTGGGTTGTGGACCTAGGCGGTCTGGCTACAGAGCCTGAGCTCTAACCAGGTGATACACTCCCACTCCACATTCATTGTTAAAAGATTGACCAACAGACAGGCAGCCAGACAGACTGACAGATAAGCTGCCCGCCTTTCCAAAGGGTGTTTTCTAGTCATGGCGGGGCTCCGACATTTATTCTAAGACAGCACAGAGGGGGCAGAAGCCTGGTTCTGAAATGGCTGGGAACCACTAAAACGCAATGATTTGGTCTTTTTAATAATAATGCTTAACATTCTTAGAGCACTTCCTCTTTCCCAGGCACCGTGCCTTGGTCTCTTGTGTTCCTTAATCCTCACGTCACCCCGTGAGAGGACACTGGCTTGGAAGAGGTTGGGTGACCGGCTGAAATGACCCCGCAGGCAGCCTGGGGTGGGACGTCAGGTCTTGCTCCCAGGCGCCCTCTGCCGCTTGCCTCCACTACGGCACATTTGATTTTCCCTAACCTCCCGTCGGGGGCTCAAGGGGATGGATGTTACGAACTTTATTTAACAGAGATCCAGGGGGCTGAGTGACTGGGCCAGGGGCAGGGACGGACTGGGAGGCTGCGGCCACTGCCTGCCCCACCACCTGCCCGCAGATGAAGGGGCCTTTGGTCTCTGCAGAACTGGGTTAGAACTCCCCCTCTGCCTGCTGCTTAGGAGCTGGGCGACTTAGGACCCGTCTGTGCCCCTCTGAGCTGGCTTCCTCTCCTCTTCCGGGGATAACCTGGGGTTGGGGTGATTGAATGAGATGCTGAGTAATGAGCCCCCGAGTGGCCGTTCCTGTTACCGCTGTCACCTTCACTGTCCTGCCGCACGTCTGGGCCCAGCCTCTGGAGCCCCAGAGCCCCCGTGCTGCCTCACAGCTCCAGGCGAGTGCCCTGTCTGCAGCCCCTGTGCTCGATTACAGACTGCCGGCTGCTGTGGGACTACGTGTACCAGCTGCTCTCTGACACCAGGTACGAGCCCTACATCAGGTGGGAAGACAAGAATGCCAAGATCTTCCGAGTTGTGGATCCAAATGGGCTCGCCAGACTCTGGGGAAACCACAAGGTGAACCTCAGCCAGCAGGCGGGATGGTGTCAACACATCCAGCAGAGGAGAGGGCAGGGGGTCAGAGTGGACCCCTCAGCACTAGGGGACAGTCCTCAACTGACAGAATGTTTCACCAGCAGCCCCAGAAGTGTTGGCATCATTTTATATTGGGAAATCCTGAGGGAAAGGCTGTTGCTTCCTGAGGATGGGGACTGACCCCATAACTCAGGAATCTTGCTTTCTGATCATTCAGTCCCACGTTTGCTCAGCATCTGAGCCTTTCGAAGCTCGTTTGCATGAACTGAGCATCGGATGCTGTGGGGCCATTGAGCCGGATGAGGAAGCTGTTCCCTGGAGGAAGCTGAGACGGAAACCCAGGTCTCAGTCCCCACAGGGGCATCGGGTGTCAGGGCTGGAAGGGCCTGGGGACGACTGAGGCCAGCATTCCCAACATGGGGAACACCCACACCCAAAATGGGTGTCTGCCAGGGGATTTGGGGTGGTTTGCTCCAAATTCTAATAATTAAATATTTATTTTAGTAAGAATTAGAATTTAAAAATTTGACTGCTATGTTAATGTCATGACTTACCGTGGTGATATAAAGCAAGTGTCCTTGTCTATGAATAAATTCATTTAAGTTAAAAAAATGAATCTTTTAAAGAAAACTATCACCAATGTTGATAATCTGCAGTCTGAGCATTTCCTGAGGTGGTACAGCATTTATTGCCCCGCACGCTCCGAGGGCTTCACCTGTATTAACGCATTTAATCCTCGCCACGACCTCGTGAGGCAGGTATTATCAGATGGGGAAACTGAGGCACACAGTGGCTCATCAACCTGTCCAAGAGTTTGCAGCCGGTAGGTGGCAGAGCAGGGACTTGAAACCAGACCCCGTGGCTCTATGCTCTGTTCTATTTGTTGCCTCTCAGCAGTGCTGGTGGCAGATAGGATGACGGAAGTTTGGGCATCCTTATCTGGTCCAATCCCCGTATAGTACAGGGAGGGAAACTGAGGCCCAGAGAGCAGCAGTTCCGTTTAATGAGCACATACGACATGCCCAGCACCATGCTAAGTTCTCTCATGCATTCACTAATTTAATCCTCACAACAAATCTGTGAGACAGATGTTTTTATCCTCATTTTATAGCCGGGAAAACCGCAGAGAGGTAAAGAAACTTATCCAAGGTCACACAGCTGCCAAATGGTGGAGCTGGGGCTTCACTGACACCAAAGCCCAGCCTCATTGCCCCTACTCTGCGCTGCCCACCCCCCGAGAGAGGAAACAATGATTTGGCCAAAGTCACGCGGCTGGTGGCAAGGCCTTCATGCCAGCCGCCACGCTGTCCCTCTGACTAAGCATATAGTTACTTGTTACTCCTTGGGACACTGCCATGTAAAAGCAGCATGTGATTCACCCCCGCCCCGTGGTTCTCAGCGGGGTAGGTGAGAGAACCATTGCGTTATTTCTCCCCTGACTTCCCCCTGCCTTTCTCCTTCCAAACTCAAGAGAACTCTCATCGCCCTCACAGAACCCTGGGCTGTGAAACCATCCAGTCTAACCTGTTCCTTCCAGATGTGGAAACCGAGGCCTGGAAGGAGCAGGGTGGGCATAGGGGGTGATGTGGGGCTGCTTTGCCTTCCAGAACCGGGTGAACATGACCTACGAGAAGATGTCGCGTGCCCTGCGCCACTACTATAAGCTGAACATCATCAAGAAGGAGCCCGGGCAGAAACTCCTGTTCAGGTGAGCAGACTAGGGGCCAAGGTGCGAAGGGGAAGAGGGGCTGCGGTCGAGTGGGCTGGAAGCCCCCTGCAGCTGGAGGGTGGGGGCTGACTTGCTGCTGGGGCCTCAATTGTAGATTTCTGAAGACACCCGGGAAGACCACCCGGGACAAGGGCAGCCGCCTGGAGCAGCTGGAGAGCCAGGAACAGGACAGGCCGGATTTTAAGGAGGAGATTCGGGCAGTCTCTCCATGAGGGGCACGTGGACTCCGGGCACCCGGCACCGATGGGCAGAGCCTGAGTCTCCCACGGAGGCAGCTGGCTGCAGGGTGGCCCCTCCCTCCTCCCAGGGCAAGTGGGCACTCCCAGCTGAGTTTTGCACTCACGGGATCACAGCTGTTGGCTCAGACCTCGAGGCTGCCTGGGGACCCGGGAGGGCCGAGAACTGGGAGGCCCCACATCCGGGACGTTGGTGGGGGGCATCATTCTTCGAATAGGGCAGCCCTGGGGCTAAGCGGGGCACAGGAAATGAACTCTCTCCCTGCCTTGCCCCTTGGTACCTGCCCAGCTTGGGAGAGGAAGTCAGATGCTGAGAGAGCATCCCACCCAACTCCTTCGGTTTACAGAAGAAGGGAGCACTGAGCCTCAGCTTTCCTCATCTGTGAACGGGGCGTGCTCCTGAAAACCCGCCCTCAGGGGGCTGATGCGTGAGATGGAAAAAAGAATTACTGCTTTTCAGCCTCAGTAATAAAAGCAATAATGACTCCTGACACTGAAGGGCTTGCTAGGTGCCAGGCCTTGTGCGAAGGGTCCTAACCTAGACTGTCTCTCATTCAGTTCACACACCAGGTTTGAAGACGGGGACGCGGGGCAGGGGCTTGCAGAGCCGGACACCTGTCCAGAGCCCAGTGCTGTCGCCTGTTTTCTTTTGGGGCCTCTGAATGTATTGGGCGCTTCTCAACAGAGGCCAGCGCCCCACCCCTCTGTCCTCAGCATCTTTGCTGAAGAGTTCATTTCCCTTGGCCCAACCCACTTGTCCTCAGTGTTCGGTCCTTTGGTGACTCTGTGACTGTGACCCAGTGAAGCTTGCCCCCACGTGGCTTCCTGTGCTTCTGTACCCGTGTCTGCCATGTGACCTGGGCAGTCGTTCCACCTCTGGAGCCTCAGGTTTCTCATCTGTAAGATGGGGACGCTACTCCTGACCTGACCTCACAGGATTGCCAGGAAACTTCTCTGAGAGGGTCTTTGTGAAATGCTCTGTGAGGAGCACTGAATCCGGGTTAGCTAAGACGACGCTGCAAAGCCAAAGCTGCTCTAAGGCATGACAGTGCCTCTGTCCTATGGGTTCAGCTTCTCCTCTCTGCTCCCCAACCCCCAGTACTGGCTGGGGCCTCTGGGCAGGGGTGGGGAGTGGGAGTGGGGGCGGGTGGGGCATGGGGAGTGAGCTTCTTGGATTTGCATCTTCTTTCTTGGAAGGAGGAAACCACCTTGGCCTCTTGCATCCATCCAGCCAGGAAAGCCCCTGTCCTGTGAGCCTGAGCTGGCCCTGAGTCACTCTACAGGAGAAGCTGATAAGGGTCTCAGACTTTGGGATTCAAAGCTGTGACAGCTCATGAGCTGGGAGACTCCTGGCTTAGTCCTGCCTGAGCTCTCGACACTTCCACCCCAGAAGGGGCCAGGCAGGTGGCCTGGGCAAAAAGCGTCGGTAGGAAAACCCTCGGCCCCTTTCTGCTGCCCAGGGACTGTTCCATCCTTGACTTCACTCTAGGATGAACCCACACCCCATATCTTTTCTCATCATCCCCAACCCAGAACTACAGAATTGGACTGGGAGGGACCATCAAAATCAACTTGTCTAGCCTCTCCTTTTGTAGATAAGGCAACTGAGGCCAGAGAGGGGGAATGACTTGCCCAGGGTCACAAAACCCAGCTCAGTGTGCTGGCCTCTGACATTGCCATATTTCCTCTCGTCTCATATCTTGCTCGTGGGTCCAAGATGTAGAGGTTTAAACAAGAGGATGGAGTTGTAAGTCACTTCTTTCGGTTATGATGTTGGCGTTTGCCTGCTGGTGTGTTAATGTTGTCAACTGCTGTGTATCCCAGGGACTGTGTCTTCACCCAGGGCAATGAGTCTCACTCAATGCCAGGACCACTGGAGCCAGGAATGGGCTGTAGGCTTGGGCAGAGTCCGCCGCCCCAGGTCCCAGACCCTCGGACTCTCCGCTTGGCCTGGGCTGAGGTTTACTCTTTCCCCACCTCCCCAGGCCCGTTTGGTGCTGGCTGGGCTGGACACCTGGGTGCCGGGAATGAGGGATTCACTCAGCCCTTCTTCCACAAGCATTAGTCAGCACCTGCTGTGTTCCTGGCACCAGGTGAGTCTCTGGGTTTGTATCCATTTTTACACAAGTAGATTCCTGAAAACTGATGGGCCACTGAAAACTACACATGTCAAGGTGAATTTCCTCACAAATAATTTAAAAAAGCAGGAAATATATTCTCATGACTTAAAAAAGTAGCCAGCCATGTCTGTCTGTCTTTTTTTTTTTTTTGCCAGGTTACATTAAAGTCAACAGTAAATAATTTATGAAAAAATTGAGTCTATTAAGAAATTCATTAATGAACAAATGATCCAAGTCACTGTTTCCATCCAGTCAAGTCATTTACAACATTAAGCCAGGAGCACGGGCTCTCATCTTCTCCATTAGATGGATTCTTGCCAAGAAAATCTTTTTCCTTCACAAGAATGCTCCAGATCTAGCCCTTTTCCCTGGCTTTATTGACACACGATTGACATATAACATTGTGTAAGTTTAAGGTGCACAACGCCTAGCATCTTCTTTAATCCTGGTGGCCCTGCCACATTCGGGCTCTTACTGCAGGAAGCCTGGGCTGATGCTGTGATCCATCCTCTTTCTCTTGCAGGGTCCCAGTGGTGACAACTTTTCTTGGCTTCTTCCTCTGGTCCCTCCCTATGATGTTAATTCACATTTTCTCCTCAAGTGTTCTCTCAACTGTTTTATAGGGACACACAGAAAACATACACTTTTATAGAGCAAGGTCTCCATACTCCCAGCTATCCGGCATCTGGTGGTAAAAGCCAAGATGGTGCTGGCTCCGCCTTGTTGAAGGCTGGTGTCAGGTACCCTCCTCCATGCTGGCTTGGCCACTCATGTGGGACCTGTGAACTGAGCTGCCACTGGGACAGCCCCAAGATTTGGGTGGGGGAGTTTAAAGTGGGTTGCTCTGAAACCAGAATCTGCATATTTCAAAAATATTTTAGGTATGATCTTAATTTTTTAAATTCCAAGGATCCTTGTAGGTTAACTGCTCAGATGGGGAGTGGCACACAAAGGAGAGCAGGGCCCTGCCCTTGAGAAGTCCACACATCTGTGGGGGAAGCAGAAGCAGCTGATGGGCAGACATTGTTGAAGTCCCCAGGGAGAGGTGCAGTGACAGCATGCCCCCTGGGTCAGCTGGGGACAAACTAGCACTGGTGGATTCTGCTTGGGAGTCACCAGAGGGAGTGTCCCTAAGGAGGATCATATTGGCTTCTGCTGTTTCCCCCCTTCCCTTTTGCAGGGGTGCAGTCTGGAGGCACGGCAGGCTGTGGGCCTTCTGCTCTCGAGGGGTCAGGGACAGTGCGGGCTCCAGGGGAGCCAGGAGTGTGGCTGACTGCAGAGGCCAGTGCCCAAGGGAGGACAAAGGGGTCCCTGAGGTTGGTGCTTGGGACGGCCAGGCTCACTAAGACAGGCAAGGGGCCCAGACCCTCACGAGGGTGAGGAGGGAGCCTTTTGGGAGAGGGAGGGACTGTCTGACCGGCAGAACAGCAGGAGGAAACTCCTAACAGCATCCTCTGCGCACGACCCACTTCTGGGGGCAACTGATGCTGTGAGGAGAAGAACACTATCTGAAGCCAGTCCACGGGGCACCTTCCGTTGTTCACCCAACAGACTTTACGGAGCAGCGTGGTCTCAGGCTCTGCGCAGGGGGCTTCACTCACTTCACAGGAGCCTGGCTGGTCTCTGACGCCCAGGTCTGGGCTTGAGATGGACTGTTGATTGAAACGATGCCCTTTGCTCAGAAATACAGTGAAACCGGAAGGAGAAA
The DNA here is from genome assembly GCF_037783145.1 of Equus przewalskii. NCBI lineage: Eukaryota > Metazoa > Chordata > Mammalia > Perissodactyla > Equidae > Equus > Equus przewalskii. The sequence goes on along the minus strand of NC_091849.1, from coordinate 36,632,879 downwards.
TGATGAGAGGAGCAGCTGGCCTGGGACGGGGGCTCAGCAGAGGGCAGGCAGCACGGTCCCTCAGGGGCAGCTGAGCTGGGAGCAGAAATCTGGACTGGGCACCGGAGCCCATCTCAGTGTTTTAGAAGGAAGCTCAGGCGGGCTGTGCTGGTGTGCTGAGCCCTCAAATGGCTTCAGTTTTTGCTCAAATGAAATGATCTTTAGTTGGCATTTAAAGTGCGGTAATGCTAATGGATCAAGCTCATCCTGGCTTCTACTGGGTGTTACAAAGACCTCTGAACGAATAATAAATGACACAATAAGATAAACATAAATGCTAGTATAACAAATGTAATGAAAATATGCACTTTGGTAGACAAAATCTTTCAGAATCTGATGTCCATGGGGCAAAACCTTACAGAGGTTTTGTTTTGGTGAGGTGGTAGTTTTTGTTTTTGTGCTTTGGTGGTTTCACGGGGGCTCACTGAAGAACTGAGCAGAATCGGGAAATTTTACCCCTGGGCAAAGACAATGCAAGGTCACTGGCGAATACAAAGAGGAGCAGAATGGACAAAGGCGCCTCCTCCTGCCCTTCCCCGGGCGGCTTCCCAGTTTGTCAGCTCAGGAATCTGGAGTAAAGTTTGGGAGGGATGCGGCCCCTTCCATCTCAGCGACAGGCCTCGGCAACCCCTCGGCCCATCATAAATCCTCCCTGTAACAGTGGCCTCTCTGAAGCCTGCGGGTGGCCGGCCCAGCGCAGGGGCCTGGCTGAGCTCTCGCAAACTGAGGCGCGTCCTGTGAAACGGTTACAGCCTGTGTTCTGGCTTCACTGCCCAGGATTCCGGGGACGCGCGGCTGAGCGCGTCTCTCCACGGAGAGGCCTGCAGTTTAAAGCCGTGTCCACCAGGTGGCGCAAAAGCCCCTTCGTGTTGGTGTTGGGGACGGGCGGCGGCCGACAGGGCCTGTTCTGCGACGCAGCCCGCCTGCCTTCTCCCGCTAGGATGTCAGTACAGGTCTCCAACTCAGGCACACTCCGTAAGTAGACACCCAGCCCCTACTTGGACACCTCCAGGGATGGGGAGCTCACCACCTCTGGGGGCAGAGTAAGCAGTAGGAAAGGCAGTAGAGTTGAGGGTACCAAAAAGCCACCTGCCTAGTGATAATGTCACCCTTCCTCTCCCAACCTGCAGGCCACTGGTTTCTGAAATTCCTATGTTCCCAACCTTTTTCTTGGGAAGAACTTACTATCTCCTTTTCTTATCACCTTATCCCTGACTGGTTTATCAAATTTCTGAGCAGAGGCCTGGAAGAGACCTTTCACAGGTCTGGGACACAGGCCAGGGTGTGTCAATAGCCTCTCTACACACCCCCCCCCCCCCACCAGCCCCTGATTAGGAACCAAAAGGACTGAAGCTCCTGCAGTTCCCAGTGGCTTTAGCAGAGCCTGTCTTCTGGGCCTGTTTCCACGTCTGTAAATTGAATAACAGCATCCTCTGCCCTGTTTGCCACATTAAGTTGTTGAGAAACTTCAAATGAAATAATGTATTCATTTGTTTAACAAATATTTATTGAGTGCCTACTGTATGCCAGGCACTGTTCTAGACACTGGGGAATACAGCATAGCCAAGACAGATAGGTAAGCAACAAATACAGCACATGATGTCCAGCAGTGATAAGCGCCATGAAGGAAAATGAAACAGAGTCAAGGGAAGGGACGACTTTAAAGTGAGCTGCAGAGATGTGAAAAGCACGTGAAAGGAGGAGCAGGTCATCTTTGCCTCCATTGATTGTCCGCCTGTCGTCCGTCTGTCCTCCTTCTGTTTGGCCTGTGGTTCCCACCATGAAAGTCGCACCCGAGATAGACTCTGTTGATAGTGTCTGTCATGTGCAGTCAGATGCCATCTTAATGGGTATGAATAATGTAAACAGGAAGGCTGGGAGGAGAAGACCACCTTGGCCCAGAGCCCTCCGTCCCTCTCTATCCTCCTCCTTTGCCCGTGGGCGAGCCACAAGCTAAGACCAATGAGATCGTAAAGTCTCCTGAACAGCCCTCAGCGCTCCAGGTCAGGCCCATCTAAACATCCCAGCTCAAGGAACCTCTGTGTATTGTTGAAAGTGCTCTGGCTGGAAAGCCCCGGAGTTCTAAATACGGCTCTTGAAATCCCAGCAATTGGGCAGGAAAGGATTTCCCCTTGGTCATATGTCCACACACGCCAGCCCGTGACGTGCACAGGCTCTCAACTTGTGGCGTGGGACGGGGCTGCACGTCTGATTCTCAGGGAGCAGATGACTGCCGGTGGCTGGACATGGCGTGTGGCTTTCCAGAGAGATTCTGAAGCGCCAGACAAAGGCACTTTTCTCCCTACCAGCCCTCACAAGCATCATGATATGAGCCAGTTTTAGGGATGGGAGAACTGAAGATCTGAGTTGTCAAGGGGACCCCAAGGGTCTGGGGTCCTGGCTTTCATCTAGAGCTCCTTCCAAGCTGTGGAACAGACCATGCCAACTCTAGCCCTCTGCCAACTCTAAAGGGATTTGCAATAAAGAATGTTATGTTCTCCTGGCTGAATAGTGGATAATTCACCAACTTGGGTCTTGATGGGCCACAAAAGGAGAAAAGGGCCTTTGACAGTGCCGGAGGTCTGCACTAGAGCTAACCGCAGAAGGTCCTCAAAGAAATGACAGAAACGAAAACTTGGCTCAACCACATCTTTATTTTGAGCAAGATGAAGTGCCTTTCTGATAATACCACTTCATTCATCCGAGTTTACAGTGAGGTAGACGTGCCCAGATCAAAATCCAGCTCCTCTTCTAAGGAAGCCAGTCCCGATGATTCTGCTTCCACTGTATTAGTTAAGGAAACTACGGCATTAGTCACAGCTGTAGCGTATACACTGAGCTCTCAGTGGCTTCGCATGGCAGACCTTTGTTTCTCCGTCGCGCAAAGTTTGGTTGGTGGCACGGGGAGGGGATCCTCTCCAGGAAGACGTTTGGGGACCCAGGCTGATGCAGGAGCTGCTGTCTCTTCATGGAGTTTCCTGGAGGGAGTGGACTTCTAGCCCGCAGGTGGGAAAGAGAGGGCGTAGAGGATGCGGAGGGTGTTTACGAGCCACACCAAGCGGGAAGGCATCCATGATTTCTGCCCAGATTCCATTGCCAGACTCAGGTATGAGGCATCCCATATATGTCCCTTGTTCCTTCTGAATGACTTTCCACCCTCGTTCACACCACTCTCCACGCTTCTTCATCCTGCTCTGTGGCCACGAGGCTGACCTGGATGGATTGCACCAACAGGCTTCCTTGTCCTCTTCTTCTAGTTGGGTTTGTCAGGGAAGCCACTGGCAAGAGATTGGAGGAGAGTGTGGCTAAGGTATGTATTCCCCCAGTCCCTCCTTGCCAGGTCCCAGAGGTTGGCTGTGTTCCTCTACTAAGGGCCACAGTTTCTGTCACTGCCCCCTCCACACAGTCACTCCCTCCAAGTTGTGTCACCGCTCCCTCCACTCGCCCTTTTAGGCTTGAGGTGGTGATAACGCCTCGTGTTGCTGACCCCAGGAAACGGCATCGCCATGGGTGCATTCCTTACATCCAACACCTACCCTTGTAAATGGTCTCGTTATTAAACTCTCCACAATCGTCCGGCATGAGTGTACCCCCTGTCACCTGTCGTGACCCTGAGTGCTATGCACGGGCGCACATAGATGCAGAGGGGCTGAGGAGTGGAGTTGCAGCCTGGGCAGCCTGTCCCCACAGAATGGAAGGGACTCTGGCGGACGGCTAGCCCTCTGCCCCATCCACTCTGACCTACGTGCTGTTTGGCCTGTCAGCCTGTGACCTTGCGCAACATCTCTGGACTCCAGTTTCCTCTTCTGTAAAATAAGTGGCTGGGCAAGGAAATCTATTCAACACATGTTCAGCACCCCCTCCAGCTGCAAATAGTATCTTGGTCGCCCTGACATATCGGGCTCTTTACCTGTGAACTCAAATGCATGTTTCTCTTTCTGCCTCCAAAAAGGAGGTAAGCCTATAATCCATCACCTGCCATCTATCTTCTCCTAATTTCCCCTTATGGGCTGAACTGTGTCCCCCCAGATTCCTGTGTTGAAACCCTAACCCCCAGTACCTCAGAATGTGACTGTATTTGGACACAGGGCCTTAAAGAGGTAAATAAGTTAAAACAAGGCCATCAGAGTGGGCCAATCTGACCGGTGTTTTATAAAAAGAGGAGATCAGGACACAGAGAGACCCCAGGGATGCGTACACACACAGAGGAAAGACCCTGGTAAGGACACAGCGAGAAGCAGCCGCCTGCCAGCCAAGGCGAGAGGCCCCGGGAGAAGCTCGCCCCTGCTGGCGTCTGGGACTTCCAGCCTCCAGAACTGCGCGAAAGTAAATTTCTGCTGTTTAAGCCCCTCAGTGTGTGGTCCTTTGTTACGGCAACCCTAGAAAACGAATGATGTCCCGTCCTGGGCTCCAGCCCTTGAAGGCTCCTCTGGGTTACGGCTCAGTACTTTGATAAGTTAACCTCTGAGGATGTTTAATGGAGGTGAAGGAGTCCCTTGAATTTCCTGCAGTAACACCTCTATGCGTGAAACATGAATCTTCACAGGACCCGGCCTAACCCCCGGAGAGGCTGGCAGTGAGGGAATGCAGATACCAGCGCAGCACCCTCTTGCCATCCTCCTGGTAATAATTGGTTTTGCCTCCGGGAGTGGCTCCCTTCTTACTCCATCGCAGTCTCCTGCTCCTGGCAGTGGGGAGGGCCTTGTAACCCAGGCTGGGCCATTGAGAGAAGCTCATTCCCCTGATTCCAGAGACTGGTCCAGAGATGGCACGTGACTCAGGACAGCCCAATCAGAGTCTTTCCCTGGGATTTCTCTAACTTGAGCTGGCAGGGAAGTTATCCCCAGGCTGGTAGTGCCGTGTCCTCTGCTACAAGGGAACATTAGAGAAGGAGAAAGGTGAGGTGAGGTCCCGCAGGGTCTGGTCTCCACTTCCAATCCTCAGGATCCCTGAGCTGTCCCCATCCCTGTGGATCTTCCTTCAATTCTTTGATAACCCCAATAACTTTCCAACAAATTTACTTAAGTTGGTACGAATTGGGGTTTCTGTCTTAAGCAATTAACAAAGCTCTGACTGTATTTTGAGGAAAAAGTACAATTTTTAGTCAAAAGATTGTTTGGCACTCCTCAAGTTAGCCCCCAAGCCGGCCATTTCTCTCTATCCCAGGAGGTGAGTTCCCCGTCACTTGCGGTTTTCAAGCAGAGAGGGATGTCTTTTGTCTGGGGTGATTCAGAGGGAATCCCTCAGGGGGGCTCAGGAGGTTTAGTGGGGTGGATTAAATATTCTCAGTAATAATCATAGTCCCTTTGTGTACAATCTCCTCCCGCTAAGGATTAGAGGCCTAGTGCTTGAATATGGTTCTAGTTTTCTCTCAAACCCATAGATCAAGAGTTTGTGAGCCTCAATGTAATATACTCTACGAATTTAATGAAAGACAAGACCCACATGGTCATCTCAATAGACACAGAAAAAGTATTTGGCAAAATCCAAATGCTTTCATGATAAAAATACTCAACAAACTAAGACTGGAAGAGAATTTCCTCAACCTGACAAAGGCCGTCTATGAAAACCCCACTGCTACCATCATACTTCATAGTGAAAGACTAGCTGCCTTCCCCTGATATCAGGAGGTTCTACCCAGGGCAACTGGGCGAGAAAAAAAATAAAAGGCATCCATATTGGAAAAGAAGAAGTAAAATTATCTTTGTTCACAGATGATATGATAATATATATATATAAATAAATCCTTGGGAATCAACAAAAATCTATTAGAACTAATAAATGAGTCCAGCAAGGTTGCAGGATATAAGATCAATCTACAAAAGTCAAATGTATTTCTATACACTGAAAAGGAACAATTTGAAAATGAAATTTAAAAACAATTCTATTTACAATAACATCAAAAAGAATAAAATACTTAGAAATAAACTTAAAGTGCAAGACATATACTCTGAAAACTACAAAGCATTGATGAGAGAATGAAAGACCTAAATAAATGGGCAGACGCCCCTGTTAGTGCGCCAGAAGACTTACCCATCCAAACTGATCTCAGAACCAGTGCAATCCCTACAAAAATTCCAACCACTTTTTTTTTTTTTTGCAGAAATGGACAAAGAGATCCTAAAACTCATATGGAATTGCAAGCACCCTTGAATACCCAAAACAATACTGAAAAAAAAGTAAAGTTGGAAAACCCACAATTCCCACTTTCAAAACTTACTACAAAGGTACAGTAATCAAAACAGTGCGTTACTGGCATAAGGATAGATGTATAGATCAATGAAAGAGAGTTTAGAGTCTTGATATAAACCCAAATACTTATGGCATTTGATTTTCAACAAGGGTGCCAAGACTGTTCAATGGGGAAAGGATAGTTTCTTCAACAAACGGTGTTGGCAACTGGGTATCCGCATTCAAAAGAATGAAATTATATCCTTACCTCACACTGTATACACAATTAACTCAAAATGTATCAAAGATATAAATGCAGGGACTAACCTATAAAACTCTTAGAAGAAAACACAAGAATAAATCTTCATGACCTTGGGTTAGGCAATAGTTTCTTAAACATGAACAGTCAAAGCATAAGCAATAGAAGCAAAAATACAGAAACCGGACTTCACCAAAATTAAAATGCTTCAAAGGACACCATCAGGAAACTGAAAACACAACCTATAGAATTGGAGAAAATGTCTCCAAACCATGTATCTGGCAAGGGATTTGTATCCAGCTTATATAAAGAACTCTTACAATCCAACAATAAAAGATGAATAATCCAATTAAAAAATGGGCAAAGGACTTGAATAGACATTTCTCCAAAAAAGATATACAAATGGCCAATAAGCACGTAAAAAGATGTTCAACATCATTAGTCATTAGGGGAATGCAGAGCACACTCTTTTTTTGTTTGTTTGTTTGAGGAAGTTTAGCCCTGAGCTAACATCTGCTGCCAATCCTCCTCTTTTTGCTGAGGAAGACTGGCCCTGAGCTAACAGCTGTTTCCATCTTTCTCTACTTTATGTGTGAGATGCCTACCACAGCATGGTTTGCCGAGCAGTGCCATGTCCACACCTGGGATCTGAACGGGCGAACCCTGGGCTGCTGAATTGGAATGCACGAACTTAACTGCTGTGCCACCCGGGCCAGCCCCAGGAATGCAGATCAAACCACAATGAGGTACTACTTCACACCTACTAGGATGGCTTTAATAAAAAAGATAGACAATAGCAAGTGCTGAAGAGGCTGTGGAGAAGTTGGAACCCTCATATGTTGCTGGCATGAATGTAAAATGGTGCAGCTGCTGTGGAAAACAGTTGAGCAATTTCTCAAAAAGCTAAAATAGATTTACCATATAACCCAGCAATCCCGTCCCTAAGTATATACCCAAGAAAGTTGAAAATGTATGTCCACACAAAAATTTGTACACAAATATTCATAGCAGCGTTATTCATAATAGCCAAAGGTAAAACAACCCAATTGTCCATCAACTGATGAATGGATAAACAAAATGTGATATATCCATACAATGGAATATTATATGGCCATAAGAAGGAATAAAGTTTTGATACATGCTATAACATGGATTGAACCTTGAAAACATTATGCTAAGTGAAAGAAGCCAAACACAAAGCCCACATATTTATGATTCCATTTATGTGAAATTCCCAGAATAGGAAAATTCTTAGAAACAGATAGTAGGTTATGGTCGCCAGGGGCTGGAGGGAGAAGAGAATGGGGAGTGACCACTCATGGGTATGGGATTTCTTTTCAGAGTGACGAAAATGTTCTGGAATTAGGTAGTGGTGATGCACAACTCTGTGAATATACTAAAACCCATTGAATTGTACACTTTAAAAGAGTGAACTTTATGGCATGTGAATTAGATCTCAGTAAAGGTGTAAATAAAGATAAAAGTAGTTTATGAGCCAACAGAGCCTCTGAGTGGAGTGGCAGCTTCCCCAAAGAGGGCAGCAGGTCGGGGGTTCTTTGCTAGGCTGGGAAGACTGGGACGCAGCGTAAGGGGTAAAATCCAGCCTTTGATCCTGACGGTTGTGGGTTTGAATCCCGCTTCCACCTCTTCTGAGCTGTGGAATGTTGGGAAATTGACTCTGAGCCTCTCATCTAGAAAACGAAAATAATCCCTACTTTTAGTGTTCTTATGAGAACTAACTGCTTGGTAGCCCAGCGTATTCAATAAATGATACCTATTTTTATTATTGTTTTCTCTTGGACACAGAGGAAAGAGGTCTCTGGGAGGAAACCCTCGCCTTGGGTGAAAGGTGGGAAGAGGACGCCCAGCTTAAGAAATAGACAAATAGGTTTTAGGTTCTAGTTTGGGTCAGAGGGACATGGAGGACCCTCTCTAGGCATGGGGGAGATGGTTAGTGTGGGTCCTGGGAGGGTGACTGGAGAAAGAATACAGTTACTCAGCCTCCCACCGGTGTCGCCAGGTCTGTGGGTTAGAACTAGGAGACAAAACAGGAAAGTTATTATTATCACATTCTGTCCCACGACTCTCCTCCCTGCCTCTTGGGAAGGGGCTGGGGATGCTGTGCAGTCTCACGTCAGAAATTCAGTGTGAGCACAAGATCAGCCCAGGCTCCCTCGGCAGAGCCGGGAATTCTGCATTCAAATGAACGGCAGCCGCTGGCCGAGTAGGACCAACATCTCAGTGGGGCTGAATATTTTCTTCTCATCAACATTTGATTCTTGTGGAGTAACAGAGGATCTTTATTCCATTCTTTGTGCCATTTTTGTACTTTTCAAATTTTCTACAGGGACGAGGTATCTGACTAATGTGCTATTAGGAAAATCGTAATGAGTGTGATTCACGACTGCGCTGCCCTTTGTCTGGGCTTTTCTTCCTCCTGTCTCGAATGGCTCAGCCAAGATAAGTATTTGTGAGCTGTACCAGGCAGGGTCCGGTTGGAATAAACAGAAACTTAGCCAGCTAATTTTAACAGGAAAAGAATCAGGGCTGACAAAGTTGTTGGAAGGATTGGAGGAGTGGGTCTCAGGTGGGACCTCCAGAAATGTTTGGGAATACCAGCACCACTGTGATCCCGACAGCAGGGGGCCACCCTTGGCCCCTAAAGGGGTGCCCGCATGCTTAAACACTGCTGAAACATACATAGCCTCTCTTGACCTTGCTTGTCCCAGTGGAAACTGGATCCACAGAACCAGATGCCCCCATCTCACGTACTCTTCCCAAATCTTGGGCCAGGGCATCTAATTGTCAGATCCAAATTCAAATCTGAGGCTCTAGTCGCAAAGGAGCCTGGGAAGTGTGCTTCTCAGTTTTTCAGCCTGTGAGGTGTAAGAAGGAATCCTCTGGTTGGGATGGACGTGAATGGGGTCAATCCCTCAGGACCAGCCTGCTTCTATCAAGATTTTAACATTTGATTTGGCTCAGTACTTACTCGAGGTAAACAATGGATGATCCTTTTTGTGTGTGTCTGTATAAAATTTATATTTGCAGAGTGAAATAACTTTTTTCCCATCTATGGAGTCTATAAATTTCCTCCGAGCCCCGTCTGTGAACACAAGCCCTGGAAACCTGGCGCAGTGGTTTTCTTGGAGGAGCCCTCAAATCTGAATCCAAGCGCTTTGCATCCGGGTGATGCTAAAATGAATAATCGCTTTCTCTGCAGGATGTGAGAAACTCCTCTGCGTTATAGGAAGCTGGAGCTCCCAAGTATTCTCTTGAGCATAATGAGCACTTCCTGGAGGAAACAATATAACTTGATAAGTTGAGTGTTTTTTCAACAAACAACCAGCTGCTCACGAAGAAACTCGGAGGCCAAGAAGCGTTCGAGAAGATGCATCACTTCACTATTAAATGAAGGCAAATTAAAACGAGAGTGGCTCATCTGATCCAGCAACGCACAGGCTCAGTAGTGTCCACGGTGGTGTGAGCGGGAAGAAGCTGCCACACTCAGAGACCACCACTGGAGGTGGAAGGAGGTGGAAAGTTTTGAAGGGGATTTGGCAGGGCCTACCAAAAAATGTAAATGTGTCTCCCTTGTGACCCAGCCATTCTACTGCTGAGAACGTACCTTTCAGGAATGTTCTCACGGACACACAAAAATATATTTATAGAGGTATTCTCTGAAGCACTGGGTTATCAAAATAAAAACTTGGGAAAATTCCAAATGACCAGCAATGGGGTTTGGATAAAGAAATCCAAGGGAATACTGTGCAGCTAACATCAGTACTGAAAAGTAGTTCTGAAGGTACTGACGTGGAGTGGACACGTGGGCACTCCTGCGGGTAAAGGGCTGGGGGCTCTTGGCCATTTGCCGGATGGTGATGCTACCCTTGTCTGTGCACACTTGGAACTGGTAAACCGTGACTCAGAGAGCATGGCACGGCAAGGTCTGCTTTGTTCTATAAGGTAGTTTATAAAATTATATCATGGAATTAGACTGAAAGCATGGAATATTCTCTCATCTTCGTGTCTTCCATTAAATCATGAGAATTTTACTTGCCTCTCAGTGCCCCGAGTGAGAAAGGAAAAGTTGAACTTGGATGTCCTAATTGTCAACCATATTGGGTTTGAGAGGGTTACCTCGGGGAGGAAGGCAGTGACCTAGCCGTGGACAAGCTGATTTGGGTCTATCTCCTTGCCCCCCCCACCCCCACTCCTGCCTAAGTTGAGGTGGGAGCGGGGGCTGCCAGTTCTACTCCAACTTTGGAAGCTCCCAAGGAGAAAGGTCATCAGCAGGAGGCTGCAAAGCCAGTAAAATGCAACTTTCTTAATGTCACTTTGTGGGGAAATACAGGAACATTACTGAGCACCTCTCTTGCTTATTGACTGTCTCTTGGAGTTCTAAACCCTCTCACTCACTAAGTCAAAAAAAGAAACTAGTAGGGGCCGGCCCTGTGGTGCAGTAGTTAAGTTCACACACTCTGCTTCGGCAGCCTAGGGTTCACCGGTTTGGATCCCTGGTGCAGACCTACGCACCACTTGGCAAGCCATGCCGTGGCAGGAGTCTCACATATAAAGTAGAGGAAGATGGGCACAGAAGGTAGATCAGGGCCAGTCTTCCTCAGCAAAAAGAGGACGATTGGCGGCAGATGTTAGCTCAGGGCTAATCGTTCCCCCCCCCCCCCGAAAAAAAAGAAAAGAAAAGAAACTTTTTGAGGCTTGCAAGGGAGAAGGGAGTCTTGCCTACTCTTTGGCCAAAAACTCCCTGAAGACCGTGTTTATAGTGGAACCACCACCACAGGAACGTAAACCCAAAAGAAGGAAAAAGAGCGAGCTGTGGAACAGTGTGTATTGAATGCGCCCATCTGTGGAAAAGAAAAAAAATGATGCAATGTTCTTTTCTATAAGAAGGATCCCAGAAGAGCTTATTCAAAACAGTGGCTATCTCCACGGTGTGGGGTGTTGTGAGGTCTCTGGTGTCTTAAGTTACACACAGACATCATTGTTGCAGGGTACCAGCTCTGCTGCCAGCAAAGTTGGCTAGCAGACTTGCCTGCCCGTCAATAGGCTCTTGTTTGGATAAGATAAGCCCTTCAGAGTCCGCCTGGACAGCGCCTGTGGAGCGATCTTACTTATCTTCTCAGAGGACAGTCACTCACTCCTGCGAAGGCCTGCCTTTTCCCTGAAACATAGCTCCTTCCAGCTCGGGCCTTGTGCCAGCTGATCATATTCCCCGGGGAATTTCTGGTCGGTCTGAAGAGCCCGGCCCTCCAATGTCACCTTGTGGGCAGTGTCTGCAGGCGGAAACCCGGTCTTCCCCTGGACTTACAGGGAAGCTTGAGGCTGACGAAGCATGAAAGGGACTAAGGGCAGAAAAAGCTGAGTCAGGCTGTGGGGATCAACCCCAGCCTGACTTCAGTTTCCTCGATACTGGTTTTCAGTTTTTTATTTCAAGATTAATTATGTTCTCTTTTATTCATTTTATTTGCTTATTTTTTAGGGCCATGCAGGGAACACTTTGGAAGTGACAGGACAGCCCTGTCATCTGCCTGGCTTGCACCCTTTTGCTGGACAATCCGATGGATCAAAGAAGAGTGCTCCTGAGTGCTCCCTCCACAGGAAGGGGACTATTCCAGGGGGTTCCTGACTCAGAGGAAATGGGCAGCCGAGCCATGAGCCTGGATTAGGGTCAGCTGGGTCGGGGCACCAGGACCCGGAGAATGACCGAGTGTGAAAGACAGCGTGTGAGTTTCCCGTAGCTACCGTAACAAATTACCGCAAACCTGAGGGGTGGAAACAACAGAAATTTATTCTTTCCCAGGAGACCAGAGGTCCAAAATCAAGGTTTCAGCAGGGTTGATTCTCTCTGGAAGCCTGAGGGAGAGTCCACTCCGTGCCCATCTCCCAGATCCTCTGCATTCCTTGGTCTGCAGATGCATCGCTCCAGTCTCTGCCTCCATCTTTACATGGCCGTCTTCCGTCCGTGTGCCTCTGTGAGTCTCAAGTCTCCCTCTGCCTTTCTCTTTTAAGGATTTCTGTCGTTGGATTTAGGGCCCACTCTAAATCCAGGATGATCTCATCTTGAGGTCCTTAACTCAGTTACAGCTGCAAAGACTTTTTCCGAAGAAGGTCACATTGACAGGTTCTGGGGGTTGGACTCAGACACATCCTTCGGGGGGTCATTATTCAATCCTCTATAGTTAGGGATCCAGAGGGACAGTCGCTGCTCTCTTTGCCCTTGAGGCTGCTGCAATTTGTCATGGTATGTTGCAAATCTTTCTTTGCCTAATAATTTGTGTAACCTCATATCTGTAATAGAGGTCCCAGCTCCCGGAGCCTAAATTGCATCCTTCTGGCTCAGACCTGGCTGGAAAGGGGGCATAATGGGGCCCATTCAATGGAGGGAGAAATAGACGGGGACTTTGGGGCAGGTGCTCAGGTCCTGAGGAGGAAGGGCCTTCTAGATGCCTACCTCCTCCCCTCTGCTTGTGGTCACTCCCAGGCCTTGTGCTGGTGGGGACCTCCCCCAACCCTCCAGGTGAGATGGCTTGATTTCTGTTTGTTCTGTGTCCGGAGAGCTGGAGCCACTGCTGGGCATTCTCTTTGGGAGAGAGGTCATGATGGAGCAGGCCTGGCAGCTTGAGTTTCTCTGTGAAACTGAGAGACCCAGGGCATGTTCGAGTGGACAGGAAGGAAGCTTTCCACGGGGCACAGCGAACTGGGAGCTGTCGCTGGGGGAGATACTCCAGGAATCCTCCCCTCAAGCGCCCTTTGCCAAAAAAGAGGCTAGCCATTTCTATAATTCACCTGGTGAATAAGGGAAATACTCAACTAATTTTCAAAAATGGAGTATTTAAACAATACGTACATACATATATATATATATATATTTATTTTTATTTTTTTTTCTTTTGGTAGGGAAAGATTCACCCTGAGCTAACATCTGTTGCCAATCTTCCTCTTTTTTTTTTCCCCTCCCCAAAGCCCCAGTGCATGGTTGTATATCCCAGTTCTAAGTGGTTCTAGTTCTTCTATGTGGGCCGCCAACACAGCATGGCAGCTGACAGACGGGTGGTGTGGTTCTGTGACCAGGAAGCTAACCCTGGCCACCAAAGCGGTGAGAGTGCCAAACTTTAACCACAGGGCTCCCAGGGCTGGCTCTAAACAATACATATTTACTATAGAAAAGTTGGAACATTTGGCAAAGAATAAAAAAGTAAAATAAATAAAAATCACCTATGATGCCACTCCAAATGAAATTCATTTAAAATATTTAGGTGATTATATTTCCACTTTTAAAAATGTGTATGTTTTAATGTCATTTGGATTATTCTGCATATGTACTTTAAGGTCCTGACTTTTCTACTTAATGTTATGTCGTAATGTATATGCCAGATTACATTACATGAGATGTACATGAGATGTGGTTGTCCATTAACGATGAAGTTGAACATTTCTTGTGTTTATGGGTTACTTTAAAATTTGTACTTACTTTTACTTTTATTTATTTTGTATCCTTTATAAAATAAAAAGAGTAATCCTTTGCCTATGTTATTTGTGGCAAATGATTTTTCTTAGTTTGATTGTTCGCCTTTTAATCCTTTAGGATGTTTTTGATACGCAGAAGTTTATCATTTTGGCTTAGTCCAGTCAATCATTCTTTTCTTATATGACTATTCTCATTATTGTTGTTTGTACAAAGTCCTTCATCCAAATTTAGTTCTCTATTTTTTCAGTTTTTTAAGATGGCATTATTTTTACATGTAATGCTTTTAATCCATCTGGAAAGAATTTTTGGGTACAGTGTAAAGTGCAGATCTAAATGGATCCTTTTTGACCTTCCTGTCAATTTCTCAAACCTCGTTTGTTGCATCATCCACCTCTTCTTGTTGGTTGGTGAATTTCTTGTCCATGAAATTCCTATTTTACTTGGAATGGTTTCAGAGCTATCTATTTTTTCCCCATTAATTTGCCCACTAACTATTGTTGATACAGCCTTGTTTTACTTTTTTAGCTTTATAATACGCTTAATATCTGGCAGAGAAAATGTCCTTTCCTCATGCCAATTATTTATATTTCCCCAAAATTTTACAGTAATCTTACCCGTTAATTTTCCAGGTGAAATATAGCCGGGGAAATTTTGTCAGCTTCTAAACTCTAATTCTGTCAAACATTCTTTAGAATTTTAATTCAAAGTGTGGCGAACTGTGAATTAACCTGCAGAGAACTGAAATTTTTTTTCTATAATTTTGCTGAGATCATAATGGTTTATAACATTGTGTAATTTTGGATGTACATTATTATTTATCAATTTCTGAATAGACCTCATCGTGCTCACCACCAGTAGTCTAATTTTTGTCTGTCACCGTACATATGTGCCCCTTTACCCCTTAGGCCCATCCCCCAACCCCTTTCCCTTCTGGTAACCACTACTGTGTTCTCTTTATCCATGTATTTGTTATCTTCCACATATGAGTGAAATCATGCAGTATTTATCTTTCTCTGTCTGGCTTCCTTTGCTTAACATCATACCCTCAAGGACCATCCATATTATTGCAAGTGGGATAATTTTGTCTTTTTTTATGGCTGAGTAGTATTCCATTGCATGTATATACCACATCTTCTTTATCCATTTATCCATGGAGGGCATTTGGGCGGCTTCCAGTGGTTGCTTTCATTAATCTAAATAATATTTTGGATATTATTTAAGATAAATAATTTTTATCATGAAAAAGAAATATTTGCCTATGCCTAGTTAAAAAAACTTTCCATCAGGATTGCATCTAGAAATCATCAGACAGTTTTGTTTAAATCTACTCACAATCTTAAATCATCATTGGTTTCCTAAAATACAGTCTATTTTGGATGTGATTGATGGCTAAGTTGTTTAGGGTACTTCCAAGTTTAATTTACTGCTTGATATTAAGAAATGCTGTTGTATTACTGCTGTAAGCGATCCCACTGTGTCCCCAAGAGCAATCTGGAAAACCCAAAGCGTGTGACTCTCAGTGTTAATCAAGGCCAGCGGTCAACGGCTTGTCACCCGTTTTTCTACGGCCTGAGAACCTCTGAGAATGGTTTTTACATTTTTTGACGGTTGAAAAAATTTTTTTGAAGAATAGTAGTTCATGACATGTGAAAGTTATATGAAATTCAAATTCCAGTGCCCACGAATAAAGTTTTATCGGAACACGGCCACGTTCATTTGTTTACGAATTACTCATGGCTGCTTTCTCTCTCTGAAGGCAGAGCTGAATAGCTGCAACAGAGGTCACATGTCCCACAAAGCTGAAAATATTTACCATCTGTCCCTTTACAAGGTAGCTTTGCAAGCCCTGGTATCAATGATTCCATCGACAAAAGTTTAAAGAGAACCTGCCAGTGAAGGCCGTGCTGTTCTGCTCCCTGTGGGTTTCCTCTCCTGCTAGGGAGACAGTCACAACCCAGGATGACAAGTGCTAGGATGGGGCTGCATGAGGGGCTCAGGGGGGGTCTAGCAGAGGCCTCTGAGCCGCACTGAGGAGGTCAGGCTAAGCTTCTCTGAGGCAGTAACAGCTAAACAGAGACCTAGAGAGTGAGAGGGAGGTGGCCACGTGAAGAGAGGTGAGGGGAGGTTGGAGGTGGCAGGAAGAACGTTCTGGGTAAAGAGAACAGCATGTCCAATGGCTGAGAGATCATGGCTTGTTGAAGGAACTGGGAGATGTTTGCATTATCATTTGCATTATAGGCTATTTCTCGTTAAGCCAAGTTTAGTTTGCATATGAATAAATAATTGCCTATACAAGGAGCTTGGTGATATAAGCAAGGAAAAGGAAAGGTCAAGTCATTGACTGATTGATTCACTCACCCATCCATTCGTTCATTCATTCATTCATTCAGCAAGCATTGATTGAGCATCTTCCTAGTGCTGAGCACCGGGCTGAGTCCTGAGGGTACAGAGGAAAACAGGACAAGGTTTCTGTCCTAACCTAAAGGTCTAGTGAGGAAAGGAGATAGAAAAATAATTTCCACAGCTGTGAGGAGTGCCCACACTGCCATGTCAGAGAGACATGTTATTCAGAGGCCATGTCATTTCCAAACCCCTTCTCCCTGGCCACCTAGTCATTTTCCCAGCCTCCCTTGCAGTGGGGGTGGACATACAACCTGTTTTGGCCAATAAGACATAGGAGAGACCTGCTGAGAAGTGTCTGGGAAAACTCATCAGATTAAAGATGAAGCCACAAATGGCACCATCCCTTTGCCCCTCTTGCCTGCCTTTGAATAGGATTGTGATGGTGGCACAATGGATCTGTGGCAGCCATCTTGTGATCATGAGGTGGTGAGTCTCAGGACAAAGCTGGTCCTTGTTGGCATCATCGAGCTGCTGCACCAAACCTGGAACTGCCTACCTGCGGGGACTCCTAGTTGGCGGAGATCGTTACACGTCACCACTGCGTTAGCCAGTGCTTCTCAGCTGGGGGGCTTTTGGCCTTGAGGGGACATTTGGACTGTGTGGAGACATTTTTGGTTTTTACTACTGAAAGGGGGGTACTACTGGCACCTATTGGGTAGAGGCCAGAGATGCTGTTAAACATCCTACAATACACAGGACAGCTCACACAACCAATAATTACCTGGTCCAAATGTCAATATAGCCAAGGTGAGTAACCCCAGCTTAAGCCATTGTTGACCAAGTGTTTCCTTTACTGATACTGAGAGGGTGAGAGCCCGGCCAGAGCCACAGGCAGGTGGGCAGACCAATGTCCACCTTAGGGCACCGGAAAGGGAGTGCAGGGAATTCTTCCAGCTGGCTTCACTCACGCCACACTGTTAGTCCTGGAGCCAGTTCTGTGAGGGCACTGGGGGCTGCCGTCCCTCGGGTGAGACCTCCTTGTGGGCTCCTCCAGACCCAACTCTGCCACTGTCCCAGTGCCTGGGCTCATGGGAATCGCCTCCTTGAAGTTTCCCAGCAATCCTGCAGGGTCGGTGTCAGTCCCATCCCACATCTGTGAAAACCGGGGATCAGAAAAACAGCGGACTGTGTGGCTAATGACGTGCTTTGCAGACTGACCGACACGTTTTAACCTGCCGTTTACTAGCAGTGTCACTTAAGCATTTTATTTTACCTTTTTGAGCCTCACTTTCAAGATCTGTAAAATAGCAATACCTACTTTATAAACATTATTATGGGGGTAAAAATAAATAATGTATGTAAAAACTCTTAGTACAGGGTCTGAAGTTAAGTAAACATTTCCTGAACGGCTGCTGTTATTACTGTTACTAATAAGCCCATGGGGATGAGGAGCTGGGTGGCAGAGCATCTCTGTCCAATTCAAAGCCATGCCATCCTGATGGTCACCTGAATTGCCCACTTGTAGTGGTGATGCAGGAATGACTGAGAGAGGGGAGATTTTGGGAGACACTGGGGGGACAGGAAAAGTCCCTGAGGCAGGGGAGCGTGAATGGGAATTGAGATTCATTGAGCCATTTAGGCACAAGACCTAAATTCAGCCGCTTTGCACAGCAACCAAAAGAATATTCTGAGACTATCTTTTGGCCAAGGGACTCCGGTCCTGGGTCCTGACCTGGCTTGGGAAAGGGTGAGGTCACAGCCTTTCAGGTACCCCTCACTGAGGAGAGGGGAGAAGACATCGCTCCAGGAAGCTCGGTGGGTGGGAGGCCCAAACCCAGGGTGGGGGCTGGACCTGGAACGGGCACAGTGGAGGCAGAGAGCGTGGCCCGGGGAGGGAGGGCGTGTTCACGCGCTGGCTCCTTGCTGCTGGGAATCACCGAAAGCACAGGCTTCATGTCCATCATGCAAATATTCTTGCTGGGATGGGATGAGATTTCTGGGAATCGGGGTTTGAAACTCAGGCAGGTTTGAGTGTCCCTTGAGAGAACTGTTCCCTTTACTGTGTCACTCAGAGCTCCCCACTCCCCTACCCCGACATGGCTCCCAAGACCAGGGGGCTCTCTTCTACCTTCCTCTCTTAATTTGATGCCTTCATTCTCTCTCAAGACCACGTTTATCTTCTGTGTCCCTGTGTTGCAGACCTAGGCCACACAAGAGGGTAAACAGTCTTTCTAGACAAATAAACATACAGATTCTTGGGAAAAAAAATTCTCTCTCGTTTTGTGACTATACCACTATTTCTTCATTTTACTGTTAGGGCATTTGAGTAGGTTCCACCGTTTGAGGTTTTGCCTGTGACAAATAGTGCTGACACAAGCACTCTTCCAGGTGTTGTCTGTGGGGAGCACGGGCATGCGTTCCTGCTGTGTGTGTACTAGGAGTGGAATTGCTGGGTCACAGCCGGGGCGACTATTCAGCTCTAGCAGATATCGCCACTCAAATTTCCAAAGTACTCGTACCACTTTTTACTCCCACTGGCGGCATATGAAAGTTCTGGTCGCCGCACATCGTCTCTGACATGTGGCTTTGTCAGTCTGAGAATTTACAACTGCAGTGACACACAGCAGTGCGGCTGAACCTCACAAACATGAAATAGAGTGAAAAAAGCCAGACGTAAGAGAAAACACGCAGTCTGATTCCTATTCCTATGAAGCCCCCAAGCAGGCTAAACAACCGACGCTGTTGGAAGCCAGGATGGAGGTTCCCGTGAGAAGCATGAAGGGGTGCTTCTGGGGTGCTGGTAACACTCTGTTTCTTAACCTGGGTGCTGGTTACGTGGATGTATTCCTTTGTGAAAATTCATCAAGCTGTATTCTTAAGATTTGTGCACTTTTCTGTATGTTATACTTCAATAAAAATTTCAAAAAATAATCTCTCTCAATCTTCCCTTCCCTCCTCTGTCATCTGTCTTCACAGCACTTGGTTGAGAACTGTCCCCATCAAAGTCCTCTTCATGGTCGTGTGACCGGTACAGTTGCACAGGGCCCGCACTCAGAAGAGCCTGAAATTGGTTTCGTGCTCTGCTGTCTCTGTCCTGACACTCTTAATACTTTTTGAACAAAGGGCCTTTCATTTTCAGTCTGCTCTGGGCCTCACTCTTTACATAGCTGGCCCTGGCCACAGGCAGCTGCCAGTGTCTGTCCACAGATCCCCATCCAAGGCTTGGTCTTTGACGGGCACTGAGGACAGGGCTGGGTTGCCCTTCTGCCTGATTAGAGAAGGTGCCAAATGCCCACAAGGGCCCCAGGATGGTTGTCCCTCGGGTGAGAACTGGTGATCATGTATACCTGCAGCTGGAGTTACTGGGTCACAGAGTACGTTCCGGCACCGTGCCCCGCACGGCTCGCTGCCTCTTCCAGCTGTTTTTGTGTTTAATCTCTTTTATTGTGGTTAAATATACATAACCTAAAATGTGCCATTTTAATCATTCTTAAGTCTACAGCCCAGTGGCATTAAGGACATTCACATTGCTGTGCAGCCGCCTCCACCATTCATCTCTAGAACTTTTTCATCTTCCCAAACTGATACTCTGCACTCGTGAAACAGCAACTCCCCAATCTCTTCCACAGGCTTCTGTGACTTCCTGTATGTGGGTCTCTCCCCCGACCACACTGTGACCTCCACGAGGGCCGGGGCCAGGCCAGGCTTATCCACCTCTGAGCAAGAAGGAGCACGAGTGATGTGCCCGGGGCCCGAGGAGGTGGGTAAGAAGACATGGATTCGTTAACAGATGAAAAAGGTGGGATATAATTTAACCCTTGTTTGAAGCCTGGGTCGGCTCTCAGGCTAATCCGTTCTCTAAATTCAGTGTCGAGACAGTGCCTGGCACACAGCTGGATCCAAAACCTGTTTGCCAACACAATGAATGAAGCGTTAATAACTCTGCTACCAACAGTGTAATATTGGCTCTTTATGGAGCACTTGCCAGGTACTGGACGCTCTTAATACACAGAAAGAACTTAGAAAAGTGCCTGGCACTCCACAAATGATCTTGTCTTCTTTATAAGCATTATCACATTTGGACCTGCAATCAACCCTCTGAGGTGTCCACTCGTTTTTTTTTTTTTTTTCCCCACTCGTTTTTTGAGTGAGAAACAAGCTCAGAGACATGGCCCCAGCTGGAGGTCACACAGCTGGCAGATGGTTCCAGTCTGGGTGACTTTGAAACTCAGTGATTTCAACATTTACTTTTGAAGTTTCTTATAAATAAATAAATATTTACACTCTGGAAATTGTGACTTGTAATGCCTCCCCATGGCAACTAACCAAAACAAGATTTCTGACATTTTTCCCTTTTGTCTAAATAAAACTAGTTTTTCTTTTCTGATTATAAACATGTATGTACTCTCTCTGAAAAAAAAAAAGAAAAAAAAATTCAGGCACTACGAAAAGTGAAAATGTGAGTTTTTAAGACTTTTTACAATGTTTTGTCAAGATTCGTGGCAACCCTACCCAGGGGTAGCAGGATTTGGAAAACACGCTCCTTACCAACTTCTCTTTGCAAATTTTGTCTCCAGATCAAGAAATACATGGGTCGTGTTCAATGACCTCGGTTTCTAGATCCCTCCCTCTTCGGAGTCCTTCAGAAAGAAGTGAGGGAGGGTGTGGAGGTGGTAAAACCGTCCCCTCCATTTCCCTCACCTGCGTTTCCCATAAGGGCTTGTTTTTCGTTCCGTGGACTGACCTACCTCCAGCTAGACCTTAGGTTGTTTACTGAGCATTGGTTTCTCATTGGGGTTTGGGTGTCATAAGGAAGTTGTCAAGTGAAACTCTTTTTTTCCCAGGTAGCTGAGGTGAGTGAGCCTCCTATTGCTGGAGGAGCGGGAAGCAGCCTGGGGATTGGACGGGACGGGGCTGTAGTGGGTGGGCCCTGGATTGGCTGCCCATGAGCTCAGCTCCTCGGAGATAATGATTATATATACTATGACCAAAGCATCTTCTGAGACGTTCTGGACTTGGCAGCAGCAACAGCAGCATCTTCTCTCTGGGATTGCTGGGCCTGCTGCTCCTCATCAGACACAACTTCCAGCTGACAGGGAGTGGTACCCAGCCGCTGCGGGGGTACCTGACGCAGAGCTCCCTGGTCTGGAGGTTCACCCAAGAGCGTCCTGGAACGCGAGTGACTTTCGTGGTCCGAGGTTGGTTGAATGATACTCTTTCCTTAGGGGGCTGGAGCAGTGGGTAGGGGTATCTTCGGGTCCTCAGACGAGGGTAGACCTAGGAGTCAGACGCTTGGGTCCAGCCCCAATTCTGCTTCTACCTGGGCCCTCGCTGGGCCTCAGTTTCTTCATCTCTAGAAAGACAGAGCAGATCCCAATGGGGTGTCACGCAAACAGCTCTGAAGTAACTTGGACTTACAAGCTCTGAACTTGGGTCCCAGCCCTGCAGCTTACTAGCCCAGAACCCTGAGCAAGGAACTGCTCTCCCTTGGGCCTCAGTTTCCTCATCTGCAGAATGGGGACAGCGTTACATACCTCTTCTGCTCGTTCTTCTATTAGATGCTGTAGAGGGCAAGTCATAGACTTTATGTGAAGGGACGTAGAAAAGGGAAGCTTCATACGAACAAGTTTTATGTTTACGTCTGGCTGGAGTAAAGTTCTATTGCTTTAAGGTTCTTGGAAGCTAGTCCGAGGACAGGGAGATCTTATGAAAAGAGCTCTGGTGGCTCGCTGCTCTGACAGGATTTGAGGGGGACTGTAGCATTGCATTGCCTGTGGTCTTGGATGGAGGACAGATGGGGTGGGGATGGGGTGGGGTGCGGTGGGGACACCCTCGGAGCACAGACTCTAGTTTTGGATGGAGGGGAGTGGTGGGCGTGTTGGAGTTCTCCAGCCTTGTAAATGACGTCCCCACTGCCCCACCCCAAGTCTGCCCCACTGCTGTCACAGGGCCTCAGGTCCCCCATTAGGAAGTTCATTCTTTTGGGTTGTGCAAGATCCTCAAAACATGCAAATCCCTGACCTTTTGGAAAATAGGCACGAGGTGATAAGTGTGTGTGGTGACAGTAAGGAACAGGCAGATGGTTAAAGTCAGCCCGATACACGGAGCTGTGGGTCGGCCCAGGCAGAGCTGACACCTCCGATGGTGCCATGTGGCTGCTCAAATGCCGCTGTGGGCTGAGGCTTTGTGCAAAGACGCCACTGGGTGCAGCTGTGGTCGGGCCCTGGCTGGAGTGTCTGGGCCTGGGCCTTGTGTCTTTAAGTGAACAAGGACCAGCTGGGGAATACCCAGGGGAGGTGTCCTGGCAGGGGACGGGTCTAGAAGCAATGCGATCTGAGGAACTACCAAGAGACTTGAGTCTTTAGGGTGATGGACTGAGACAGAGGACTCCAGGGGTACTGGGACCTCTCCTCAGGGGTGTGACGGGTTGCCGCCAGCAGAGTCAGCTCAGTCTGAAGGGGACTTTCCTTAAAATCCGGGCTGGCCGGCAGAGGAACGTTCTCCCTCAAAGGGTGGTGAGTTCCCATTGTGGGAAGTATTCCAACAGGGATTGCAAGTCTGCCTGTCGGTAGTGGGGCATAAAGGAGTCTTGTCCTACAGGAGGAGGGGCTAGATCTTTCTCCCATCCCTCCAGCTCTGGGAACCTGTTAGGACCCCACCAAGAAGAAGGAATACTTGAATTGTTACCATCTAACACCTGGGGGGTGGGCATGGGAGCAGGACGGGTCCAGTGTTGAGGAGGAGAGAGGACCACCTTGTCCTTGACTCGAGTGCTGCCAGTGGAGGTTGGGGTCCCCCCAGGCCCCCCCTCATTACACTGCATGTGGGGAAGTGTGAGCTGCATCACCCCAGGAGCCCCAGTGGAAGGCTTTGAGCTCCAACAGGCTCAGCTCTCACCCTGGGGGTGCAGAGTGCCCGTGGGCCCACCTGTGCCAAGGAGAAGCAACGTGAGTTCAGGGCGCAGACTTGACCCGCCAGCCCCTGACTGGCTTCCAGCCAAGGGGTCCGTGTGCCCCGCGTCGTGTTTGCAATCTGCCTCTGAGGTGCAGGTGTCTATACCTGGGCACACGTAAACACATGACTCCGAGAGTGCAGGTCACGGTGGGCATGTGTGTGGCTGTGGTTATCTCTCTCAGTGTGAAATAGCAGATTCGCTCACCTGGAAGTCCTTGCATGTGTGTGTCTATATTTACGGGAGGCCACTTGGTGTAGGAGAGAGAAGAAATAATTCAGAATCCAGAGGAGTGGATTCAAGTCCCAACTCTCTCCTCTTCTCGGCTGTGGGCAAGTCTCTTAACCGTCAGAGCCTCAATTCCCCACTGCCGGCCCCTCTGACTCACAGGGTGTGGCCGAGATGAAGTGAGATAATGTGGATGGAAGGGCATTCTGACCGCCATGTGGCAGTTTATGGGTGAGCTAGCTGTGTTTGCACGTATCTGTGTATTGTTTATTCATTCCACAAACACCAAAAGCCTCCCAGGCAGTGTGGACATGGAAGGGGACCATGCAGGCTCGGGTCCTCTCTTTGGAGCTTGGAATTAGACTGGGAAGGCAGACAGTAAATAGATAAATAATTATTCCCTTACCCTTGGGGTGGGAAAAATACAGGACGTTCTGGGTCCACATAGGTTTATAGTGTACATGTGTGTATTTCTGTGACACATCAGTGTCAGCTCGTTTGGGCTGCTATAACACACTCCCGCAGACTGGTGGCTTATAAACAACAGAATGTTGTTTCTCACTCTTGTGGAGGCTGGAA